>NW_026057588.1:11946137-12000308 GCF_023721935.1 Panthera uncia
AGACATAGAAAAACTACAGTAGGCGTCTCAGAGAGAAAGCGAAGGATGGGCGGGGGAGGTGGGGGTGGGGAACTGGGCCAGGCTATTTGGAAATTAAGAACGTGGAGGATGGGGGCCCGAAAATCAGCAGGACAGACAGGCAGAGAGAAACTCCAAGAGAATGGGGAAAGTAGGAGTTAGGAAAATCAACACCGAAACGGACGGTAAGAGAGACACAGAAAGGGGTGGGATAAGGGAAGGAAGCAGGAAAATGACAGGAGGGGGAACACATAAAAAAGAGAAGGGTAGATCGGGAGTTGGGGCACAGAGAGAAAAGTGAAAGAAACACGAGCGTCCACACAGCGAAGAGGAAACGCCCTGTCGAAGCCAGGAACGCCAAAAGGAAGGCCGCACTGTGCAGCCTAGAGGGCGAGACTGCGCAAGCGCAGGCAGGTCCCAGTCAACGCCTGGGAATGGGACCCAGATAGCCGTTTCTTGGGGGGCAGGGCCAGCCTCATCCTGGGGGCAGTACTCGACGCCCCATTGGCCACCTCTCCGAAAAGGGGAATAACAATCCGGGAAGGCAAGCCACAAGGGGCGGGGGAATTGGGGGGAGGGGGGGGGGTGCCGAGACTCAACTCGACGCGCTATTGGCTGGCCTCACAGTCTGGCGCGGGGAGAAGAGGCCTGGAGGTAAGGGGCGGGCCGTCAGTGCAGGATCTTGAAGCGCACTGGTCGCTTGCCTCGGTGGCGTGAGGCGACGCTTGACGCTCATTGGTCCTTGTGAGAAGGGGCGGGAAAACCGGCGCGAGCGCAGCCGTTCCTCACGCCGCTTCCTCACCGCGTCCTTTCGCGTCCTCCTGACTGAGTCCGACTTTGCTCGCTCGCTCGAGGCTGTGGTAACCGCGGGGCGAGGACGCGAACACGACCCCGCCCCTCCCTGCCCCTTCTCCGCCCTGTCTCTGGCGCTGGGCCCCCTCCCCCGCCTCCCCCTCGCGCTCCTCGCTCCCCTCTCCTCCCCTCCCCCACCTCACGGGGCCCCTCGGCGCGCTCCCCGTGCCCTGCCCTCTCCCTGGGACCCTGGAGCGAGGACAGGCCGAAGGCCCAGCTTCAGAAACGGGGTGCACGCGGGCAGCAGGCGCTCGAGGCGGTGGTGCATGCGGGGAGGTGGGCTGGGGGGGGGGGCGGTCCATGAGATCCGGTTGCTGGGAACGGTCAAAGGCGCCCCAAGCGCCGGGGCAGCGATCGCAGGGTTGGCGTCCGACTTTGGACGCCTGTGGGTGCAAGAGGGGACTCCGTGCCGGGAGGAGGGGGCCTGCGACCGAGATCAGGGCCTGGCACCTGGAAGGGGCTCAGTAAACGTTTGTGGAGTGGATGACAATCATTCCTGAAAGCGGGGGGGGGGGGGGGGGGGGGAATCTCTAAGAAGAAAGAAAGCGGGGGGTGGGGTGGGATCAAGAGAGTGTTATGATGTAAAAGGGGGGCAAGGCGAACGTTGCCTCGCAGGACATACGTGAGGCTGAGAATTGAACGGGGAGCACAAACATTTGCAGGAACTGGATAAATGCACGAGGGAAGAATGATAGTTGCCGAAGATGATGGCAGGAAACATCATCGGATCGGGGCAGTGGGGGGAAGGGGGTATAGAATCCCCGGGGGTGGGGGGGGAGAGAAGGGGCCCTGAATGAGAATGAACGTGGGACTTGGGCGCGGGGAAAGCACAGGCGAGCAGCATAGAGTACCGTTTGCGTTGAAGGAATATGTAAGAAGGGAGTGAGAAGAGGGGCGCCTGGCAAGACGGTGAGCCTTCTGGGAAGGAGGATGCTCGAGGAAGGCAGTGGGTGAAGAAGGGAGAAAGCTAGGGAGGAAGCAAGGTGAAAGCTGAGTCCACAGACGGGTAGCAATGGAAACCCCTTCAGGTGTGGCCTCCCAGGGGCAGGAGGGCTGGTGGGGAGAGGGCCCATGTGGCCACCCTGACCTTCCACTCCTGCCTCTAGATCCATGGAAGCCAAGGAAGTGCCTGCTCCCCACCACTGCACCGCAGACTCTGCCACTGGGGATGAGCCCAGAGCCCTCCCGGGCACAGAGCTTATCCCCAGGAGAGCTGTCAGTCGCTCTCCAACCTGCGCCCGCTGCCGAAACCACGGCGTCACTGCGCACCTCAAGGGCCACAAGCGCCTGTGCCTCTTTCAGACTTGCGAGTGTCACAAATGTGTCCTCATCTTGTAAGTATGAAGGAGATCCAGGGAAGGGAAGATGATGGGCCTCATCTAAAGGGAGGCTAACTTTTGACTCGCAACCCCCATTTTAGGGAGCGCCGAAGGGTCATGGCTGCCCAGGTGGCCTTGCGTAGGCAACAGGAGGCACAGCTAAAGAGGCACCTGGCTCAGGGACTCATGAGGAGAGGGGCGGCCCCTCCTAAAGCTCCTAGCCGTGCCAAGAAGGGAGCCACTCGACCAGGGGTCCCCTGTGAGTGTCTGGCCAGGGATGGGGCAGGGTTTGGGGTGGAAAACAGTCCCAGACCTGCCATTGGATTAGTGTGTGACCTTGGGCAAAGCGTTTCTACTCTCTGGGCCTCAGTCTCTCCAACTTTAAAATGTGATCATTGGGAGTATGTAGTGAGATCTGTGGATAGAAAAGTGTCACAGAGAGGGTCATGGGGAGATAAAAACTCAGTTTGCAGTTGGAGTGGGATGGGGGTCAGGAAAAAGGGCTCATCAAAACTCCCTCTGGTCCTTTATAGCTGGAAAGGAGAACATAGCACCCCAGCCTCAGACGCCCCATGGGGCAGTCCCACTGGCACTGACACCCCCTGGGAAGGTAAGGAGAACCTGGGCCATGGGGGGAGTGACTCCTACACTAGCCCCTGCCCAGGCCCTTTCCTCTGTGCCCTCAACACTTGGGTTCTAGATTTAGCCCTGACTTGTAATATCAACTCCGGGCAAATCACTTCTCTTCTGTGGGCAAAAAATGAGAGAGTGGGATTTTACAGCCCTCCAAGTCTAAAGTTTTGAGGTCCTGCCCCCATCCTAGAACATACTCATTCTTTCCCCAGGCTTGTACCTGAATCCAACCTGTGCTCTCTGCCCTTGCAGGATAACTCCCAGGGGCCTCTGCTGCTCAGCCGTCCCCCAGAAGCCTTGCCTTTGTCCTGGACTCCAATGCCCCCAGGCCCTTGGGCTCCTGGACACTGGCTTCCTCCAGGCCTTTCCATGCCACCCCCAGTGGTGTACCGCTTGCTATGCCAAGAGCCTACTGTCCCTCTGCATCCCTTTTCTGGTAAGACGAATTCAACATTCAACAGATGTTTAAATGCCATTGTACCACTGTATCAGAAAGAGAAGAGGACAGGGTAGGAAGGAAGCTAGAAGCCATGACCTTTAACCCCTGTACCCTCCTGCATTCTCTTACCCTCATTAGACTTTGACCCTGGCACTTCCCTCCGGCTGCCCACTCATGGACCCCGCCCAACCTGCCCAGGATCTTGCCCAATACTGATGGCTCCTCTTTCCAGAGAATCCCAAGGGCCCTCTGCCTTGCCCCGCACGTGAGTAGGGAGGGAAGAACACGCGTTTATCATATGCTTGACCCTGTTCTGGACGTCACAGTAGATGATATAGAAGATAAGGTCTTAGACCTTGTGAAGAGGAGCTCTCCTAGCTCTGCCATTGCCTTACTATGAACCTTTGTACAAGTATCTTTACTCTCCCTGAACCTGGTTTTCTATCAGGAAGTCGGAGACACAATTATTTTCTTTGTGGGTTGTCATGAGCATTAGTGATAATGTATGGAATGCACCTAGCACAAGCCCTGGCCTTGGACAAATAGGGGCTATTGAGTCCTTTTAAACAGATAAGATGGAGTCGAATTGCCCGCTGAAATGGGTGGGGCATGATGGTGAGAGCCTTAGAGGCCTGAGATAGAGGCCAGAGACCATTAGGGAAGGCTTCTTCAAGGGGTCCCAACCTGTTCCTCAAATTCCATGGGGATTGGGGAGGGAAACTAGACTCTAGTAGGACAGGAACAGTCATCCCAGTCCCTCCCAATGTTTGGTATGTTTTTAAAAACTGACATCATTGATTTCCCATAATCAGCACAGTAGCGCTGGAGGAAAGAAGCTGGCAGATATTTTCATTTCATAGAAAACAAAGAAGGCCAAGCCAGGGGAAAGGACTTGCCCAAGTCCACAAAGCCTAATGACCCAGCAGGCACTCAGACTCCCAGATCAGCATATGGCAAAATCCTGCCCTTTCTCCCATGTGTACATGTCTGTCCATGTGTTTAATCCCCTTGGCATCTTCTCTTCTTCTTTCTAGATGCTCGACTCTGATACTCCAGCCCTGTGGCACCCCAGACCCTCTTCTGCTGCAGCCACAGGTCCTGGGACCAAAGTGGGATCCAGGACCCTGGGAGGAAGTTGAGCCAGGGGAAGGAAACATGGGGGTTAGTGAAGTAACCAGGGGCTGAGAGAGCACTTGGAGGGTGGGCAGAAGTGGGGGTTCCCAGTCTGTTTCTCTCCCTTTCTTTTGCAGGCGCCTGCAGCCTCTCGCCTAGCCTGGACCTCTGCCCCCTCAGAGCGGCAGCTGCAGCGGGAGGCAGCTGAGGCTCTTGTGGGTCTGAAAGATTCTTCCCAGGCTCCCCGCCTGACCTCTTCTGTTCCTCCCAACCCTGCCTGGATCTCCCTGCTCCACCCCTGTGGCCCACCAGGTAACCTGTTCCCTGAAAGGAGACAATGGGATAGAGATATTGGGAAATGGAGGTACCAGAATTAAGTAGGGACTAACCAAGGAGATCAGGGGGGTCAGCAGGTTGAACATCTTCAGACTCAGGCCCCAAGCTTCTCAACCTAGCTCCTGGAATTGCAGTTGAGAGTTGTTCAGTGGATTAGTTTTATTAGTTTCGTGCTCAAAAGCAAATGTCCAGTGCCCTGATGTCAAGGAAAATGAGGCCCTGAGAGAGGCAGGGACTTGCCCAAGGGCATGCGGCAAGACAGTGGCAGACTCCAGCCCAAGGCTCACTCTCTAGACCTATGCTGCCTGCTGTTGTCTCGAGAGGGCTGAAGAAGTAACAAGGGTCTGGCCTGGGAAGAGATCTGATCACTGCCTTCAAGGAGCTTCCGTTTTACTTGGGGAAACTGGATGCCTTCACAAAGCTCAGTGACAGAGCAGATGGCTCAGTTGGTAGAGCGTCCGACTCTTGATCTCAGGGTCATGAGTTCAAGCCCCATGTTGGGTATAGAGATCACTTAAATAAGTAAAACTTAAAATCAGTGACAAACCTGGAAAGAACTAGAAAAATCTTGAGGAATGAGACTTACGGGGACAGAGAGGGAAGGCTGAAGATCTTCCTGTCCAAAATGTTGAATTAGGCATGGGTACGAGTGAGGAAACCTGCATGGAAGAACTGCTGGAATGAAGGAGATGAAGCTGGAGAGACTTCTGATCATGGAGGTGTGGCATGCCAGGCTTAGGCTAGAGCAGCCACTGTGCATGAAGGGGAGCCAGGGTATGTTTCTGAGCTAGGCAGGGACATATTTAGATACCCTGAGCTTTGAAAGACAAGTCTGGTGGCTTGATGGAGGGATTGAGAGACAAGGTGGGAAAATCGGGGAGGAGGAAGTGTTTGCGATGAGCCAGGTGAACAAGGATGAGGCCTGGATTGGGTGGGGTAGAAAGAGGGGATTGCTGGGAAAGGAAATGGATGTGACTTAGTCCCACCCCCTTCCTTCTTGCTTATAGCTCCTGCTGGAGGAAGAGGATTCCAGCCTGTTGGCCCCTCTCTCCGCCCCAGCCCAGCCCCCTCCGTAGCTCTGCATATTGGGCATCTGGGCTCCATCTCCCTCCTAAGCTAGAAGCCCAGAGGTTGAGACCTCACTTGAGCAAGGGGCAAGAGCCTGCAGTCACCGCATATTTGGTATTTTGCCTCTGGATTTATGCATGGAATATAATATAGTGCGAGCTTCCGGCTTTTTTTTTTTTTTTTAAGCTTTATTGTGCTTTGTTAGCTTTTGGTTCCTTTTGTAGTGTGGGTATTTCCTTGACTGAAAGTGGATATCCTCTTACCCACTTGGGTCCGGGGACCTTTTTAAATACCCAACAAAGTGAGAGTTATGCAATTTAAGCTAACAAGTATCTAAATAGGTTTTTGCATGAGTTCATGTTCCAGAATATTTGACATGTGATTCTGTACGTACTTGTGCACTTATGTCTGTCTCCATGCGTGCAAAAACAGGAGGGTATTTTCATTTTGTGTCTACGTTTGGCTGAGTAACCGAAAAATAAACCTTTGTTGTTTTACGCCACTGAGACTTAGGGAGTGTTTGTTGCCAAAGCCTAACCTAGTCTATTCTCATTGACATAAAGGACTTGTTCAGTTCACTTTTCAAATTGAAAATAGTTATCCAGTAACTACCATAAATAAATACAAACTTGGATTTCTTATTATGGCTCGATAAGACAGATTGGTAGAGGGAGATGGGAGATTCAGTGACTCAACAATTAAGTGTCTGCCCTGTGCCGGGCATAGACACTTTCCAGCGGTCCAGAGGGCTAAAAATTGAAATGCATACAAGGCCAAGCCCATCATTTAAATGAGTAAAGAGGGGTGCTTGGGTGGCTCAGTAAGTTAAGTGTCCAACTTCAGCTCAGGTCATGATCCATGGTTTGTGAGTTCAAGCCTCGCGTCAGGCTCTGTGCTGACAGCTCAGAGCCTGGAGCCTGCTTCGGATTCTGTGTCTCCCTCTCCCTGCCCCTCCCCGGCTCATGCTGCTTTTCTCTCTCAAAAAAAATTTTTTTTTAAATTTAAGTGAGTACAGAAAGCTAGATGAGCCCTAGAAAACAGAATACATGCCATACCAGAGAGGGCAGCCTCCTTTGGGCCTTAGTGGATTGTTGCCAGGCAGGAATGTGACTATTGCCACAATTTCTGATTCCTTAAGAGAAGCTGGAAAACTGAATTTCTATATAAAACATATTAATTTTCAAGAGTTGGCTCAGTTTTCTTCTTTAAATTCTAGGTGAGCTGAACAAAACATATCTTCAGGCCAGTTTTGGCCAAATGGAATACCTATAATGCTAACATAATGTAACATTTTTTAAATGGGGAAACTGAGGCCAATGAGAATAGGAAGAATCAAGTTAGCCTTTTTCAAGGGCTTTATCTGAACTAGGGAGATTCATGTGTCTACGTTTTCAAGGACCTATGAAAGGTAAGAGAACATTATTACCATTTATTAAGTACCCCACTGTATGTGATTCACATACATGCTCACAGCAACTCTGTAAGCCATGCATGATTACTCCCATTTTACAAATAAAGAACACGTTTATTTATTTTTTTTTAAGTTTATTTTGAGAGAGAGAAATAGAGCATGAGCAGGAGAGAGGCAGAGAGAGAGAGAGGGAGACAGAGAATCCCAAGCAGGCTCAGTGATGTCAGCACACAGTCTGATGCAGGGCTTGAACTCACAAACTATGAGATCATGACCTGAGCCGAAATCAAGAGTTGGACACTTAACCAACTGAGCTACCCAGGTGCCCCAAGAACAAGTTTAAAGAGAGAAAGTAACTTGCCCAACTATTTTAGGGAAAATTTCTAGGCAAATAAAGGAAAAAGTTTCCTTCTCCTTGCCAAGCCCTAAATCAATTAGGTAATTTTTATAAAACAGAGTGAAAGATTCAGGACTCCAGCAGACAGGCATGAGCCCAAGGGTTTTTCAGAAAGTCTTTGATTTTTCTACTCAAGGTATCCTTAGATAATAAGCAGGTCGTACCTGCATGTTTCTTTGTCCGCTGCTGTCAAGTCCTTCTCCTCGAACCATTCCGCACATGAAGACCTCTTGAGCTATTCCAAAGATATGAACACCTGGAGATCCCCATCCCCATTTCCACTCGTAGAAGCAGCAGACAGAGGGGCGCCTGGGTGGCTCGGTGGGTTAAGCGTCCGACTTCGGCTCAGGTCACGATCTCACGGTCCGTGAGTTCGAGCCCCGCGTCGAGCTCTGTGCTGACAGTTCAGAGCCTGGAGCCCGTTTCAGATTCTGTGTCTCCCTCTCTCTCTGCCCCTCCCCTGTTCATGTTCTGTCTCTCTCCGTCTCAAAAATAAATAAACGTTAAAAAAATTAAAAAAAAAAAAAAAAAAAAAGAAGCAGCAGACAGAAAGCGCAAGGGACAGGCCTGATCACTGATTCTTTTTCCTGAGGCCACTTACACTCCTCTTTTCATCCAAGATGATTGCTGGTGATCGCATTCAGTCACTGCTTGTTCTTTTGTGTCTGGAGCCTTGAAAAGATGGGCTGCTTCTACTGCCTAACATTACAGGGTAACAAATCTGCAACACTTCTCAGGACTCAACACAAGATAATCAAAGGAGGAAAGCCTGCTTCACACTTTCCTTCCCTCCCCTTGTTATAACTTAGATATATGATTGCTCCTTAATAGACCTGCCTGAGCCTTGCTGGGCCCTGCTCTCTCAAGTGACAGATGACCAAGCCCACATAGTCGCGGAGAAGGGAAGCGTTGCAACAGGAAAGATGCCTGAGACCCTGCTACTCAGGGCTGACCAAAGGTCCCAGTACACCAAGGTCACACAGCTGGGAAGAGTAAATGAGAAAGTACAATGTGGGGTTAAGGGATGACATGAGAAGGTGGGGAAAGAGAGGACTGGGCGAAGGAGCTTAGGGGCAGGCCACTCCTCCCTGGCCCTTCTTATTTCTCCGCAGTCCACCTCCCCTCCCAGCCAGATCCTTAGGGCTTTTCACGCCATTGGCTAGGCCTACTTTGTCTATCACATTGTCAGGGCTTCCCCATTGGTGCCTGAGGGAGAGGGTGGAGACTCTGCAGGAGCGAGCCCTGGGGAAAAGGGCAGATTTCAGAATTGTTCCTGCTCCTCTCTGTCACTGCCTCTTTGGGTGCAGCCGTCTTCATCTGCTGTGGTTGTAGGGAGCCAGTGGGTTCCTGGCCTGTGAGCAGCCCTTAGAGATTAGAGTCAGTGGGCTGTGAGCACTGTTCCATGTGCTGCCACTTCCCCACTTCCCAGGGCAAGGTGAGGAAAGGTGCCACCCAGGTCCAATAGGGTAATGCATAATTCATTCCCCTTCTAAGCGCCTTTTGTGTACCACCCTGACGTTCTGCAGAAATAACCAATGAGGTTCCAAATCTGAGGCGCCATCCCTCTGTCCAAACAAGATTGCCCCATCCCACCAGTCACCCACGTATTACTTCAGAAGTTCATTTCACATTCTGCCTTTTGAGAATCGATGCTCCTCCCTTCACTTCAGCCCTACGTGAACCTGGTCCACACGTGACCACAGTCCTTGTTCAGTGTAGAACCGACATCTTATCACCCACCCCATCCAGTTTCTACTCAGACCCTCATTACCTGGTCCATGCAGGCCTCATTCTGCTCCCCCAGCCCCTTGTGTAGCTGGCTCTGCAGCCCCCAACATATGTTCTCAGAAACACAGTCCTATAACCCATACCCTGCCTGGGCCCTAATGACATCCTGAGCTCTCCCCAAAAGCAAGATTCCTCCTTTTCACCTGACTTAATGTCTCCTATAAACAGATCAGGCCAAGTTCCCTACATTCCTACATCCACAGGCCTGATCACCCTGAGCTGCGTCTGGCTTTGTGCCTCTATGTCTCCCCCTCTTAGTACTCTCAGGGAGCAGTACTTATTCTCGGGAACTCTCAGGGAGTTCCTCTCTGGGAACTCAGAATAAATAACTAAATACATTCTGTCTGATTCCTTAAGAATTTTTTTTTTCCTACAAAGTTGATAAACTCTAATGTTGCCTCTCCCCTCACCACAATATGAACAACTTCCTGTCCTCAAACCAATTTTTTTTAAGAGAGTTTTTTTAGAGCAGTTTTATGTTCACAGCAAAATTGAGCAGACTGTAAGTGTTCCTGTGGTCTCCCTGCCCCCGTACAAGCACAGCCTCCCCCACTATCACCATCCCACACCAGAGTGGTACATTTGTTAAAACTGAGGAGCCTACATTGACATGTCAGTATCACCCAAGGTGCATAGTTTACATAATGGTTTGTTCTTGGTATTGTACACTTTACGGGTTTGGACAAATGTATAATGACCCGTATCCACCATTATAGTATCAAACAATTGTTTCACTGCCCTAAAATTTCTCTGTACTCCACCTATCCTTATTCCCATCGTCCTTATCCCCGTCGACCCCTGGCAACCAATGATCTTTTTACTGTTTCCATAATTTTGCTTTTTTCCCCCAGAATGTTGTATAGTTGGAATCATACAGTTTGCCTTTTCAGATTGCCTTCTTTCACTTAGTAATGTGAATCCAAGTTTGCTCCATGCCTTTGCATGGCCTGATAGTTCCTTTCTTTTTAGCACTGAATGGCATTCTATTGTCCGAATGCACGACAACTTTGAATCATTTTTAAATTTTCTGTCTATAGAGTTATTGAAAGAGGTTAAGCAGTCACCAGTTATGGATTCAAATCCAGTTTGGGCTTTACATTTACGTGAGCTTGGCCAAACTACTTGATGCTCTAAAATCCAGTTGCCTACCAACCACCTTACAGAGTTGTTAAGGTTATGAACCTGTAAAAATTAACACCAAGGACACAGTACTGAGAAACCATGTTATGTAAAATCATAGACCGTCAGAAAGTTTGCTCTTTGAAATCATAGCAATAGTGAGAAGGGGACATCTCACTCTTGCCTGGGGGATCACTTTGACACAGAGACGTAGCCATGATTTTCACCCAGGTGCAGGGCTTCAGAGGAGGGATTTCTGGAGATAACATTGCACATTTATCTTAACCCTATAATTTCCAAACAAACAGGACCCTGTGTCTGCTTCTCAGCCAAGGTATGATGTTGACTCCATTACATAGGACCTGCTTTGCCTTGAGTCCCTCAAACCTCTGCTTAATATAAATTTTACCTACAGTGGTTCTGGAAAGCTTTTTTTAAAGAACTCTTTAGTAAATTGACTCAAGTGGACTAACCTTAAATGATTCAGCACTGATATTAGAAATGTACATCAAAAATGTATAAAAGGAGAACATAAGTTACCTAAGTATATGGACACTTATAGTTACACCTACATACAACTACATATTCATACATACATGTTTTGATTCGGGGTGGGGGGCATGGAATTTGAGATACTAAAACTATTCTTAAGTTTTCAAGACAGTGTAAGATAGGTTTCGACACCATTGAACGTTCGCTACCTGAACGGTGAAGCTCCTAATGTAAACACCAGATGTTATCATGCTAGAAACAGGGTTTGTGTTATAGACTTAGTGCTTATGTCGCCCCTCCCCCCAATTTCCTATCTTGAAACCTAGTTTCCACTTGTGATGGTATTTGGAGGTGTGCCTTTGGAAGGTGATTCACATCATGAGGGCGGAGCCCTCATGAATGGGATTGGTGTCCTAATAAAAAATTCCCCAAAGAGCTCCCTCACTCAAGTAAGGGCATGCAAAAAATAATTGTCTATGGACCTGGAAGTGGGCCCTCACCAGACACGGGATCGCCTGGCACCTTGATTTTGGACTTCTCCCAGCCTCCAAAAATATGAGAAATAAATTTCTGTTGTTTATGAGTCACCATCCATGGTATTTTGTTATAGCAGTCTGAATCAACTAAGATATTTGATTTTAACTTTTATTTTTTTTAACAGGTATCGGTGTAACACATTGGCTTACTAATAACTAAGGCATTTTGTGTACACAGTATATCACTGTGAAAAAAATAATATTATTCGCTCTGATTTTTAAACTCTTTTCAACATAAGAAAATAGCAACACGCATTTAAATGTTTCCTTTTGCAGCAAGTTAACCATTTTATCAGACAAGTGTGTCCCTCCTGTTCTTGGTCGCTGGACCTTTCAAGGATTGAACCAAACCACGCATGTAACACTACATAACGTTTACCTGTGCCTGGCCCAGAGTAGGCACACAAAAAATATTTGTTGATGGAATTAATGTGATAACACCATGTACAAGAACAGTCACTTAAAAGGCGCAAAACGCCAGGATTTTGGTGTTTCCATCTAAATTGTGCTTGCTTTTTCTTTTTTTAAATATTTTTTAAAAATGTTTTTATTTTTGAGACAGAGAGAGCATGAGCAGGGGAGGGACAGAGAGTGACCGAGACACAGAATCTGAAGCAGGGTCCAGGCTCCGAGGGGGTCAGCACAGAGCACCCACGTGGGGCTCGAACTCACGGACTGTGAGCTATGACCTGAACTGAAGTCAGACGCTTAACCGGCTGAGCCACCCAGGCGCCCCTGTATTTTCTTTTTAACTGAGAGTCTGAAGCCTTGAAAGGGCAAGTGGACTGCCTAAAGCCACACGGGCCAGTGAGGCAAGTGAGCAAAAGAAACCTAAAGTGCTGAGCGAACAGACTCAAGCACTAGGAGGCAGAGCTGCACTAACTTCTCCGAACGTCCCGCCTCCACCTCTTTGTCCCTGCCCTAATCTCCTCCCCGCCTGTAGTTCCTCCATCCCACTGCGGTCGCCTGGGCCGTGATGAAGCAGTTTCCGCCCTAAGAAGGGTGGTGCTTCTCCTTCCGCTCTCGCGAGGACTGGTGATCGAACACATTTCCTCTTTGCACTACCGCAGGGTTCCCCATCACAGTTCCGCCCTTACTACCCCCTACTTCCGGCCCGAAAAGCCACTTCCACCCACAAAGGGGGTCGTCCCGCGGGGGCACGGGCCGTGGCCGGGTCCCTCTTTCCTGCCCAGCCAAAGCCCAACTTCCGCCGCCACAGTCTCCTCCGCCGCGATCGACGCAAACGAAGCCGTCCCACCCCACGGCTCAGGACGGGCGCTCGATTACACTCCAGGAGAGGAAAGGGCGGGCAGGACCCAGGCTTCCACCCCCGTGCCCTAGGCTTTCTCCTTTGCCTGCCCGCCCCCACACCACACGCCCTCCCAGCTCGAAGCCGCATTCGCCCTCAGAGAGGCGGGGCGGCTCTTCTGGCCTCGCTCTCGCGAGAGCTCGCACTTCTCGCGATACCCGACGCCCGACTTGTGCGCCCGGGAAACCCCGTTGCTCCCTTTCCCCTGGCTGGCAGCGCGGAGGCCGCACGGTACGACGGGCGCTCCTGCTCGGGCTGGGCGCGGGGCGTCAGGGGCCCGACTCCCCAGGCGGGAGTGCGTGCCTGGGGCCCCCGGGGAGACTGTGTGGGGCCGCCCCGCCCCCTGGAGCCGCAGCCACGTGCGAGCGGCAGGCCCGGACATGCCCGGTCTGCGAGGTCCGGGGACCGAGACTGGGCCAGGCGGGCGGCGGGGATGCAAGGAGGGGGTCCCCAGAATCAGGGGCTGGGGTCATCTGGCGTCTCCATCACGGCGCCAGGCCGTGCTCGTGCGACGCGCAGAGACCGTGAGCGGCGGTGAAGTCTAGCACCCACAGGCGCCGGGGCCTTTAGGGCCCGTATCTGAAGTAGGGCCTCGGGAAGGAACGGGAGTGCGGCGGCTGCGGTCGCGTGGGGGCAAGGCCCTGGCCCCTGTCAGCCGTCTCCACCAGTGCCAAGTTCACATGCTTGCTCTTTTTCTCGTAGATGCCTGGAGTTACTGTAAAAGACGTGAACCAGCAGGAGTTCGTCAGAGCTCTGGCAGCCTTCCTCAAAAAGTGAGTGTGGGGCCTCGGGCTCGGTGGATGGGGGCTGTGGTCTTTGCCTGACTCCTCCGCGGACGTTGTTTCTCTTCTCGGGTACCGGGAGGCTTGTGTGAGGTCTCCGTGTGGAGTCTGCTTTTCTGCCTGAGGCCTGGGTTTGGGTTGTGGCCGCGTTTCTGGTTTTTTTATATTCTGGGACACGTGGAGCTCCTGGTAACCTATACATTTTGGGTTGAGCAGAGGGGATTTGGGGGCTGGAGTTTGGGGAGACTCCTGGATCGTCACTTTCTCACCGTTGGTCCCAGGTCTGGGAAGCTGAAAGTCCCTGAATGGGTGGACACTGTCAAGCTGGCCAAGCATAAAGAGCTTGCTCCGTACGATGAGAACTGGTTCTACACACGAGCTGGTGAGGAACTGGGGCCTCTGGGTAATGGGGGGGGGGGTGCTGGGTGACCCCTGGCACAAACCATCCCTCCCTGTTCTCTCTGTGAGCTCACCCAAGATTGCAAGAGGAGAGAAACTCTTTAAGTTATAGTTGATCTACAGTGTGAGAAGCACTAGGCTATCGCTACGTGCTTGTGTGACGCTCAGTAACTTCATTTCTGAGTCTGTTTTCGTTTGTAAGCGATTGATGTGAGGACCTGTGGCTTCCTCTGAAACTCTAGGGAAACCCAGGGTCAAGTGAATGTTCATCGTTTACTTAGAGGTAGTTTGTTTTAGAGGAAAGCGTTTACTGACGCTTCCATGTTCGTGGAGTCAAGACTCTCCCCAGTTCAGATTTCTCTCTGCCACTTAACTGTGTGGCCTCCATCTGCCTGTTCCTCTTTGTGTCCTCTCTGAAATGAGGCTAACGATTGTTAACAACACAGGATTGTAGTGGGAATCAAATGAGCTTATGACAGTTAAAACCTGTACAATACCCCTGTGGCAGAGTAGTCCTTCAACAAAAGTCAGGTGTCCCATTTTTATCGTTCAGATCCATAGGCTGGTTTTCTCCTTGTCTCTCTAGAGAGACCATTTCTTTTAAGTGGTTGGGATCTGGCCGGGTCACTCCTTGCTCTAAATCTTGGTAAGTCCCAAGTACCCAAAACAAAGCCTGATGATCACCCTGTAACCATTTGCCAGTCCCCTCTCTTATTAGTCTACCAGTGATAAGTTCGAAGGAGTGACTTCAGTGTAGTGCCCAATGGCACAGTGCTAATTTTCACCTGTCCTTGACATTTCAAGTTTCTCCCAGCTGTCACTTCATGAAGGCCTAACTTAGGGATGGAGGGGTGGTCAGTGCTAGGTTGTTCAAGGCAGCAACCTCTGCACAGGCCTTCATTAAGGACCCTCAGCTTCTGCAATCTTTTAACCTTCAATCTCTGACCTAGGGGCTCCATCCTGGCCAAAGACTGTCTCCAGACAGGAAGTAGGTGGGAAGCACAGTTCAGAAATAAAGAAAGCTTCAGGGTGACTTTGAGAAGAGTTGGCCTTGGTACCAAGTCCCTTTGGCACTTTGGAATATGATGTATTTTGTAGATTGGTGTTGCTCTTGTGCATCAGATGTCCATGAGGTCCACTCTGTTTCAGGCCCTGGACGGGCAGAGGCCAACATGACTTGGCCACAGCCTCAGACCCCTGAGGATTAAAAGGTCAACTCTCAGGTGGGTAGGGTGGGTAGCATATAGCGGGGATCCCCACTCTGCTTTTAGGAAGAAAAAAGGGTTGGGGAAGGGAAGCTGGCTTGATTCCCCAGGCACACATTAGTGATGGGGCCTGGATGAGACCACCACCCCATCCACCCATCTTGGGAAGCAAGGCTGCCTGGTCCTGAATGTTCTTTGGCAACGCCCCAAGAATCAGTTGGTCAAGGCAGTTTTGGATCTAAGATGAGGAGAAAGTCTACTGGCTTTTCCTATGTGGTCAGGTAAATCTACATGTTTTGTTTAATCTGCCCTGTTGAAAACTTCCCACATAGTACTGGTGGTTTTCTGTTTAATGCTTGTTGTATTTTTGTAGATGGGGAGAGATTAATGTGAAATGAGATCGAGACCACCCTGGGCAGTACACCTAGATGAGCCTTAGACTGTTTCCTGGCCCCTTCTCTGACAACTCACACGGAGTGTGCATCCTCTACCTGCCATCCTGATCTCCCTTACTCAAGGTTTCCAAAACTCCCTTTTTGACCTCATTTCCCCAGCTGCCTTAGTGGCATAGCATAGTGATTCTAGACCAAGGTCTGTTGTGCACATTTTTGTTGGGACACTGCCACGCCCATTTGTTTACATGTACACCTGAGGCAGAGTTGCAATTGTGACGGACTGGTGGCGTCCAAAGCCAAAAATATTTATTCTGACCCTTTACTGGAGAAGTTTACCAGCCTAGAGTGCTCCCACCTAGTTGGGGTTAGCTCATACTCTGGGCAAGTCACTGGAGATACTCCGTTACCAAAGAGGAAACAGGTACAGACAGGTGAAGTGACCTTAGGAGAGCATGACACGCTGACTCCAAGCTTGGCAGACCCGAGTCTGTGCTGTATTTGCATTTTCTCCTTCCCTGCATTGTGATGTCAAGGAAAGACCACTGTAGGGTTTGTGAGGGGAGGGGGTGTTGCCGTGTGGCCTTGGACAAGCCCCCTGGTTTCTTCATTGTCAGAAGGTCTTGCTTGGGAGGGAGGTGGGAATCCATTGTGTCTTGTCCAGCAGTGAGTGACTCCTAAATTGGGACATCTGAATGTCCCAAATGAAATCATTGTGGATGGGACCTGGTCTTCTCTGATGAATGCATAGGACTGGGCAGTCACATATGCTGTTATTGGAAAGATCAAGGCCTTGGAGACATTTCAGGAACAAGTTAAGGGGTGACAATGTCCGGATTCTTTCCTTAGAAGCTTGGCAAAGAACAGTTATTAAGATGCTGAGTTGTAGGGGCACCTGGGTGGCTCAGTTGAGCATCCAACTTCAGCTCAGGTCATGTTTTCACAGTTAGTGAGTTCAGGCCCTGCATGCTGACAGTGCAGAGCCTGCCTGGGATTCTCTTTCTTTCTTTCTCTCTCTCTCTCTCTCCCTCCCTCCCTCCCTCCCTCCCTCTTTCCCTCTCCCCCTCTCCCCCTCCCCCTCCCCTGCCCCCCCCACAATATAAATAAACTTAAAAAAAAAAAATGCTGCGCTGCAAAGACATTTGTGAAACTTTGGTATACCAGGTGTTCAAGAGCATTGTGACCCTCTCCGCCTGGTGGCCCCTTGGGTGGGAGGATGCTACTGGTCCCTCCTTTATACTTTGAGGTGGGGAGTGACTCCTGGACACTTGGGACAGGATTTCCAAGAGGAGCAGAAAGTCTTAGAGGGACTTGAGAAGCCATTTGTGACCACACCTGGCTTGCTGTCACCTCCTAAGCAGCACCTAGGATGGCCTGGTTTGTGATGTTACAGCTCCACTTCAGAAGGATTGGGGCCTGGGTCTCAGCAGGGTGGGGGTGAGAAAAGGCCAGTTATTTTGTAGAATTCTGTTATTTTGACTGTAATGCTTTCCGACTTGTAGCATTAATATTCTTTCCCTTTTAATAGGTCGGGAAAATAATTACCAAGAACTGGGGTGGGGGGTACCCTCTATCTGACACCACACCAGCTAGTTTTTTGCAGCTTAAGGAAAAATTTACAGCAGCCCCTCCACCTCCTCCTTGAAGAAACTAATAGTTGGACTTTACCGGAGCTTATTCTCTGCCACTCAGTCCTCAGGATTTGAGTAGGCTTCCCCTTGAGTCCCGTGGCCCAGGCCCAGACCGCCCAAATAGGGGGTGGACTCGGCTGAGAGGAGCAGTGTCGGGATTCACACCCTGTGTTGCCAGACGGCTCAGGGGTTGGCCATCTCTTTTTATACAGAGCCCGGACTGGGGCTAGGCTGAGCGGTGGTCCTAGCCTGGCCAGGCTTCTCCCGGGCATCTGTGTGCTTGGGAGTGTTCCACTGACCCCTTCCTGAGGCCATTCTGCTTTCCTCAGCCCTGGGTAGAGCCCAGGTGGGAGAGCACATCTCCACCCAGGCCAAAGCATGGCTTGGCACAGGCACAGGAGGAATGGTGGTAGCTGTTGGGCACGTGAGCTGGTCTGGAAGTCTGGACTTTTCCAGTGATATCACTGGAAGGGGAGTTTTGATGCTGGAGGTGGTGTGGAGGTAGGAAGAACCAAGGAGAACTGTTTAAAAAAATTTTTTTTTAATGTTTGTTTATTTTTGAGAGAGAGCATGCGAGAGCATGAGTGGGGGAGGGGCAGAGAGAGGGAGACACAGAATCCGAAGCAGCCTCCAGGCTCTGAGCTGTCAGCACAGAGCCCGATGCGGGGCTCGGACTCACAGGCTGTGAGATCATGACCTGAGCCGAAGTCAGATGCTCAACTGACTGAGCCACCCAGGCGCCCCCCAAGGAGAACAGTTTTAAAGTGAGCAAAAGCTGGAAGCAGTGAAACCAGGGAGAGGTTGTACAGTGGTCCTGATAAAGGTGGTGAGGGTTTCAGCCATGCCGAGGCCCCCAGAAGCCCATGACTGTATCTGAAGACCATCTTACAGGGCAGGAGGGGTCTGGGTGGGGACAAGTGGTGTGGAAGAACTTCTTTGGGAGGAGTAGCCCACTTTAGGTGGTAAGTTCCACCCACTCCCAGCTCAGAACCCCACAAGGTCATGGATGTGGCCTGGCACCTGGTTGTTAGGAGTAAGTAGTTACTGGAGGAAGGAATCCTGATTTTTCCCCTCTGATCTGTAGGGACTAAAAGTAGTCACTTGGGCAAAACCTTATGTACTGATCGCTGGCAGCCCTGGAATGACCTGGAGTCCTTGCATCTCAAGCCCTAGTTCCCTCAAATTTCAGTGGCCCCCTGAGATAGAAAGCCAGAACAGTCTGTCCCTCCGTGCTATGTGACATGAGGCCAGTGAGTGCCTTCTGGAGCCTGTTTGCTTTTCTGTGAAGGAGAATAGCACTGGACACCCGTGCAGCTCTCAGGTGAGGGTGGGTGACTTACCGAGGCCACACACCATCAGGCCAGGTCGTAAAACCATCTTACTGCCTCATGGGGGAGCATGAAAAGCAGATGGCACGGGGCCTGGTGGGCAAATGGCCCTGTTGAACAGAACAGTGAGGGATGGGGGACTTGTCCAAGCCGGATAAGAATCCTGTGGTTGCGGAAGGGGTGATGCCCGTTCAGGGTTGGGAACGTCACTGCATGGGGTCTCGGCTCTGACCCTGAGTTCTCCAGGGCCAAGGGGCTTAGGGAGCTGCGCTCAGGTGACATATCCCTGCTCGTACTCCTGCCCCTCAGGCCTGGGCCTGGAGGTGGAAAGTCAACGGCTTAAGCATTTGCCAGGCTCTGCCCATAGGACCCTGGGCCCAGGCTCACGGCAGCTCAGCTGTGGCAGGCCGTCCAGTCTCCTCAGCTGGGCCCGGGGTGTAGGGCAGCTTGGCTGTGGGATAGCTGGGGTGGGGGCCCAGTCCTTAGTCTGTGTATTCTCAGTTTTCCGGGCTATACAATGGGAGGAATTAGCTGCTATGCACACAGTTATGTGTGTGACCTTGAGCGAGGCCCTTCCCTCAGCCTGCGTCAGCTATAGAGAGGACTCTACTTTGCTTGAGAAGGATCCTCACATCTCACGCACACCCCACCCAGCTTCCACAGCACGGCACCTGTACCTCCGGGGCGGCGCTGGAGTCGGCTCCATGACCAAGATCTATGGAGGACGTCAGAGAAATGGGGTCATGCCCAGCCACTTTAGCAGAGGCTCCAAGAGCGTGGCCCGCAGGGTCCTCCAAGCCCTAGAGGGGCTGAAAATGGTGGAAAAGGACCAAGATGGGTAAGCGGGGTTGGGGGGAATGGCTGGGACAGGGGTGATGGAGGACACTTGGGGTCAGATCACCTGTAATGAAGTTGTCTAGAGCCATCCTTCCCCCGTGTGGAGAGGTGCCAGGTCTCTCCTGCTGTCTGCACCTGCCCCTCAGGCGGGCAGGGGATTCTGCAGAAAAGTGAACAGTGAGGGGCCTCACCCCGACCTCTCTGGCTGACTACCCCAAGCTCCAGGAAGGTAATTTAGCGACTGTCCGCTTTCATTAGCCTGCTCGTTAACTTTTCCCAATTGATTTTTCGGGGCTTTTGATCTAATGCTTGCACAAACGACACCCTGGCAGCTCCCAGGGGGGCTCCCACTCCTGCCCCCAGCTCGTTAGAATGCAGCTGACTGGGGCCCTCAGTGGGACTTGGCTGGTGTCATGTGGTCCCATGGCCAGGTGCCTTCTTGGGAAGCCTGGCTTACATCCAGGGTGGGCCTGGCAGTGACATGGTTGAGAGCCTCCACTCATGGGGGGCTGCATGACCCTTCTCCCGCAGGGGACGCAAACTGACACCTCAGGGACAGAGAGATCTGGACAGAATCGCCGGACAGGTGAGGCCTGGGTGTGGGCCGGGACTGGGTCTCTTAGTCACTGCCTGGGATTTGTCAGGTCAGAATTTCCTACCCTGGAGGGCACAGCCCAGGCTGGTGGAGTCAGGGGCAGGAGAAAGAACGTTTCTGACTAACTTCCTGCTAGAGCTGGTTAGAAATGTGGGTGCCGGGACCCCAGGCCTGGCGTGCAGCTGGAATTGTTTCTCGTGCAGGACAGGTTTCTGCACACAACTCCCCTTTGCCCAATCAGCCTTCTCAGGACTCTAGCTGCAGTGTTTTCTCATTCTTCATGCTCACTGACATCAGCCGGGATGGCTGTGGAGAGAGTGGGGGAGGCAAGCCAGCTCAGAACAAGGGTCTCCATCCAGATCCCTGACTGGCTGGACACCTTGGGGCAGAGTCTGTTCGCCTGGAGCCAGTCCCATCTGTAGAATGGTCTACTCTTGCCAGCCTCCATAGGGTAGTGGTGAGGGCTCAGTGGGCTACAGCAGTGGGAGCCCCCAGGGCCAGGCATGAACCCATTGTTGGGTTTTTTCTTTCTGTATCATTGACTCAGGTCTCCTAGGAGCCTTGGAGGGCTCAATCACTTAGTCAAGTGTCAAAAAAGAGTAGAAGGTGTCAGCCCCCTGGGAGTCCGGGGGTTGCCTGGAAGGAGCCGGTGATCTCTTCTGCGCAGGGCAGGGCATAGACAGTGTGGATAGCAGAGCAGTGGGCAGGTGTTGGAATCCTGCTCCGCCACTCCCTTTCTTTTAGTCTCCGTTGACACTTCTGTAAAATGGGGAAATGCCCGAGGCTATAAGGATTAGATTGGATGAACACCGGTCAGACCCAAATCCAGGTGCCTGGCGTCCCTTGGGTGGCGGGTAGCTGCTCCAAAGCTCCAGAACACAGACCCCACGGCCGATCTTAATTACTCTCCCGTCTTTTCCCACAGGTGGCAGCTGCCAACAAGAAGCATTAGAACAAATGCTGGGTTAATAAATTGCCTCATTCGTAATCCTGGTCCGAGTCTCTTGATTGGCTGCTGTTGCTCTTCCCTTTGGGGGCATGAAGGAGGCGCCTTGAGCTTCCCTTTCCTCGTGAAAGAGGGGGACTAGGGATCCCTAGTGACTGTGATACCAGCAGCCACTAAAGCCTAAGGCCCAGCCTTCCCGGTTCAAGCAGTTCCACCCCCAGTGGGCCTGGTGCCCTAGCTGGACTGGTGGTTGGGTGGGGCCAGGACAAGAGGCCCTTGCACCTCCCCCACATCCTGCCTTTGCAGTTCTCAGTAAGATGAGAAACTGAAAAGGAGTGGCTTTCAGGCAGTGGCCCCAGCTGGGGCCTGGGCTACAGAGACCGCATTCTGTCCCTTCCTGCAACAAAGCAGGGCTGGGGCAGCCAGCCTTCATTTCTGGTGACTCCTTGAGTGCCTCCAGGCCAAGGTGACTTGGTGTGCACCATTTGTTGGCAAACAGACCACTGACCCTGCCTGAACCTTTGCTCTCTAGAGATCTATTGCCTTGGGCCCTTCTGGAGCTGGTTGTACCTGCACCAGAGTTGGGACCCAGTGCCCTTTCCCACCCACACCCACCATCCTCCTAGTGGAGAGGTGCGAGAGGCACCTGAGCAGAGGTAGAGGGGCACTGCCTCTTCAGTCCTGTGAGGTGATTGGCTCTCAGGCATGAATGGGGCAGGAGCCTGCCTATGATTGGGCCCCTGGTAGGGGCAGGGGATACGAAGGGCACCAAGTGGGTATGTGCCAGGCCCCAGAAAACAGCCTGGAAAAGTGGCCCCTGTGGGACCAAACCCACTTCCTACCTGGGGAGTGCTAAGATGCTGAGCCTGAGCTGGCTTTGGAAGAGACCGTGCGAATGGGGAAGGGGCAGAGAGAGGGAGACCTTTGGAAGCAGGCTCCAAACTGTCAACACAGAGACCAATGCGGGCTCCATCTCACAGGCCACAAGTTCATGACCTGAGTCGAAGTTGGACGCCCAACAGACTGAGCCATCCCGGTGCCCCAACTTAGTTTCTTATTCTTGAGGGATCTGGGGAAGTACCATATAGGTAGATTGTGCCATGGCTCAGGACATCACACCAAGCAGACAACCAGTTACCAGAGAACAGCAGAGTCCCTCACCTGGTGGGAAATGAAGCTGGCCTCTCTCCCAGCTTAGAAGTCAGTGCTGAGGGTGCCTGGGGGGCTCGGTTAAGCATCCGACTTCAGCTCAGGTCCTGTCTCACGGTCTGAGTTCGAGCCCCGCGTCGGGCTCTGTGCTGACAGCTCAGGGCCTGGAGCCTGCTTCAGATTCCGTGTCTCCCTCTCTCTCTGTCCCTCCTCTGCTCACGCTCTGTCTCTCTCTTTCAATAATAAATAAACGTTAAAAAAAGTGCTGGAAGACTTGTACTGAATAAACAGCCTACCACATGCAGAGGCACTTTGTATCACCTAACACAAGGCAACCTGCTGAAGGTGCCCAAAAGCCCCCACATTTTAGATGTAGTGAGAGTAAGTCACAGGGTGGTAATTTGCCTATGTACTATAGGGGGGTGGTAAAGCCGGAATTTGGACCCGGGCAGCTGGGCTCCAGCCACTACGGTGCATTGCCCGCCTCAGAAGTACAGGAAATGGGGCAACGAGGTAAGCGGGGTGTGGACGTGCCCAAACAGTCCAGTTCGGCCTCAAAGGCCTGCAATCCAGCAGCTGCGCCTCTCCAGCCGCCGGGGGGCAGTCGAGGGCCTGGAAACAGCCTCAGCAGATGCAGGAGGTGAATTATAGGGCTGCAGCGTCTGCCCAGGTTTCTTGAGGCGGGGGGGGGGGGGGGGGGGGGGGGCGAGGATCATAAGGAGGAGCTAAAGCAGAGAGGGGCTGGTGACCTGCTACACAACAAGGGTCACAGCAGAACACCTGGGTCCCTGGAGGGAAGGGGGAGGGCCCCAGGCCAGAGAAGCGGAACTGTGTCCTAGGAACTGTGATAAGCTCACTGTAGTATTCTTGTAGCCTCACAAGGGGGACAAGCGGGGTGATTACAGGAGAAGAAACTGAGGTTCAGACCACCAGTCAGTTGGCAGAGCTGAGATTGAAACAGAACTGACATTCAAATATGAACTCCGGAGGCCCATGCTCTGTGTGGGTGACAATTGCATTTTCATTTATAAGTCATGAAATGCTTCAAGCAATCAAAACAGTATACCTATTAGTGTAAGAAAGACCCATGTACCCCCTACCCAGCTTAAGAAGTAACACAAGACCTAAAACTGGCACAGACAAAGCCTCTGTACCAGCCCTCTGAGGTCACAGCCCTCCTCGCTTGCCCCAAAGGGAACCCCCTCTCAGGAACTGGGTGTCGCTCACCTGCATGGGTTCCCTAATTGACTACAGATGCATGTGTCCCTAACAGCACCCAGTGTTGCTTCGCCTTTTGAAAACAAGTCAACTGTTTCATGCTACACGTCATTTTCATGTCATTTCTGAGACGCAGCCGTGTTGACAAGCAGAGCTCTGCCTTTTCTCCTGCTGAGTATTACTCTACCGGCTGCCTACACCACAATGTATGCGTCCCATTCTCCTGTAAATGGGCTTTCTGTTTCCCAGCTTCTGCTACCAAAAATCTCTCTGCAATAAATGTTTTTCCCTATGTGTCTTCTTAGGTGCATGTGTGACTGTCCCCTAACGGCTCACAAACATCTCAACAACCTCATGTAATTCCCCACCCCCACTCCTCAGACCTCATTTTCCTTCCACGTGACCTAAAATGATGCTCAAAGGTATGTGGGCCCACGTAAGTGACTTTGAATCTCTGCTCCACTACTCCCAAATTGTACTACACTGGGTAAGTGATGGCATCTCCTCTCTGGGCCTCAGTTTTCTCCTCTGTAAAATGGGGGGGTGACCTACCTTACCTACTTGTGGGGAGGCTGACTCATGTCGAGAGCCCATCATGGCTCTAACTCCTAGGGTGCTGGGGACATCAGCTCATCTCACAACAGCAGGGAGATATTCTTGTTCTCATTGCTGAGATTAAAAACGCCAAGGCTGGGGCTCTCGGCTGGCTCTGTCAATAGAGCATGCAACTCTTGATCTCAGGGTTGTGAGTTCGAGCCCCATCAAGTTGGATGTAGAGATTATTTAAAAAAAATTTTTTTTAAACGCCAAGGCACACGGGGCACCTGGCTGGCTCAGTCGGTTAAACATCCGACTTCAGCTCAGGTCATTATCTTGTAGTTTGGGGGTTGGGGCCCCACATCGGGCTCTGTGCTGACAGCTCAGAGCCTGGAGCCTGCTTCATATTCTGTGCCTCCCTCTCTCTCTGCCTCTTCCCTGCTCGAGCTCTGACTCTCTCTCTCTCTCAAAAATAAATAACCATTAAAAATTTTTTTTTTTTTGCTTTTAATGCCAAGGCTTAGAAAGCCACCACCTAGTCATAGAGCCGATCAGCCTGCCCCCATTTATTTTCATGAACATTAAGAGCAACCAACATCTACTGAGCACCTGCTATGGGCTAGGCCCTATGTTCAGAGCTGTGCATGCACAACCCCTTTAAATCCTGGATTCCAACCTCAAGAGGTGAAGACGTGGAGGCTCAGAGAGAGGCTCAGCTTTGCCTAAGGTCAGTGACTGAACGGAGACCGGGCTCAGAACCACCACCCAGACAGGACAGACTGCCTGCACGCAGCAGGCACCTCAAACTCTGACTCCCTCAGGCTTCCTTCCCAGGGCTGGCCAGTGGCCGAGCCAGGCTGTGAACTGGTTTCTTTCCCCAACCCAGCAGCCTCCCCTCGGGGGAATTGCGGCCACAGGTGCAGGGAGCGGTTTCTCTCCACTCGGGGCCTGAAGCACACTGGCAGGGGCTGCCCCTGGGCCCACAGCCGAAGGGCCCAGCAGTGGGGCCATTGGAGCCCATCTCCGGTGGGGCTGGGCAGGAAGTGGGGCGGGGCTTGGGGCCAGTGAGGTGGAATCTGGTACCCCAGGACTGCTGCAGCCCAGACTAACCAACCCGCTGGGAGAGATGCCTGGGGGTCCCGGAGTCCCCCAAGTGCCGTGTGCTACTATCTTTCTCCTCTTCCTAATCTCCGCTGTTGGTCTGGGTACGTGGCTAACAGGCTGGTGCTGGGGGGCCGGGGGAGGACTGGAGGCTGGAGAGAGGGCTTGGGCAGAGAGAAGGGCACTAGGAGTGGGGGGAGAGGAACCGGCAGGTGGGGGGGGGGGGGCAGTGCTGGGAAGGCCCCTAAAGAAACTGCATCTGTCTGCTTGACTGTCCCAAGCAGGCCGCAGGTCCGAGGGGAGGCCGGAGGGGGCTCGGCGAAGTTGAAGGGCCGTCCACGGCCACATGGAAGGAGACAGGGGCTCGAGATGACTTCCCCACCCCCTCATCTCCCCTCACAGGTCAAAATAAGGAACTAAGGTCGCCCTTGACTGAGCTCCAGAGCTGGGGGCAGGAAGAGCACTTGGGGGTAGGGCTCAGCTTCACGGGGGAGAAACAGCTTTCTCCTTCTCTGCCTTGAGTCTCGGTCACCCCGATGGGCTGGAGCCCCTTTTCAATGCTGGGGGAGGGGTTCCTCGTTGACACTGTCCTCCCAGCTGTACTGCCCCCCCCAACCCCATCCCGGCAATGCCAGCTAGTGGGGCTGTGACCACCCAGGTTACACTGGGAGCCGGGCTGGGGAATGTAGCCCATGACCCTGAGGTGGCTGCCTCTTTCCCCCCCCTCTTCCCCCTCCTCTCTTCCTCACCTCCCACCTCCTCCCTTCAGAAGAGGGCTGTGGGCTGGCTTCCTTTTGACAACCACCGTGCTGAGTCCCTACCCTAATCCCCAGCCCAGCCATCAACTGAACTCGCTCCTGAACCTCTCAGGTTGACACATGAAAGTTACAGAGAATAACGGGTGGGCGTGAGGGTGCAGGGCAAGGCAGGCCCAAAGACTGGCAGGAAGAGGCCCGGGAGGCTCAGGCTTTAAAAACCCCAGCCACTCCCCCTGCCCTGATGATGCCAGGCAACAGATTTGCCCTCCCCGGGCCTCAGCTGTCCCACCTGTAAACTGGGATGAGAGAACCTACCTCTGAGGGTTTTGTGAAGATTACACAAGATAAAGTGGCAGGGGGGGGGGGCGGGGGGGGGGGGGGGGGTGGAAGGAGGACCAGGAGGGCCTTCAGGAGGAGGTGACGCCCAAACTGATTCTGGAGGGAGCTGCCTGGGCAGGGGCACCTCTGCCACTAGGGAACCAAATATCCAAATGCCAGTGAATTCAGTGGGGCCAAAGCACAGAGCATGGGGAGGGGGGCAAGAGGGAGTGCTGGAGAAGTGAGGGGGACCCGCAGGGGTGTGTCCTCCCCTCCTCCCCCAGGGTGTCCTCATCCTCCACAGGTGTGCCCTCCCTCCGCTGCCCTAGGTACAGCCTCAGTCCCCCAGCAAGCGTATTCACTCTAACCCGCAGCCTTACTCCAATGACAACACCATGTGCCCTCTTCCCCCCCCCCCCCCCCCCCCCCCCCCCCCCCGCTGGAGTGTCCTCACGCCCCACGACACACACACACACACACACACACACACACACACACAGGCAGCTGCCCGCAGGGGCCGGAGCTGGGGCCTGTGTCCCCATCCACAGTCCCTGACTCCTCCGCCTCTCCACAGGCCCCGGCTGCCAGGCCCTGTGGGTGGATGGGGGCCCACCATCAGTGACCGTCAGCCTGGGGGACACCGTCCACCTCCAGTGTCTGCACAATGGCAGCAGGCCGGACAGCACCCTGAACATCACGTGGTGGCGTGTCCTCCAAGGCAATGCCACGTGGCCCGATATATTCTGGAGCCGCGGTGAAGGCCCCAACGGCGAGCTGACCATCAGCACCGTGAACAAGAGCCACATGGGCATGTATAGGTGCCAGGTGGAGGAGAAAGTCCCCAACAGCAAAGTCCCCAACTTCCTGCAGTCCTGCGGCACCTACCTCCGCGTGCGCGGTGAGTGGCAGCCCTGGCTGGGCTCCGGGGATCTCCCCTACCCCGCCCCCCCCCACCGCTGCCACCCTGCCTGGGAGGTGGCGGACGGAGCCAGTGCCCCCACCATGGGCATATCCTGGTCCGCACTGCCAGATCTCCTCATCTGTGGGGTGGGGGCTTCAGTGGTCTGGCGTTGTGGGGGGGGGGTGCTGGGAGGCCAGGGGTGTGGGGGCAGGGGGCAGCAGCGCTCTGAGCAACACCCCTCCTCACAGAGCCACTCTCCAGACCTTTCCTGGACATGGGAGAGGGCACCAAGAACAATATCATCACGGCCGAGGGCATCATCCTGCTGTTCTGTGCTGTGGTACCTGGGACACTGCTGCTGTTCAGGGTGAGCCCCCTGGGGATCAGGGCCCTCTGAGTCTGAGGTTACCTGCTAAAATGGGAGACTGACAGCACCCTCACAGTGCTGAGGGGGTAAATGAATTAGTACCATGATGGGAGTTTAAAGAGTGCGGGGGCCAAGAGGGGTATCTTGCCTCAGTCTCCCCTCAGGGCTGTCCTCAACCTCCCTACCCCAGGACATTCTCAACCCCCCTCCCCCCACCCCCTCCCCAGATGTACCTCCCTCTCCCCGCCCCCCCCCCAGTCATGGTGTCTCACTCTACCCCCACCCCCAACGGGGAGTGCAGTGGCCCTCCCTCCAGGGAAGATGGGGGCTGCGTGTTCCCCCAGGGGCCTCTGACCTGCACCAGCCCCTCTTGAGGCCACGGCGGCCACTGCCATTTACTGTGATTGCTGTTATTTGTGGAAGGACAGTGGAGACAGCCGGGACACCTGCCACTCCCCCGCTATGTGGTTTTGGCGTGCCCCTTACCCCCTCCTGGCACCCAGGAGGGTCTGAAAACATTCTCCCACAACCCCCCTCACTGAGGCTCCCAATTATCCACCCCCACCCCCAGAAACGATGGCAGAATTTGAAGTTCGGGGTGGACGTCCAGGATGACTATGAAGACGAAAACCTTTATGAGGTGAGTGGTGGGTGGGGACAAGTTAGGGGCAGGCGCCTGGGGGTTCTCGTGGGGTCCTCCCTAGGGTCATCGGGGGCAGGGGCTCGGCCATCAGGGCGCTGAGGCCCGCCACCATGTGTCCACCCCAGGGCCTGAACCTTGATGACTGCTCCATGTACGAGGACATCTCCCGGGGCCTCCAGGGCACCTACCAGGATGTGGGCAGCCTCCACATCGGAGACGGGGACGTCCAGCTGGAGAAGCCTTGACCCTGAAGGCTGCCCCACCCGGCTGTGCTGCCAGCCCCTGTGCCCCCTACCCCACCCCTTCCTGTTCTCTTTTCACAAAATCTTCCCTGGGAGTGTCCTGACTCAACTTCCCCCTTGGGGGTATCCACTCTTCTTCTCTCTCGACTGTCCTCATCCCCTCCCCACACCCCAATTTTCTCCCGCTGCCCGCCCCAGCCTCCCCCTACACCCAGCGGGTAATGAGCCCTTAATCGCTGCCTCCAGGGGAGCTGATTGTAGAGCCTCGTTAGTGTCACCTCCCCCTCCCTGCTCTGTCATGGCCACTTAGTGATAATAAATCCTTCCCAACTGCAGACCTTGGCAGGAGTCATGGATCTCATGGGGATGCCCCCCTCCCCTGGTGGGACCCAGGAGTCCAGGCCTCTGGCCTCCTCCTTCCTCAGACCCAGGATCCTGGGCCCCCAGCCCCTACCCATTGTCCACACCTGGGACCAGGTAGCCAGCCTTGGCTGCCAGGTGAGAGAAACAGGAAGTGTCTGGGGGAGCATCTTGCCCAGGCTACATCCCAGAGCAGGGAAGAGACACAGGAAGGAGCCAGGTGACCATATCCATTTCTGCATATTTAAGTCTCACAAACACAGGGGCCTGTCTGGTGGGGCCGGTACCAGACTCGGACCCTGATCACAGCCAGGCCATACCTGTTCTCTGGCAGTGGAGTCCAAGCAGGGGGATTTGTAATCTGTGGCTCTGACTTGGGGATGGTAGGGAGCCCCGGGGGTGGGGGGTGCGAGTGACAGAAGCAGAGGGACACAGGGTTTCTGGGAGAGGAGAGACAGGCCAAGACACAGAGAGATAGTGATGGAGAGAGAGCAAGTGAAGAGAAACACAAGGAATGGACAGGGAATCAGGGAGAGGCAGAGGTACTGGGACAGAGGGAAAGCAGGAAGAGAGAGAAAGGAAAGGTCCATGAAAAAATGGACACGGAGAGGCTGACCCCCCCCCCCCCACCCCGAGACTCTAAGGAAAGCAACAGTGGGGGAAATGACTGAGGTGGCGATGCAGAGAGATACAGAGCCCCGGAGGTGGGAAGAGAAGGGCTCTGAGGGAGAAGTGACAGAGGGGAGGGACAACGAGGGGAAGCGGTGGGGGGGGAGAGGGGGGGCAGGAGGGAGCGGGAGGAAAAGACCCCAACGGAGAGAAAGTGGCAGAGAGGGGCACGTAAAGAAACACGCACAGCGAGGCAAATAAAAGAGAGGAAGACCGAGAGACCCGGACGGAAAGCAAGGGAGGCGATGGCGGACACCCGGCAGGGGCGAGAAACGTGGGGCCGACGCCCTGCGGATGGACAGACGGACAAAGCCGGGAGGGGCCGGGCGGGGCCGGGGCGGGGTTGGGGCCCACGGGTCCCCTGCCGAGGCGGGGAAGGAGGGGCCGGGCGAGCGGCAAGAAGGGGAAGGAAGCGGAGGTGCCGGGCGGGCGCGGGGCGCGGGCAGGAAGCGGGGAGGGGCGGCGGGGCGGGGGCCTCCGGAAAAACGCCCCAACTTCCTGCCCCGCCAGAGTCAGGAAGCGGGAGCCGGGACACAGGGCCCGGGATCGCCGAGCCCGACCTCGGGCGCCCCGCCGGTCGCCTCCCCGCGCGGACACCAGGTACACCGTCCCTGGCCCCGCCCGGTCTCCCGCCCCTCGGCTGCCCGGGGAAGTGGGGAGGAGGAGGGAGGGGGCCGGGGCGCTGCCGTCAGTGGAGGGGCCTTCGCTGCGCCCCACAGAGCCAGCGGCCGCCCCTCCCCGGGCCTCAGTTTTCCCATCTGTCAAAGGGGCAAAGAGGAGAGAGAGCTCATGCCTGCCGAATGCCCAGTATGTGGGGGTGAGGGGTGCGAGGCCGGGGTCAAGGCCTCCCAATTGTGTAGCCGAGGACGGATGACCGACCACTCCCATTGTACTGCTGGGGAAACTGAGGCTCGGGGAGCGGAACCGACTCATCCCAGGGTACACACACCGTGAGACCGAGTGGAGTTGGGATTTGAACTTGCAGGTGTTTCAAGCACCTTCCTCCGACTCCACATGCTTTAGGGCCACTTAAAAAGAAAAACGTCCGTAACCACGCCGTAGGCCGCGGTGAAGCTGAAAGTTGCAGAGCGCCGTTTGAAAGCAGTTTTGGAAAGCTCTTTTTCTGGGCCATTGGTTATACCCTGAGACATGGGTTGTAGGGGACAGAGCTAGAGACCTTCCCCCCATTGTACAGGTGGGAAGACTGAGGCTCGGAAAGAGGTAATTACTTTTTCCAGGTTACACTGGAAAGGTATCTGCGGAAAAGGTACGCTGGAACACAGGATTTTTGCATTACAGCCCCAGCAGAAAGCGTGCGGCCGGGGCGGGGGGTGGGGAGTGGGGGATGCGGGGAAAAATTAACGTACACCTTGGGAATTCAGCTGGTTCCGGAGTTAGGAAGGCAAGATAGGGTGGGGAGCCCAGTCCGGAGACTAAGGGCCACGGGTGACTCGGAGCTCTCGAATTGAGCCTTGGCCAGGGGGCTGGAACCACTTTCTAGTCGGCCTGGGGGCGGGGCAGGGTAGAGTGACAGGAGCAGTCGAGATACGGAAACGCCAGTCCTCCAAGGCAGGCCAGAGCGGCCCTGTCTGGCCAGCGTGGCGCAGTGAAGAGCTAGAGCGGCCGGCGGGAGGAGTAGAGTCGCCTGGGCAGTAGCCTGGCAGGAGCTAGGCTAGAGTGGCTGGCGGGAGGAGTGGAGCTGGAAGCAAAGGTAGATTTGGGGACAGCTAGAGCGACTCGGAGTTGGGGGTGGGGGACCGGCGCGCCGAGACTTCGGTTCTGGCGGCTGCGGTGGATACTCCAACGACCAGGAGCAGGTGAGGGACGCGGCCCCTGTCAGGCGTCAAACCCTGACTCCGCAGGTCCGCCCCAGCATCCCTGGCCGTGCAAACCGCCACGTCCCCTGTAGGATTTGGGGCCCGTATAGACCCGCCACGTCCCACATAGGATTTGGGGCTGTTATGGATCCGCCACGTTCCATATAAATTACAAGGCCCTACAGGCTCACCAGCTTTCTGCTAGCCCCCCATGGAAACTCGGCTTCTTAATAGAGGCAGGCTTCTTAATAGATCAGTCATTAGTACCTCCTAGAATCCTGGGCCCTGTAGATCCTAGGTCTTGGGACTACCACAGGCTCCTATAGAATCCTGGTTCCCTTTTTACCTTACATAGGTCCCAGGAACTGGCTATTTTACATATGGAATCATGATTCTGTGTGATCCCCAGATCCGTGTAGACCCACCATGTGTCAAATAGAATCTGGGGCCTTATACATTCCAAGGGCCCTTCATGGACTTAATTTGAATACTCTATTTTAGGTTCTTAAAGGCTCCCTCCCAGAGGTTCTTGGAGACCAGGGTCATCCATGCAATGTCTTATAGACCCCAAACCTTGCACAGAATCCAGGCGCCCATGTAGTCCCCGACCCGTGTCTGCTTTGCTTTAGGACCCTTATCTCTAAGAACCTTCTAAACCTTCCCCAGCCAGCACCACCCCCAGTCCCATGCACACAGCGTCCCCTCTGCTGGACCTTAGGCCTTGTCAGTTGCCTAGAGATCCATCTGACGGCTTCAACCTATAATTGCCCTTTGTGGCAGCCCCTCACCCTGTATCTCCTAAGCAGCCAACCCCTCACCTTCCCTGCCAGCATCCTCTCTGAGCCCTAAGTCCCTGTGAAGCAGCCTCAGCAGCAGCCTGCACTCCTGCCCAGGTCACAGTGCCCACATACCTCTGACTTCCCCAGACACCATAAAGAGACCCTATAGGTCTCAGCTTCGGTTCAGATTTTAGTTTCTTAAGGTTGGGGTGGGGTTTCCCCATGCTCTGAAGCAGCACATTCTGATAAATGCATAAACTCTGGAGCCAGACTACGTGGGTCTGAATCCTGGCGCTGTGCCTCAGTTTCCTCTTCTGTAAAAGGGGGATAGTTATAAAACTGAACTCCAGGGTTCATTTAGAGGATTCAATGAGTTAATACCTATAAAACAGTTACGTTGTACCCGGCACATACTCAGTGGCCCTTAAGCGCGGATCAGGTGTTAGCTATTATTTCGTATTAGCGTGATGAGGAATGAAGCAGGTCACGAGCATCTAGTGCATGATTCCGGGTCTGCCTGGCACTGAGCATTTGCTCACATAATGTGGGTCCTTTCCTTTGCCCTTTTGGAACCTCCCTGCCTCTGTTGAACCTTCCCTCGCCCCGCCCCTTCCCCCCCCCAAGTGGGATGAGCACGGACGTTCCATGTGCGTGGTCATGTTTTCCAGCCCAGAAGTTGCAGCTGGTGGCCTGGTGAAGGTTTTCCATCTCGAACGGGAATACTAATCGCATGGGGTGCTTGTGGTTGTGAGCGTTGAGTTCGTATGTGAGAAGCACTGAGAGCGATGCCTAGCACACTGTAAGTGCTAGGTAAGTTTAGCTTTTGTCATAAATAAGCACTATTTTTTTTTTCTTTTTGCCTTGGTTTACAAATTTATTTAAGTGAAGTTTAAACGGTGCTCAAATCTTAAGTTAACCCAAACTTGAAGTTGGACAGATACACTCTATGGAAAAGAATAAAAACAACGCGTGCCCTGGGGAACCCACAGGACAGCACTTGAAGACTCCAGAAAGCGTCGCTGTCTGATGAGCCTAATCAAAATCATAGCCACCGTTTATTGAGTGCCAGGGAGGAGGCCTGTGGAGGAGGGAGAAGGCTGGGTCTGAGGCGACCGGGGTTATAAATAGCTTTGGGAGAGGCCCCCCCCCACAGCCCTGCTGGTCCACCCCACCCTGTTTCCACAGCTCCTTCCCGCCTGACACGGGCTCGAGTGGCATTAGTCAGCCTAATTAAGGACACAGAAGATGGCGGTGGGAAGGCACAGGGGGAAGTGGAGACTCTAAGGGAGACAAGATGGGAGAGACAGCAAGAGATGGGAGAGAGAGAGATGAGAGACAGCATCTGACACAGTGACTCGGAGAGGACTTGGAGAGGTGGCTGCAGAGCCAGACATGGGAAGACAGGCAGAGACACAGGGGACAGGCAGGGAGCAGCAGAAGCAGTGTTAGGGGGAGGTTCCTGACTCGGAAGGGAGGCAGAGATGGTGGGGAAGTGAGACGGGCCGGAAGGGAGGGAGGAAAGGGAGACAGGGAGAAGAGAGGCAAAGACCTGAGGCACATTCATGGGACAGACAGCCAGGGAGAGCTGGCTGGGGCAGGAGGGCCGACCAGACAGACTGATGCAGGGTGAGGGAGACCGACACCCCTTGGGGATGGACTGGCTGAGGACTGTCCCTTGTTTTTTGGGATTGGAAGCTGGGGAAGATACCGGGTCCCTGAGGGAAAGAAACTGCTGGGTTTGGGGAAGGAGGTTCAGTTTTGTTTTCTAATGTAGAGCGAGTTGGGGGTTGGGGGATCTGCCATTAGGTTTCCTGTCACAGGAAGTGGGGCTGGTGGGTTCAGAGGCAACATCCTGCCCCAAGCCTGTCAGATGGAGGAGAGCCCCCCACACCCCAGTTATCTCCCTTCTACCTCCCTTTCAACCTTCCCAACTCTGCTTGGCTCCAGGCCCTGCCTCCCTAGGACCCAGCCTGCAGCCCCCTCCTCCCTCAGACCCAGGAGTCCAGGCCCCCCGGCCCCTCCTCCATTAGGGACCCCAAATTACAGGCTCTCACGTCCACAGCTCTCTCATGGACCCAGGCTCCTGGGCCCCCATCTCTCCCCCCATTCCAAGGCTCCCTGTCCTTGGGCTCCCCGCCCTGGCTGGCCTCTGAAGGGCTCTTTGTCGCCACACAGAGGCCCCATTGAGCTGCGGAGGCCGGGATTGGGGGGGGGGGGTGCTGTTTACTCACCTTCACACCTGGGCCAGGAATCTGTGAGTAACCGCCCTGTGCCTGTGCCGCTGCCTCCTGCCCCCCCTAACCGTGGCCCCTCCTCTTCCTCAGCCCTGTGGAGCCCATGGAGGCAGACGACATTGCCCGCGGGCTGGTGAGTGGAGAGAGCCTGGGGTGAGAGGACTGGGGGACTGAAGTGAGGAGCACTGTGAGCTGAAGCCATCCCTCTTCCACAGGCCCCGGGACCACCGCGGCCTGGCCTGGTGCCAGTCAGCATCATCGGGGCTGAAGACGAAGATTTTGAGAATGAGCTGGAGACGGTGAGGGGTGGAAAAGCTTCTGTCCCAGTCTCCCTAGGCCCCAGCCCTCAAGTCCCATCTTCAGGGTCCCCTCCCTCCTTAGGTCCATCGTTGGATGCTGCCCCCTGCCTCCTCTCGCCGCTCGCCCCTCTTTCTCTAATCTTCTGGGTACCACTTTGCCGTCCCCTACTACCCCATCCCTGATGCCCCATTAGAGCACAGACTTTCACCCTTTTTACTCTCACCCTGGTTTTTGTCACCGTCTTCCTTAATTGCGGCACAGACCCCTACTCTGTCTCCTAATGCCTGTCCTTGTCACCCACATGCATAACATTAGATCTCATCCCCTGTCCCCGACACCAGCGCTGGCCACCACCCTTACAACGTAGACACCACTGCCCGTGGTGGTGTGGGTGGGGGACGGGTCAAGCCCAAGGCTCCCCTTCTCCCCACCTTCTCACCCCCATCCCCACCCTCAGAATGCAGAGGAGCAAAACAGCCAGTTCCAGAGTCTGGAGCAGGTGAAGCGGCGGCCTGCCCACCTCATGGCCTTCTTGCAGCACGTCGCCCTGCAGTTTGAGCCGGGACCCCTGGTGAGGGCAAGGCCGGGTGGGCAGAGGGAGGGGTGGGGCCGGGACAGGCCACAGCGCTCAGAGAGATGGACTAGTGAAGATGAGCTGGGAGGGTTTGGAAAACAGATCCAGAATACACAGCACAAGATCTAGAAACAGAGAGCCAGAGAACTAGCCGCGTGATCCCAACAGGATTGCAGGTGCCCCGTGTCCGTCTCCGTGAGCAGCAGGTGCAGGCGGGAGAGTACACCCAGCAGGGGCACCCGGAGGGCAGCAGGGAATCCTGAAGCTGGCAGAGACCGTGCCCCACCCCCGCCTTCCCAGCCCGTGGCAGTGACAGCGACCTTTCCCACTGACCCTGCAAGTGGATCCCCCTCTGTGGCCTCGGCAGGTGCCACCGGTCATTCAGGGCTGGTGCACGGGAGAAAGCCACTAGCCTTCCCAGGTCCAGGTGGCACAGGAGGTCCCGGTCCAGAAATAAGAAGCCACCACAAGCAGCCCACAAGGCAGAGAGAATGCAGTTGATGATCCACAGATATCAGACAGAAATTACCTGGGCAGTGGTGGATGCCCAGAGAGCCATGCCGTCCGGAAACATGCAGAGTCCAGAGAACCCAGTGGGTGATTTAGAAAGGAAGAGGCCACCGCTCGGGCTGGAGGGGGTTCCAGGCAAGGATCTCCTCCCAAGATGACCCAGGGCAACCCAGCACAGGCTGCAGTTAGGGGGTAGCCTAGAGCACTGGACTGCACTGGAAATGCATAGTAGGTCCCTCTGGAAACCAGAGATTGATAGAAATGCCAGGGCAGGATGCCTGGGGGATGCAGAAGGGAGGGCGCATTGACTGATCCTGTGGCTTCCGAGATCGGCAGGAATCGGGAAGGTGCCTTCTCTCCAGAAAAGTAGCTGCCCCTTGCCTGTGAATGGAGGCTCTGGCCCTCCGGGCGAGGGGGTCCCCCTACTGAACCTGAGGTTTCTAGAACCTGAGCTCTTGGAACTCAGCCCAGGGTGGTGCTGACTGCCATGGCCTTTTACAGATGTGGAAACTGAGGCCTGGCGAGGGCCGGGGGCTTGGCTGAGGTGACCCAGATGCCCCCCTTCCCCGCACCCCAGCATTTGGAATCTGTCCTCCTGCTGCTCCCTCACCTCATCAGCTGGGAAAGCGGCCAAGAAAGAGTTGCGGTCCCGTGGGCTGCTTCCTGTTGGCCTCTCCTGGAGTTTGGGGGTGTGCAGACGCAGATTTGTTGGAAATGGTTACAGCAGAGAAATAGATTCTTGCCCCTGCTGGGGCAAGTCCTTAGCGCAGAGACCATGTCCCTTACCGGACGAGAGACCCCAGGAGCCCGGTTGGAGTTTCCAGTGCCCTGCCAGCATCACCCAGCATGGGGCTGACACACAGCCAGCCTCAGGAAAAGAGCGGTAAATGAATGAGAGAGCCCACTTGTCCACCTGTTTATTTACTCAGCCCCCACTGTGCACTGGGCCTTGTCTGGGGCACAGACGAGTCAGAACCTCACACACACACACACACACACACGCGCGCGCACACGCATCCTCAAGTCTCTCGTGGTATTGTGGCTTTTTTTTTTTAGAGCAAGAGCACCCACCAGCAGAGCAGGGGGAGGGGCAGAGTGAGAGGGAGAGAATCTCAAGCGTGCTCCACCCCCAGCTCACGGAGCCCAGCTCTGGGCTTAATCTCACGACTCTGAGGATCATGACCTGAGCTGAAATCAAGAGCCGGATGCTTAACTGACTAAGCCCCCCGGGCGCCCTGCTCACGGTGTTCCTAGGCAGTGGGGTGTAGTGGAATAGGCTGCCTGGATTCTGATCCCAACTTTGCCACTTACTAGCTGTGTGACCTCGAGCAAGCTTCTTCAGCTCAGTTTTCTTATCTGTAAAATGGGATAACGTTGACCAGGTTAACGTGGTTAAAGGGTTTAGAGCAGCATCTGGTACGCGCCCCTAGCTGTCTTAGTGTAGCAGGTGACGCCAGGAGACAGAATCGGAGAGAGCCATTTCACGGGACAGAAAATTAGCAAATGCTCTTGGTGGCCCCAGGGAGGCCAAGAGAGGCAAGGGCCTGGGTGGCCGGGTGGGGGGGGGAGGGGATGATGGAAATCAGGGAGCACTAGCAGAAGGTTTGAGCCCCAGGCTTTTTGAGGGAGAATATGGTTTGGGGAGGGGGAAGAAGACGAGTGACAGTCTGTCTCCCCAGCTCTGCTGCCTGCACGCGGACATGCTGGGTTCACTGGGCCCTAAGGAGGCCAGAAAGGCCTTCCTCGACTTCTGCCACAGCTTCCTGGAAAAGACCGCGGTGAGAAACACCTTCGGGGGACCCCAGCCCCTCCCCGCCCCATTCCTTGGTCCTGGGGAGACTCTGGGCCACCCTGGTCCACCCTCCGCCGCTCCCTCCCCTCAGACCGTCATTCCCAGTGGGCTCCTGGGCTGCGGTCCCGTGACCCCACCACTGCCCAGTCCTCTCCTTCATTCTGTTCTCTGTTCTCTGTCCCGAGCAGGTTTTGCGGGTGCCAGTCCCTCCCACTGTCGCCTTTGAACTTGGTAAGGAGAGAAAAGGGGACTGTGGGTGGGGGAGAGGTTGCTAGCCGGGGGGCTGGGGTATCCGGGGAGTCTCAGGGAGGGAGGCCACCCTTTCTGCTCACGGGGACAGTAGAGATTCCTCCTCCCCTTCCCCCTGGTCACTGCAGCCCAAGGGTGGGTGGAACTGGCCTCCGGCCCCCTGCCTGTGTCCCTACACAGACCGCACACGGCCCGACCTCCTCTCCGAGGACCTCCAGCGGCAGTTTGTGCAGGAGGTGGTGCAGAGCCAGCAGGCCACCGTCAGCCAGCTGCTGGAGGACTTCCGCTCCAAGCGGCTCATGGGCATGACGCCCTGGGAGCACGACCTGACCCAGCTGGAGGCCTGGGTGGGGCGGGACCGTGCCAGCTTTGAGGCCCGGGAGCGGCACCTGGCCGAGCGGCTGCTGACCCACCTGGAAGAGATGCAGTGAGTGGGGCCCGTGCCCTGTCCAGCCTGGTGGGGGGGGGGTGGTCCCTGCAACTTCACGGTTCCTTAACGTTTGGGCTCTGGGTCCCCTGGCCCTGGCATTTTAATCCGTCTGGTTGTCTGGTTTTGTGTCCTCTCTTCCCAGCTTTGGGGCACCCTCCCAGTTTCCAGGTCTTTCCACAGCCTTGCATGTGGGCCTGGCGCTTGGGTCCTGTCCTTGCAGCTCCCGGCTGCCCTTGGTGCCCTCGAAAGAGACACTCCTCCCTGCTGCGATCCTCCTTCCCCTCAGCATTGGCACTCTCCCTCTCTGCCTCTTCTTTCTCTCCTGTCCCAGCAAGTTTATCACAAACTTCTTTCTTCTTTTTTACAGACACACCATCTCGACTGATGAGGAAAAGAGGTGATGGAAGCAGAGAGGACAGCAGGAGAGGCATTTAGCCCCCTGGGACCCAGGGAGGAGGACCAGGGGTCTGGGGGCCTGGGCATGGAACGGCATCCCTGGCCCTGTCCTCCGGAGCCCTCTCCCCCTTCCTCAGACACTCACTTGGAAGCTGTTGTGGGGTTGGGGTGGGGAGCGAACGTGGAGGGGAAGGCTTGGGGATAGCGGTGTCCCTGCGGCCATGGGCATGTGCGCATCTGTGCACGTGTCGGGGCCCTCACCATCCCCTTCCCACAGTGCCGCTGTGGTCAACGCCATCAGCCTGTACATGCGCCACCTTGGGGTGCGGACCAAGAGCGGGGACAAGAAGTCAGGGAGGAATTTCTTCCGAAAAAAGGTGCTTCCCTGAGCGCCCAAACCTGGCCCTTTCTCCCCAGGGACTCCTGGGGAGCCCCGTGACTCTGGCCTCCTGGGGTCTGGCTCAGCTTTGTTGGGGTCTCAGAAATGCACAGCCCCCTCTCCACTCTCCTCCTTCCCTTAGATGATAGGGAATCGGCGGTCAGATGAGCCAACCAAGACGAAGAAAGGCCTGAGCATCTTCCTGGATGCTGCCCGCTGGAATCGGGGAGAGCCCCAGGGTGAGGTGGCTGGCCCCGGCCCTCCCTGACTTCCCCCACACCGCCCCTGCCTCATGGTCCCGTCTTTTCATTTCAGCCCCAGATTTCCGACACCTCAAAGTCGAGGCTGATGGTAATGGTCCTGAAGCTAGCTGGGGGCCTCGGGGAGGGGGTGGGGGGGGGGAGGATGGAGCTGGAGCACAGGCTGCTGTGTGGGTTAGAGTCACTGGGCTCTCATTTCCACTTTCTTCTGGATGTTTCTCCAGCTGAGAAGCCAGGCCTTACAGAAAGGAGGGGAGGCCTGGGGGTGCCCTCCCGGGACCGGAACACTGGAGCTGCCGGGCAGGACATCCCTGGAGTTTCTCTGCACCCTCTGTCTGGGGACAGCCCTGACCGGGAGCCAGGTGAGTTTCCTGGGTCTCTCAGAGAGACCGCCCCTCCCTGCTCCTGGTCACCGGTCTTGTTAAGAAAACCACCCCCTTCCCTCAGTTCACCCATTCCACAGCTTTCCTCTCAGGCTCCCGCTGCTCTCCAGGTGATGCGTTTCCCACCTGTTTGGACTACGTTTCCCATCAGCCCCCCACAGCGGCATTTCCCAGGACCCTCTCAGTACACTGTCAGTCACCCCCACGGATCTGAGACAGCTGCTTGGCTGGGCCTGGGTTCAGATCCTGGCTCTGCGGCTTAGTTGTGTTGTATCTCGGGAGTCACTCCTCTGTCTGAGACTCAGGCTCCTCGTTTCTAAATGGGACCCCCCCCCCCCCCCCCCCTGTCCTGGCTGGGGGTCGGGAGAGGGAATGGACGCGGAGGCATCATGCAGAGCACCCGGTCTCCCCTGCTTCAGTGTTTTCTTCACCACCTCCGCCCCCCGCCGGCCCCAGCTGCCCACAGCCGTGTTCTTAGAGGCCTTTCCATTTCCACCTGTCCGTCCCCCGCTGAAGCACAGGGCAGCCTCTGGTGTCTGGCCGGCGTTGGGTAGTTTTAGCCCCCATCCCCCATTCCCCGGGGGTCACGGAGGCCCCCCAGAGCATGGGTCTTGCCACGAGGGCCTGGCAGCCAGCCTCGCTCTCCCCCGCTGCCCGCACAGGTGTTGATGCCCCACCAGAGCTGGGGGACCCGCCCCCGCAGGGCCCGGCCAGCCTGGAGCCCGTGGTGCCCCCGGAGAACACGGAGGAGGGTGCTGAGACAGAGAGGTGCCCGGGGCCGGGTGCGGGGGGAGGGGTTGCTGGGAGCAGGACCAGGCTTACCAGGCTGGGGAGGCGTGCGCCGTGTGCCGGGTCGCGCTGCCATCTGCACCTGCTGTCCCCGAGCCATCTCCACTCTGCCCTGCTCCTCCTTTTTTCCATTTTCCGCCTTCTCTTTCCTTCTCCGGCTTCCTCTTTTCTCATCTCCTCCACCCACTTCCTCTTCTTGCGCTCCAAGCCCCTTCAGGTTTTCAGCCCTTCCCTCCTCTTCTAAGCCACCGCCCAGCGCCTTGCTCCTGCCTCCCCGTGCCCTGTCCTCCATCCCCCACCCTGTGTGCTCCATGCCTGGGGGCCCTGTCCCCCTCACAGTTGGGGGGCAGGCTCTGCCCCCTGCCTGTCCTTGTGCCGCTGCTTTGGGGACCCTTTGGTGGGTGGGGGAGGTGAGTTGGGTTCCATTTGGGTCCACCTCTGACCCTGTGCCCCTCTCTCCCCAGAAAGTGGAAGAGGTGGGTGCCTGGGCCCTGGGTTGGGGGAGGGCTAGCCCCTCCCCCACTTCTCCCAGCCCCTCCCCTCTCCCCATGGGCCACCCCCTCCCCTTCACCCTGCAAGGGGTGGGTGGGGACATCACCCTCCCAGCAGAAGAGCTAAGTATTAAAATCCCCTTCCCCACCTCACTCCCAGCTCTGCCCCCACCATCCCCCTGCCTCAGGGAAGGGAGGGGTCAGTCCTGTGCTCCATACTGGGTTTCCCTCCCTACCCCTCCTGACCACCCCCACTGCCCCAGCACCCCGAAGTCCCACTGCTCCTTCTGACTCTCTCCTCTCTTCTGTTGCATGTTCAATCTCTGTCCTGGTCTCCCCTACCCCCGTCTCCGTCTGTCCCTGTCCTGGTCTGTCTGTCCCTGACCTGGTATTTCCCCACCTCTGTCCCTGTCCTGGCCTCTCCCCGTCTGTCCCTGTCTTGGTCTCTCCCCATCTCTGTCCCTGTCTTGGTCTCTCCCTGTCTCTGTACTGGCCTCTGGCTGACTCTGTCCTTGGCCTCGGGGTCCAGGCTATCGGGGCGTCTGGGGCGCTCGGAGAGCCTGCGGGTGAGTGACCGCCGCCGGCCTTCCCGGGGCAGCCTCGGGGCTAAGGGCCGGGGTGGGGGCCGCTCCCGGAGTGACGTGGACATGGACCCCAGCTCTGCCACGGCCGTGCTTGGCCCTGCCCGACGAGCCACGTAGGTCATTCCTCCCCCCATCCACTGAGGCAGCCTGGAGAGTCAGAAGGATGGTGGGGGCGGGGTTGTTGCCAGAGTGACAGAGACCTGGGTTTTGGATGCTAAGGTCACCAAGGTCACAGGAAAGGTGTGGGACTCTTCTTTCTAGAGATCTGGGGGCATATGGGCTACTTTGGAGGCATTGAATGCCAAGGCCACAGAGGGGGGTGGGACACTAGGAATGGAGGTCTTCTCCCTGGGATGCCCCAAGCCAGGGCCCTAACAAGGCCTCTGTCCCACAGCCCTGAGCCTGGAGATGAAGGGGACCCAGGTCGGTCTGGACTAGAGCTGGAACCAGAAGAGCCCCCTGGCTGGCGGGAGCTCGTCCCCCCAGGCACCCTGCACAGCCTGCCCAAGAGCCAGGTGAAGCGGCAGGAGGTTATCAGCGGTGAGTACCCCTCCCTGCACTCCCTGTGGCCAGCCACACAGCCCAGTTCTGCCGAAGAGACAGGTGCGGGGAGATGTCCCCCCGGGGATCAATGACAACAGGCCGGACTGCAAGCTGGCCTGTTCCCATTGAGGGCCATTCATTATGTAAATTGTAGAACAGCCACTCGTGGAACAGGACTGTGGCTGTCAGCCCGTCAAACTGACGTCCGCAGAGAGTTTTTGGTAGTGCGGGACAGTGCAGGCAGGAGCTGGAAATGGTACAGAAAGTTGTATTTCTAGCGCAAATCCTTGCTTCCTTATTTGGGAAACACGGATAGTAATGGTCCTACCCCAAAAGACTGTCACGAAGCTGAGATGTTTCACGTGATGTTTAGCGTGGGTGTGGGGCTGGGTAAGAACGTTCCGATGTGACGGTTATTACCGTGATCTTAACCGTTTAGGGGCGAAATGGGCAAGTTTCAGAAGATAATATATCAGTGCTTGCTTCTGGGCAGAGAGATGATGGGAGTATCATTTCTGTCTCGATTCTTTTCTGTGATTTCAAATTGTGCGGAGGGGGGTTTGGCAAAAGTAGAAGACCTTTTTGGAAGCTCTGGTTTGGAAGTTCATTTACAAGTTACTTAGTAAGAAGGGTACTCGTTTGGAATTTTTAGGGCAGTTAGGTGAATCCTTTTTGTGTTACCCTCCTAGGGACGTGATCCAAACGTAAAGCAACGCCATCTGATAGCATTTTCCGGAATCATGAAAACACGCAACATCTGTGCTGTCCAGCATGGTTACCACCAGCCACATAATGGCTCTTAAGCCCTTGAAATGTGACCAGTACAACTGAGAAGTGAATTTTGTATTTCATCTCATTTTAATTAAATTTCGAAGGCCCGTATGTGGCTAGTGGCTACCGTAGCAGACAGCACAGCACTTTCTCTAGTCAGAAAAATACGAATAATGTGGAATTGTACATTCGGTCTCCAGGAACTCCTGGGGCCCCTGAAATCCAAGCATATGGTCCCTCTGGGGGCGGGGTCCCTGAATCCAAGGCTATCGGCGTGTGTTTGAGGGGTTGTTGTTGTTCCAGAAACCAAGGCTGAGAGACTCACTGGACCTTTAGACACGAAACACAGCTGCAGGCTTGCTGGTGGTGGTGTGACCGTATCATCCCAGTTTGCCTGGGAGTTTCCTGGCTTTGGCAATGAAAATCCCACGTGCCGGGAAATGCATCGGTGCCAGGCAAACTGGGAGCCGTGGCCACAGCCTGGCTGGCTGCTGCGGACGAGGAAAAGCAGTGATGGGCTAAGGAACCCTCAGTGGCTATTTCAGGGGCAAATGACTGTCCAGAGAGAGTCGTCCTCGTCCCCCTCTCCCAACCTGCCCTTGAGACTGCACCCCGTAGTTTGCACTCTCCCCAGCCATGCTGCCTGTTCTTTGCCCCCCACCAGAGCTGCTGGTGACCGAGGCGGCCCATGTGCGCATGCTCCGGGTGCTGCACGACCTCTTCTACCAGCCCATGGCGGAAGGAGGCTTCTTCCCCCTGGAGGAGCTACAGTACATCTTCCCCAGCCTGGACGAGCTCATCGAGGTGCATTGTGAGTGCAGGGCAGCGGCCCCACAGTGCGCCCCACCGTGGGCCCCCTCCTTCAAGGCCTTGGCGGCTAGACCTGGAGCCTAGCACGTCTCCCTGAGTCCCTACCCCGGCCAGCTTCTTTTCTAGCAGTGGGGACAGCCCCAGACCCCCAGAGCTCACATTCCATGGGGCACATCAATAAGTGTGGGGGTGGGGTGGGGGACAGCCCGTTGGCCCCAAGACCCTGCAGCCCAGCCACCGCCGTCTCCTGACCGGCTCTGCATACAACCTTGCACCCTGACGGAGGTCCTCACAGGGCCCTGACAGAGCACCCCCTTTCCTCACCGTGCTCCACAGCCCAGTTCCTCGATCAACTGATGAAGCGGAGGCAGGATAGTGGCTACCTCATTGAGGAGATCGGAGATGTACTGCTGGCCCGGGTGAGGGTGCCCAGCCCCTGCCCCCCCTGGGAGCCCCTCCTCCCAGCCAGGGACCTGGAATCCAGGCCCGAGGAGGCCAGCTCTCAAGCCTCCCCTCCATCAAGACCCGGGGGTCTGGGCCCCTAGCCCTGTCCTCCTGTCTAGGCCGCTATTCCCACGTGAGGCCCTGCTCTCTCCAATCCTACCTGAGACACCCTCCCTGGCCTGAATCTCACTATAGTTTGATGGTGCCGAAGGCTCCTGGTTCCAGAAAATCTCCTCCCGCTTCTGCAGCCACCAGTCATTTGCCTTAGAGCAGCTCAAAGCCAAACAGCGCAAGGAGCCTCGGTTCTGCGCCTTTGTGCAGGTAAGGGGGAAGCCTGGACCCCGGGGCCCCGGAGGGGGCTGGTGTCCCAGTCCCCGAGGTGAGCCGCCTCCACGCTACTCTCCCCTCAGGAGGCCGAGAGCCGCCCGCGGTGCCGCCGCCTGCAGCTGAAGGACATGATCCCCACGGAGATGCAGCGCCTGACCAAGTACCCCCTGCTCCTGCAGAGCATCGGGCAGAACACAGGTACCGCGGGCCCCGCTCTCCCATCTCCCGCGTGGCTGTGGGACCTGAGCTTCCGGGGCTGGAGCCCACCGGGGCCGGTGTCTCCTCTGCCACAGAAGAGCTGGCCGAACGGGAGAAAGTGGAGCGGGCGGCTGAGTGCTGCCGGGAAATTCTGCACCACGTCAACCAAGCTGTGCGCGACATGGAGGACCTGCTGGTGAGCCCACGTGTGGCCCTGGGCCCAGGGCACTGGGACGAATGTGTGCAGAGGTTGGCCCGGCCTTTGTCTCGTCCTCCCCGGGGCCACTTCTTGGGAGGTCGGGCCCAGCCCTTGGCTTGTCCCCCTCGGGGTCACTGTCGGTCAGCCCCAGCCCTTGGGTTGTCCCCGTGACTCTCCCTTCCCTGCCCCAGCGGCTCAAGGATTATCAGAAGCGCCTGGATTTGTCCCACCTGCGGCAGAGCAGCGACCCCATGCTGAACGAGTTCAAGGTGGCTCTGCCTGCCCTGGCCTCCCCTCCTCTCCTCTCCCTTGCCTTCCCCTGCCCTCAGCCAGCCCTGACCCTCTGGCCCCAGGGAGTCTCCCATAATGCACCCAGGGAGCGAGAGCCACCCCTGTGCCCTGCACCCCTCCTCATTCCCAGCGGGTTGCCCCTCCTGATGATCCCCGACTATGACCCTGGCCCTGTGAATCATCCCGACCCTCCCCTGCCCTCGCCTGCATCGACCATGATTCCTTCCTGCCTCCAGAACCTAGATATCACCAAGAGGAAGCTGGTCCACGAGGGCCCGCTGACGTGGCGGGTGACGAAGGACAAGGCTGTAGGTGGGTGCTGGCGCCGAGTGGGGCCCAGGGGCGGGGCACTCAGAGCGGGGAGGCCGCTGAGCTCCGGCCTTGCCCTGCAGAGGTCCACGTGCTCCTGCTGGACGACCTGCTGCTACTGCTCCAGCGCCAGGACGAGCGGCTGCTGCTCAAGTCACACAGCCGGACGCTGACGCCCACCCCCGACGGCAAGACCATGCTGCGGCCCGTGCTGCGGCTCACGTCCGCCATGACCCGCGAGGTGGCCACCGGTGAGGCCTGGCCCGGCGGCCCCGGGCACACCCGCCCGTGGAACGGGAGGTGACCCTCTAGAGAGCTGGAGAACGCACGTTCTAGCACTTGGGAGGCCGCTGCGGAGGTTGAGAAGGGGGCGGTGTGAGAGGCCCCCAGCTCGCCATGGCGGGGGGCCGGGCCGGGTTGTAGATCTTAGGGCTACACGTGCCCGCACAGGAGCAGCCAGCTCTGACCGGCGTTCGAAAAGACACCGTGGCTGCTTCTTGGGGATGGTGGGGGAGCAGCGGTGGGGGCGGGAGCCCAGTGAGGAGGGGTTTGCACGTGTGCTGCCGGGAAGCTGCACCAGGGGCTCCAGGGGCTTGTGTGTGGAGCCAGACTGGGGACTGGCTGCCTGATGGATTAGGGGGAGTGAGAGGGAGGGACGGACTGAGCTGGGGCGTCTGAGGCCACCGCAGTCAGGGGCTTGCCCAGGCTCAGGGGAGGCACAAGGTGGGGTGACCCTGGCTCCAAAACCCCCCTCCCTCTTCCTGCAGATCACAAAGCCTTCTATGTCATTTTTACCTGGGACCAAGAGGCTCAGATCTACGAGCTGGTGGCCCAGACCGTGTCGGAACGGAAGAAGTGAGGGGGTCTGGGTTCTAAGCTTGGGTGGAAGAGGAGGTCCAGGCCCCGGGTCTCCAGGGGCAGGGCTGGCGGTGGGAGGCCCTGACACAGGGTCTGGGGGGCTCTGACTGCCCCGGGGCCTGTCTCCCCAGCTGGTGTGCCCTCATCACGGAGACCGCTGGATCCTTGAAGGTCCCTGCCCCTGCCTCTCGCCCCAAACCCCGGCCCAGCCCAAGCAGGTGAGGGGCCTGGGAGGAAATTGGAGGGCTGAGGAGCCGGGGGAGACCTCTTTCTGTGCCCCAGAACCTGAGCTCTGGCCGTGTGTGTGTGTGTGTGTGTGTGTGTGCATGTGTGTGCACGTGCATGCACACCCACCACCCCGTCACAGCCCATCTGGCTCCTCTCCAGGTCCCTCTGTCTCCATCTTCCAGCCTCAATTTCTCTTTGTCTCTGAACCTCCTTGCCTCCTCCTGTTGTCTCCCTGCTGCCCCCCAGGGCTGTGGGGTCACCCAGTACTTCCTCCCCACAGCACCCGGGAACCCTTGCTCAGCAGCTCGGACAATGGCAACTGTGGTGGCCGAGAGATGCCCCCAGCTGACGGTGAGCCTTTTCGGGGGGGTGCTGGAAGGGGGCAGCGTTGCCGAGGACACCCGGCCGGAACTGAGCACCCTCCCTGCTCCCCCACCCAGGCCGCATGGAGAGAATCTTCAGCACCCTCCTGCCCTACTGCAGACCTGGCCCTGAAGGCCAGCTGGCGGCCAAGGCCCTTGAGAAAGGTAGCCCTGTGCCGTCCCGTCCCGTCCTGCTGCCAGCCCGGCTTTCCAGCTTGCCTCCTGCCCGGGCCTGCATGCCAGGCCTGTACCGCCACCCTCAGGGGGCCGAGCCCCTCCTTCTGCAGCCTCTGTCCCTTCCTTGACCTTTCAATTCAACCTCTCCCAGGACACCATCTTCCATGCCCTCCCACCCTGCCCCAGCTCCAGCCACAGGCTCACCTCTGCACCCCACCTCCCCTCTTTGCCAGTCCTGCCTCTGACTCTGTCCTCTTGTCCCTGGCCAGTGCTGTCCCTGAAGCAACTCCTGTTTCCCTCGGAGGAAGATAGTGGGGCAGGGCCTCCCCGTGAAGGGGATGGGGTCCCGGGGGGTGGCCCCCCGAGCCCGACCCAGACCCAGACCCAGGACATTCAGGAGAAGCTGCTCAGCCTGGAGGAGACCATTAAACAGCTGGAGGTGGTGGCCTGGGGGGAGGGTCAGAGTGGGGGGAGGATGGGGCTCGGTGGAGGGACCTCCCTCATTGATGACCTCCCTGCCCCCCCCCCCCCCCCCCCCCCAACCAGGAGGTGGAAGAGGAATTCTGTCGCCTACGACTCCTCTTGTCTCAGCTTGGGGAAAACCCTGTCCCCCAGCCTGGCTGTACCTGAGGCTCCCTGCCCCAGGCAGGTGAGTGGGGGAACCAGAGGCCCCAACACTGCCCAGAGGGGAGGGACCAGAGTGGGCATTTCAGGGCTCCCTTGTCCACAGCCCCGTCCATCTCTCTCCCTTGGTCTCGCTGTATCTCCCCGTGCCACCTCCTGGCCATCAGTTTCTGCTTCTCGGGCTCTTCTGTCCCCTCCCTGCCCATCCTCTCCCTTCCCTCCCTCCTCTTTGCCCCCCACCTCTGTCCTCCCAACTCCACACCCTCTCCGCTTCCCTTCTCCTCCAGCCCCCAGGCCTTCCGCAAGACTGAGGGCCACCCGCCCCCACCGCACAGCTGCCGCAGCATCTCCAACCCCAAGGGCCTGAGGAGAGGGAGCCAGGTGTGCCTGGGGGGCCCAGCTGGGATCACTGCCTCCCCCCCAACCTCCCGTTGGCCTTGGCCTTCTCTCCCTCCTGCCTTCTGCTTGGGGGACTCAGGGCTTCATTCCAGGGCGGACCCACAGTGACCTCCCATTCCCCGGGCCAGCTCTGTATTGCCTGGGGTTGGGCCACCCCTCCATCCCCCCACCCCCAAGTGCCTTTGCTCTGTTTTTATACCCTGAATTGGAGGTTTATTTTTTAATATATATTACCTAAGGAGAGGTCTGTGTGTGTGAGGGTGGGGTGGGGGCTCTGGAGTGGCTTCTGGACCCTCCTGGGTTGTCTGACATCCCCTTCTTCTCCAGTTCTTCATTGATTCCTGTGCTTTAACAGAGACTCCCAAGGCCACTCCTCCCACACCCTGAGCCCCCGCCGTCACCCATGACACTGGGCTCCCCCACATCTCACACTCCTTTCCGTTCTTTATTTTTGTAGTAAACTCTCTGGAGGTGGGGAGGGGGCCCTCCTGGGCAGGGGCTGGGGGCGGGGTTATTGCTCTGAGCTCCCTGTCCCCAGGGGGCCTGTGTGGGGAGGGTGTCAGGACTGGGGCTGGCACAAGAGCAGACATGGCCGAACAAACACGCAGGTCACAGCACAGGGGTGGGTGGGTGGGCAGGAGAGGCTGGGCGCCATATTGCACTTTCAGAGTGGGGCCAGGCGGGGAGCCCCCTCAAACCGGAGCCTGGGAAAGAGGCTGGAGACCATTGTGTCCCCTCCCCCTCCGAAGGGGGAGGTGAGACCCCAACCCAGGGTTAGGAAAGAAGGTGGGTGACCATGTGGCCGGTCCTAGGAGGGGCCGAGGGCAGGGCCTTGGCCTTGGGCGGGACATGGAGGGCACACTGGACCAGGGCAGAGGCTGCCCCCCCCCCCCCCCCCCCCCCCCCCCCCCCCCCGGCACACTCCTTCCCCCCCCGATGGTTCAGCTGCCGATCCCCCCTTTGCTCGCCTTGGCCTTGGGGGGCACAGGGAGGCCCTCGTCGCCCTCGCTGTCAGAGCTGCAGCCGCTGACATCAGTGATCTCCAGCTCCGAGTCGCTGTCCTCCTTCCCACCCAGCGCAGCCTCTGGACCCCCAGCTCCGGGCAGTGCCAGGCGAGGGGTGGCTGCCAGGCCCGAAGGGCGCTCAGGGCCCAGGCCCTCCCCTGTCGCAGCCAGCAGGGGTGAAGCTGCGGGGCCTCCCCCTGCCCCTGCTGAGGGCAGGTGGCCCAGGGGACCGGCCAGAGGGTTGGGGTAGAAGTGTGGGGGGTAGAGAGAGGGGGGCAGCTTGGGGAAGGGGCCGGTGAGGTACGGGTTAAAGTTCCAGGGGTACTCTGGGAAGGCGCGGCCATAAGGACCCAGCAGGCCAGGGGGCTTGGAATAGCCGGTGGCACCTGGTGAGTACAGGGGACAGAAGATCAGGCCGGGCACACCTCCACTGCCGGGGCTGCCTGCAGTGTTCCACCCAGTTCTCCCCCCTCTCTCCCACGTGACATCTGCCGCCCCCTACCCTGTGGTTGCCCTCAGCTCTCCCCGGGTCTCCCCATTCCTTTGGCGCCCTGAAAGCCCTTCTCCCAGGCTGTTCCCTCTCTAGTTTCCCTCCTCCCTGCCTTCCACGAATCCTCCTGTGGCTTTTAAAACGTGCACACACACAACCTCGCCCCGGGCCTCCTTCCTGCATCCTGTCTCTCCCCATCTTTGCCCATCCTTTCCCCTCAAACACATGCAGCATGCCCCCACCCTCCCCCAGCACCCGCAGGCTCTTACCGGAGCCCAGAAACGGGAAAGGGCTGTCCAGACGCAGTTTGTCTGTCTCAGGGGTGAACAGGGGCGCCCGGGCCCCTGGCTCTCCCAGGCGAGGGGCAGAGAACAGGGTCTGCAAGGTCTAGAGGGGGAAGGGGGAGGCAGCACCGCTCAGAGTGGCTGCCCCGTTCCCCAGGGGTTGATGGCTGGCGAGGGGGGCACCAGATACCCAGTGCTGGGACCTCAGTGTCCCTAACTCACCTCAGGGGTAAGGGGAGGAGCATCTGGCCCAGGGGTCCCCCCAAAGGGACCAGGGGTCAGCAAGAGTGGGGAGCCCGTGGTGGCTGCTGCCACATCCAACAGCGGGTAGTTGACCAGCACGACTTTGCTGAAGTTGAACTTGTAGGTGAACCTCTTCCCTTTGGTCTTGTGGAGAATCCGCTTGTTGTAGTAGTAGCTAGAGAGAGAATGAGGGAATGCTGGGCAGGGCCCCTAACTCACGTTCTGTGCCAGGCACGGTGCACAGAGCACTGTAGTTTGGGGGAACGGAGGCTCACAGAAGTCCGTTCAGCAAGGTCACAAGGCAAGGAAAGGGTGAAGCAGGCTGGGACGCTGGCTTCCGGCCTTCCTCCTTGCTTCCCGTCCGCTCACAAGTAGTCACGGTAGCTACTGCGCGCTGGGATCCGAGGGACTCTGCCCCAGGAGACTGAGGGCAAGCCCCAGGGGGTGGGGGTCGAGAGGGACAGGGAGGGGAGAAGGGGCAAGGTGCCAGCCGGCCTCTCCCCACCCCTCCTCACCGCAGGGCCCGGCTCAGCTTGTCATAATTCATGTGGGGCTTGCACTTGCGGATGCCCCAGAGCCGAGCCACCTCGTCAGGGTCCTTGATGACGAATTCCCCGTAGTCCCCCTGCCAGGCGATGACACCCTGGTATTCCTCCTTCTGCAGCAGCTCCAGGATGAAGTGCCACAGCTGGATCTGCCTCGAGCCAGGGGACGACTCCGGCTTGTAGGCCCAATCTGGGAAGGCAAACCCTGGGGACAGGAGGCAGGGGAGTGGCCCCGGGTCAGGACACCGAGGCCAGGGCTCCCGGTCCTACTTGGACTCCGGAACCGAGAGGCATCCGGTCTTCCCCCGACTCCCAGCCTCTGATGAACAGCTAGCTACCCACCCCTTGATGTCTTTAGGGACCCAATTCCTACTCTCTACCCCAGCTGGTGTCTAGTCCCCCATCTGGCCAAAGAGGCAAGAACTCCATTGTCCGGGGACCCCGGGGTGGCACCTCCGGCCTCATCCTCGACCTTGGCACAAGTCTGCCAGGTTCAGCGCCCCCGGGGTGGAGGTGGGAGGGATCAGTTTCCTGCGGCCTCAAACCGTGGGGAGGAAATGGAGGGGGCAGCTTGCAGGGGAAGGGCACCCCCGACACGGGGACAGCCCTCCTCCCGCTGCCCCCTCCAGCCCTGCCCTGAGAAGCCCCCGGTCGCTCCTGCTCTCTGGAACACCCCTGACCCCTTGCTGCACGGCCCCCTCCCTGTCCCTTGCCCCCTGCTCCATCTCTCCCTGAAGCCCTCCGCTGACCCCACCCTGGGGCGGCCAGGCCCGTGTGCCCGTGTGTCTTTGCACCGGTCCGTGTACTTATACTCTCACGTGCCACATCCCCTCCCACACCTGGCTCTGTCGGTCCTAGAGCAGTGTGCATAAGCGTAAACCTGCAGCACGCACACAGCCGTCCCCTCACGCTCCAGGGATGCCCAGCTACACCGTGGGACACAGGCGGCCCCGAGGGCGGCGCTCCTGCTGGGGCACGACACCTCGCCCACGACGTGCCACCACGGCGGACACACCAGATACCCGGCATCACACGTCCGTCCCAACACACAATCGTACATCTCTGGCCCCTCGGAACCAAGACCCACAACAACGCAGCCATGACGGGAGACGCACAGGACGCCAAAGGCCCAAATCACACACAGTGTGGCAGAACTGGCGGGTGCGGCATCGGGACGCGGGTGTCAGCCTGACAGGCGCACGCGGGCTGAGACCACGCCTGCAGAACAGCCTCCCAAACCCACGAGACGCAGGCACCTGCGCTCTGTAACACCCACGGCTCGCCCCTCGGCACACGCTTCACACACACGAGTGGCCTGCACCCTACTGTCCAAATGTGCCGAATAAGCCGGATGGAAAGGGGAGGGTCTCTCGCCCACCCCTGAATCTCCCCTCCCAGCCACAAGGCCCCGGGCCCACTTCTGTGCTCAATCCTGGGCCACATCCTCTGTCCTCCTTCCCTCCTCAGAGACCCCGGGGCCCAGGCCTGAGAACAGCAGGCAGGATCAGCCTACAAAGAACCAAGGTTGGGGAGGAAGACAACGCTAAGCTACCTACTTGCTGTGTGGCCCCAGGATAGGTCCTTGCCCTCTCTGGCTTAATAGAATTTCAGCGGTAGGAGGCAAGGAGCAGCGGGGTCCCACCCAGGCTGCCTGGTGCTGGTGCGTGAGAATCGGTGCTAATGCCTTTCCGCCGAGGGCTCAGGAGGCCAGGCGGTTTCCTCCCCGAAGGGAGAATTTTTCTCTCAACCTCGTTCTGGGTCTTTCTTACTTCGGATGATGGGGCTCAATCAGCTCGTGAGCTCCGGCCCATTCCACACCCGCTACTGCATCACACACACACACACACACACACACGCGCGTGCACACGCGACCCCGAGAGAACAGTGCACAACTGCCCCACACCTGCAGATACACGACCCAGTCCGGAACCACCACGTGCCCTCAAACACATTTCCTCAGGCGGACTGGATCTGCCGGGACCCACAACGCACAACTAGAGAGGACCCGCAACTTCAGCCCGCAGACACACTGTGACAGACCGCCCCCCCCCCAAGTTCAGTCACAGTGACCCACGGATGCAAGGACCCCTCCCCCCACCGCGCACACACCGACACAGAGGCCTGGGGGGCACCCACCCGCCCACGCAGCCCGAAGTGCACCGAGACCTCCGTCCCGGACCATGACACGCACCGGGAAGTAATGGTCGAGAGCTCCTCACCCCCGAGGCAGGTACGTGCTTGACAAGCCCACAGACACCCCCAATCCTAAAACGCAGACATGCTCTGCCCGATGTCCCGAAGAAACCCCCCACCCAGCCCAGACACGCTCAGGTAGGGGTGTGTGTCTGTGTGTGTGTGCACGCGCACGAGCAGGCTCGCCAGCTCACACAAAGACAGACGTTGCACATACACCCTCCCAGTGCGACCACTTCTTCCAGAAGCACTGACGTGTGACGCAAGGACACACTCCGAGCCCCCAAACTAGCAGGCACAGAGTCCCAGTCTACACGCGCGCACACACGCATTCCCCATCCGTGGGGCGTGTGACTTGGGCTTAAATGCGCGTCCAAGCCGGTCTTACTGTCCACATCCCCAGCTCTGAGTGTCCGCTTCTGAGCAGGCCGTCCTCTGTCCCAGGGCTCCGGCTGGCTGGACCGTGCTCCATGTCCCCCTGGCCAGGCGGCCCCTGTCCGTTTGCACACCCGCGCCTGGCCTGGTGCCCCCTCTGGTCCCCGCCCTGCTCCATCACTGCCCGGGCGTCTCCAGTACCTGCCTCTCTGCCCAGGGTCCCGGGTGGGAGCAGGCCGAGACCCCAGCACCTCAGATCCCAGGAGCCTACCCCTCTCGGACCCCAGCACCTCCCCTACCCTCCAAAGACCCTCACGTCCCAGTAGGCAGGTGGCAGGGACATCTGGCTGTGAAGTTTTTAGCCAAGTTTCTCATTAGGGGGTTGCATTCAGGGGACCGTGACAGACCCGGACAGAGGAGGGAGGACAGGAAGAGGTGCAGAAAGGAGGAGCCAGCTGGCTGGGAGGGGCAGGAGGTCCGGGCCAGTTACCGGGGGTCCAGAGAGCCGGCAGGGTGGGCGGGGCGAAGAGAAGGTCGGAGACGCAGCTACAGTCCATGGTGGAGCCAGCCCTGCAGAGAGGCCGGGACAGACACACGGGGACAGGCGGGGACAGGCAGGAGAGACAGACAGGGGTCAGTGGGGCGGGCGCTCCCCACGGGCCCTCCCGGCCCGCCACCCGCCACCCTCTCCACCCACGTCCCACGGACCCTGCCTCGCAGCCTCTCCTCCCGCAGCCTCGCCCTCACCCTGTGCCTCAGTCACTACCCACGTCGCCCCCAGCCTCCCTCCGCGCTGCTCCCACTCGCTGGCTCACTCACACTCGCTGGCTGGCCACGCCACCCGCCCGCCCCGCAACAGCTTTGCCGCCGCCGCCGCCTCTCCGGCCGGCTCGTGCCTGACCTCTCATCCGTCTCAGCGTCTCTGGGTCTCTGTCTATCTGGCCGCCCCAGATTTGTCTCGCTCTGAACCTCGCCCCCACCCCCTGGCCCGCCCAGTGGACCCCCCTCCCCCCGGGCTGGCTCATCTAGCTCCCAAGCAGTCCCCAGCTTTCACACGCCGGCCCAGAGAGGGCCCCCCCACCCCGCCGCAGAACAGACCCCAGCACCCTGAAGGAGGGATCCCACAGATGCGCCTCCCTGACCTCAGACCCCTACCACTTGCACCTGCCTCCCCCAACCTGGACAGCCCCCTGAGACACCCCTTCCCCTTAGATCTGCCTCCCCCACCCCACAGCCCCCCTCAGATCCCCTTCCCCTTAGATCTTCCTCCCCTCACCCCACAGCCCCCCCCAGACACCCCTTCCCCTTAGATCTGCCTCCCC
>NW_026057588.1:12005308-12013525 GCF_023721935.1 Panthera uncia
ACACACACCACCTTGATCCCACCCGGAAGTGGAGACACACAACCGTGGACAGAAACACACACTGACACAATCACACACAGACACGCGGACCTACGAGCGCGCACCGACATGGCGCCACACCCACCCGGACACACACACCAGCACAGCCAAGCCGGGGACACAGGGGACACACACGAGGGACGCAACAGCTGCACACGGTGCCACATGCACCAGCACCAGAGACCCTGCGTCACACACACGGCGACACAGATGCACACGCGGCACCGATACAGCCACCACGAGACCGCACGCACGCACACGCACACACACACACGCACACGGACCAGCCCGCCCAGCAGCACGCTCACGCCCAGAGGCCAAGTGGGTGACGGGCTGTGTCGCGGCAAGGCGGGCACTCGGAGGTCAAGCCGCCGTCTGTCCGACTGTCTGTCCACCCGCCCCCCCCGCACTTCTCCAGCGCGTGTCTGCGTGTATAAAGCGGGCACCGTCTCAGGCCTACGTCTGCCTCTGTCTCTCTAGAGATGGGGCTCCCGGCCTCAGGCCCACGGGCTGGCGGGGTCCGTCTCACAGAGGTCTTTGTTGTTCCATCCCTCTCTCCGCCTGGAGCTCCAAGACTCTCAGGGTCTGCGTTTCTTGTCTCTGTCTTAGGGCGTCTCTGTCTCTCCCTGTCTCTGGGTGTCTCTGTCTCTCCACATCTCTCCTCGCCTCTGGTCTCCTTACCCCCCCCCCCCCCCCCCCCCCCCCCCCCCCGGGTTGGGGTTTCTCCTGTTGTTTTAGTTTCCCTGCACCGCCCCCCCCGGGAGGGGGGCCGCCGCCCCCCCCCCCCCCCCCCCCACAGCCCCTTCATCCCTCACCCAGCACCCCCTCCCCTTAACACAATCTGCACAAGTGGAATGAAAATTGATTTTTTTTTTAAATTTCATATCTTCTCCGGGGCTCTGTCTAAAGAGGAGAGAGATGCGGCCCAAGACCCTTCTCCCGCTGCCGCCCCTGCACGCGCACTCACACACGCACACACACGCCAACAGGCACACACCTCACACCTAGACACACACGCGTATACACCCTGACCCTCCGTCTGCACCCGCGCCGGGGACACGCCCCTCCCTAGGCCACACACCCACGCAGGACACATCTGTGCACACGGCGGACACACAGCAGACTCTCGCACCACCCTCTCCAGGCCCCCACCGGTAGGCACGCGTCGCGCACCGTGCGCCCTGTCCCCTCCGGCCGCACACGGCCCAGCCGCCCGCTGTCGCACGCTACCTGCGCACGTGCTTGCACACGCGCCTGCCCACATCTGTGTGCACACGGGCCCGAAGGCGGTCTCACCGCAGGCACCAAGGGGGCCTCTGCGGCTGTCCCGAGGAGGACTGGGCCAGGAAGGGGACGGGGGCTTTCCTGCCTGGACTTGCCCGCCCCCCCTACCCCCAAGGTCACCCCCACTCCCACCCCTGCCTGATCAACCAAATGCTTCAGCCTGCCCTCGAGCGGGGGCGTCTCTGCGTCTGGGGTGCGTGAGCGCACGTGTACGTACGTTCGCACACAAACACGCCGCTCGCTGCTTCTCTCCAGGCCACACGCCGTCATCCCCACAACAGGCTGGCTCATCTGAGAGCTAGCGCATCTCCACACGGGCACACGAAACGCGCAGGGACAGACGGGGCGCCTGAGCGGCTCGGTCGGTTAAGCATCTGACTTTGGCTCAGGTCATGATCTCACGGTCTGTGGGTTCAAGCCCCGCGTCGGGCTCTGTGCTGACAGCTCAGAGCCTGGAGCTTGCTTTGGATTCAGTGTCTCCCTCTCTCACGATGCCTCTCCCCTGCTTGCACTCTGTCTCTCTTTCAAAAATAAATATCCAAAAAAAAAAAATTAAAAAGTTAAAAAAAAACCCAAAAACGCAGGGACAGAAGCACGCAGGCCCCCATGACAGAGACCCACGGAATACACGCGACACACACAGGGCAGCGCGGAACACACGTCTGTGCCGCGCGTCATCACACACACACACGGCCTCACGCGTGCTGGGGCGTCAGCTCCCATGTGGAGAGCACACGCGCACCAGCCGGACGGGCACACGTAGACACACAACCACAAGTGCACAGGGCCTTCAACACTCTTCGGGGCACACGCAGGATCATTTCACGTCCAGCCTCGGACTCGGACACAATCCCACAGGCTCGGAGACACGACGGCACCTCCTTAACACAAAATGCACCGCCACCCAGGCTCACATGGCCGGTTTTGACGCGGGTGGGGGTGGGGGGGGGCGAGCGGGAGCTGTGACCACAGCCCACAGCTGCTCCTTCACGGTGTCCCACGCCCACACTCGCCAGCCTGGCTCCTGGGGTGGTGCCCGCTCAGCCCCCCCCCCCGACCATGCCTCCCTTGGACTAAGCCTTCTGGTCTCCTCGCCTGCAGCGGCGTGGGCCGTCCCGGTCACTGAGACAGGCCAGCAGACTTGGAAAGTCCAGACTCCGCACAACTCCAGAACTGTGGGCAGTCACACCAGATGCCCGCAGAGGAGCGTCACACGCACAAGGCACGCACAGGCTCACAGACACGGCTCAGACGGCATCTCCCAGCCCCCACGGGCTCACGCTCCCACGCTTAGTCCCCACTGCCCTGGAACGCACAGGTCTCCGCAGGTCACGTCTGCAAGCGCTGCAACACAAGTCACAGCCACATGAACCGTCAAGCCCGCCCCCCCCCCCCCCCCCCCCCCGCAGTGTCACACACACACAGAGTTACAGTAGCTTGCGTGTGTGCACACACACATGCACACACACCGGACTCTCTGTGTGAGACAGGAGGACGGGCGGGCAGACAGATGAGGCACCGGCCTCCCGGCCCGGAGAAGGTGTGTCTGAGATGCGATTTGGGGAAGGCGAGAGGCACCAAGCCATGGCAGCACCAGAGACCTCACACCCACCCTCTCCCCCTCTCTCCCTCTCGCTGGTGTCTCTGGGTCTATCTCTCTGTCTCCGTCTCTCTCGCTCCCTGAGTCCCAGTCTCTGCACGAACATCCCTGGGGCTGTGGCCAGCACGCGGAACCGTGTCAGTTGGGGGGGGGGGAGCGTCCCCGGGGAGGTGGGAGCCGCAGTGCCACGCACCCCGCCTACCAAACAGCACTGGGGGAGGGGAGGGCGGGAGGCGCCACCGCGGATGTGGACCCAGAGCTCAGGCTGCTTCCCTACCCCCTGCCTTCCCCTTCAGAGACCCCAAGAGATGGAGGAAGCGTGGGGGGCGGGTAGAGGGAGGGAGGAGACACCCAGAGAGGGAGGGTGGGGGACAGAGACAAGCAGAAAGCAACACCTACCGGGAGACAGAGGGGGACAGAAGGGGACGAGTTAGGGAAACCTGGAAAAGGGGAGTGAGTCAGAGCCGCTTGGACAAAGTGAATTAGGGAGACAGAGGTCGGGAAGAGAGCTGTTCCAAGGAGGGACCCCGTCAGGGAGAAAGGAGAGGAGGGGCAGAGATGCGGAAAATTGAGGGATTAGGACGGAGGCAAAGGAGTGGGCAAGGAGGGCAGAGGCTGTAGGGGCTACAGGGGCAGAGGAGGCGGGAGCAAGGGGAAGGCACAAGTGTGGGCTCATGGCCAGCACAATGCCCAGCTGTGGTCTTTGGGGGGGGGTGTCAGTGTCCCCGGGGGCTGACCCAGCTCCTGGCTACCACCCCAACTCCAAAACCCACCCTGCCCCTCCTCCTCACCTCCACCTGGCCAGGTCACACCTCCTGCCTCATCCTGAACCCCAACCTCTTCCCTAGACTCCTCAGTTCCAGCTCCCTCCCCTGTCTCATCCCTACACCCCAGCACCACCCTCCCCCCCCCCCCCCCCCCCCCCCCCGCCTTGTATCAGAGACAGTGACAGAGGTGCAGGGGCAAGGACTGTGATCTGGCAGTGCCGGAGGGGTGGAGGAACAGAAAGCTGAAGGCAAGTGTAGCCAGCTAATCCCTGTGGCCGAAGTCCAAGAGGGCCCCTCTGGACCGTGATGGCCAAGAGGCAGGGGCGGGGGCACCCTGTGTCCTGTTCATGGGGCTTGGCACCAAGTATGTGCTCAGGAAACGGGGCTTAAGTGAAACTCATATTAAAAGGAGGCAGAGAAACAGAGGGACAGACAGGGAGTCAAAGGGACAGAAAGCCAGAGACCAAGGGGCAGTGATGAAGGTGGTAAAGCGAGACGTGGGGTCAGGGGCACAGAGGGGGGCGGACAGGAAGACTGAGGGATGAAGCAGGGGGACAGACAGATGGGGGACTGAGACACAAGAACAGGGGGACAGAGAAACAGATGAGGAACAAAAATGGGGGAGGAGTGAGTGACTGAGGGTCAGAGAAAATGAGGAACAGATAAATGGGGTCAAAGACCCAGGAAGGCAAACATAGAGGCAAAAAGGGAAGAGAGGCACAGGGGGACAGGCAACCAGGAAACAGAGGGCAGGGCCCCAGAGCCTGGGGCCAAGTGCAGGTCCTGGGCCCATGGGAGCTGGGTGCCTGGACTGCAGGGGATCCCACGAGGGCCAGAAAAGGGCCGGGGTCCGGCCAGGCTGGGGGAGGCTCGGGGCTCCAGGGGCATCGCACGGTGCTAATTCAGCTCCATCGATCAGACGGGATGAGAGCAATAAATTATTGTGACAAGATGCAATCCTGGCCCGCGCACTGCCGCCGAGGCGGATCGATCCCTGTCCCCAGCCCCACACCGGGTCCCATGCCCAAGCCCTGGCCCGGACGCCTCTGCCCATCTCTCTCTCCGTTCCCCCACCACACATACTCCCACCAACATCCAGGTGGGGCCAGCTGGGAAGAGATGGGAGCAGAGAGGAAGCCACGGAGGGAAGATCAGCCCCCATCTGGCCCAGGTCCTCTTGCCTCCCTCACCACCCCATCCTCACCACACGACCTGGGAGGTAGCAAGTGCCATGATGCCCATTTCACAGATGCGGAAACTGAGGCTCAGATAGGAAAAGTAACTTGGCCAGAGTCCCACAAGAGTGAGTGGGGAGGCCTGGACTCAAACGTGGGTCAGGACTTCAAGCCCCCAAAACCTGTACTTTTGGAGGAGAGAACAAAGGAGAGGGAAAGAAGAGGTGGGAGGAGACAGAGAATGAGAAAGAGACAGAGAATGCAGGACACAGAGAACAAGAATCAGACCCTATAAAGAGAGAAGATACAGAGATACAGAGACAGACGGAGGTGGAGAAACACAGCGAAGAGACAGGGAGGGAGGAAGAGAGAGACAGAGATACACAGAGAGACAGAGACTCAGATTCGGGAGACAGAGATGGAGTAGAGGAAGCACACAGAGGGAGGGCGGGCAGAGAGGCACCAGGCTGGGGAAGACGGGTGTGCAGAGATGGGTAGTTCTGCAGGGCAAGGGGTGTCTGAGGAGACAGGAGCGTGTTGGGAGGAGCTGGGCTGGCTCCGGGCAGCTTGGACGGTGGGAGGGAGTGAGGATGTGAGTGACCAGCTCGGCCCCGGGGAGTGGGTGTCCAAGAGACAGGTGTACGAGCAGGGAGATGGGACACGACTGATAGCAGGAGTGGGGGGAGAACGCGAGGCTGGGGAGCAGGAGGGCTGCTGGGTCATGGAGGAACAAGTGTTGCCAAAGTGACAGGGCGGACAGGTGCCTCTGTGGAGGAAGCAGGTCACCTGATAGGCAGGTGGGGGAGGTAAGGACACCTGGATGACTGAAGTCAGATGGCCTCCAAGAATGCCAGTTTCTGAGACCTCAGAGAAACGACTCCGTTTCTCGGGGCTCAGTTTCCTTCTCCGTAAATTGGGGATAAGAATAAGGACCTGCCTCCCGGGGGGCCTCGTGAGGAGGAAACGAGACCGTGGTTAGAAAGAACTGAGAACACTGCCAGTCACCGAGACAGGCTGAATAAGCCTGAATAAGTGGCTGGCTGGGGCTCCTGGCTGCCTCAGTCAGCAGAGCGTGCAAGTCTTGATCTCAGGGTTGTGGGTTCCAGCCCCGTGTTGGGTGCAGAGATTAAAATCTAAAACAAAACCGGGGCGCCTGGGTGGCGCAGTCGGTTGAGCGTCCGACTTCAGCCAGGTCACGATCTCGCGGTCCGTGAGTTCGAGCCCCGCGTCAGGCTCTGGGCTGATGGCTCGGAGCCTGGAGCCTGTTTCCGATCCTGTGTCTCCCTCTCTCTCTGCCCCTCCCCCGTTCATGCTCTGTCTCTCTCTGTCCCCAAAATAAATAAAAAACGTTGAAAAAAAAATTAAAAAAAAAAAATCTAAAACAAAACCAAAACGCAAAGAAACCGGGCAGGAGCTGGGAACATGTTCCGAGTAGGCAGGTGCTACTCAAGGAGCCGTCCGCGGGCCAGGAGCACCTGGAGCTTGCTAGAAATGCAGTCTCAGGCTCCACCCCAGACCTGCCACACCAGGGTCTCTGGGGCGAGGCCCGGAGCGGTATGTGCCAGCGGCCCCTCCACGAGTTTCCCCTGTACACTGAAGTCAGAGAGCCTCTGGCTTAAGGGAGTCTGTACGATGCAGAGGGCAGGTGTGGGGACCCCTGGGAACAGTGTTATGTGGTCAGCAAATGCTACAGGTGTTACTTAAGCTCATCAAGGAAGGTGTTCCCTGGGGGGCTAGATGGCTGGTGACATGTCCTGTGAAAAGGGACAGGTATCTCCAGAGGGGAGCAGGCTGGAGACAGGTGTGAGGGATCTGAAGGTTAGGCTCTCAAGGTGCCGGGGTGGGATGGAGGTGGGTGGTGACAGGCCACACGAGCAGGTAGTGAAGACGAGCACAGCCGAGACAAGGCGGCTGAGAGGTGTTGGCGTATGTACCCAATGTCTGTAAAAGTCGTGAAGGGGGGTGGCCTGGCTGGCTCAGTCGGCACAGCATAAGACTCTTGATCTCAAGGTCATGAGTTCAAGCCCCACACTGGGCATGGAGCTTACTTAAAATTTTTTTTTTTTTTTTTTAAAGAAAAAGCAGGGCGCCTGGGTGGCTCAGTCAGTTAAGCGTCCGACTTCGGCTCAGGTCATGATCTCACGGTTCATGAGTTCGAGCCCCGCGTCGGGCTCTGTGCTGACCGCTCAGAGCCCGGAGCCTGCTTCAGAATATGCGTCTCCCTCTCTCTCTGCCCCTCCCCCACTCATGCTCGGTCTCTCTCAAAAATAAATAAAATGTTTATTTAAATAAAAAAAGAATAAAAAAAGAAAAAGCTGTGAGGGGGCAAGAGCTACGTGGACGTCAGTGAGAGGGAAGGAGAGAAGGGGACTCGAAGCTGGTTCACGTCTGTGGGGCAACAGTGTGGCCAGGAGCAGGCATTCCCTTTGTGGACAGGCTGGGGATGCCAGGGGTATGGCAGAGACCCACTTGAAGAGATGAAAAGCAGAGAGAGATCAGGGAGGCGACAGGTGTGGAAGCCTCGGTACGTGTTTGCTGCAGGAGTGAGTGGACAGGACATTGGAGCCGGTGATGCTCTGGCAGACAGGTGAGAAAGGGGCAGGTATGGAGAGCCGCTGGGGTGACCTCGTGCAGCAAGGAAGGGGGGATGTGGGAAACATGGGGAATTAGTTCTGTGGGGGAGGAAAAGAAGTAGGTAGTGCCTGAGGGACGGTGTGGGGCAACAGGTAGCTGCCTGAGGCCAAGGTCAGATTCCCCGTCCAAACCTGTGTACGAATAAGGTGGTGGTGTGAGAGACAAAAGAGAAGCAGAGACAGAGAGATAGAAGGAGCCAGATACAACATGAGCAGCTCAAGGGTGGAGGGGGGAGGGGTGACTTTCAGGACAAGGGCTCTAGGAGACATCATGGCGGGGCGGGGGGGGGGGGGGGGGGAGGCACACGAGGAAGGGTGCCCAGGGCCCACTGCACGTGTGAGCGATCAAGCCGTGCCGATTAGGAGACAGGTGCGGGTAGGTGGGTGCACCTGCCGTCTGGGGTGAGTCACCTGAACTGACAAGTGGAAAAGACAGCGGGAAGTAGGTATCTTTGGGCCAAAGGATGGGAGACGGAGTGTGGGGGCGGTAGGTGCAGGCAGGGAGCATGGTGGGAAGCAGGTGTGTTCTCGGGTGACACATGAGTGGGAAGTGCTTCTGGAAGGACAGGTACGAGGGTGGACAAGGTTAGCATTGGAAGGGAGGAGTATGGGACGGGAGAGGTGGGAGCGGGCAGGTTAAGAGGATGAGTGCTTATGTGCGAAGGACGGAGAGTGTGTGTGTGTGTGTGTGTGTGTGTGTGTGTGTGTGTGTGTGTGTG
>NW_026057588.1:12013535-12058111 GCF_023721935.1 Panthera uncia
GTGTGTGTGTGTGTGTGTGTGTGTGTGTGTGTGTGTGTGTGTGTGTGGCGGGGGGCGGAGAGAGAAGATATGGTGGACAGGTACTGTTTGAGACACAGAAGTGAACAGGAATGTGTGAGAAGTGTGTTTAATAAGTGTGTTTAGAGCTTCAGGGAATGGGGGGGGTGCAGGTAGGAAAGGGACGATGTGGCATGCGTGGGACAGAGGCAGGGATTCGAACGGAAGGGGCCGATTTTGGAGAACAGGTGTTACCTGGAGAAGCAGGTAAGAGAGGACACGTGTCACCGAGAGATCATAGGCATCTGTGGGGCAGGTTGCAAGGGACACGTGTTACCTGTAAAAGCAGGTGACAGGAAATAGGTGACACCTACAGGGACAGATGAAGAGAACAGGTTACCTGCAGGGGACAGGTATAAGAAGACTAATGTTACCTGGAGGTCCAGATGTGGGGAAATGAAGGGGACACGCTAACGTGACGGGTGTGTTGATACACAGGTGTGAGTGAAAGGTGTTACCTGCGGCCACAGGTGCGTGCAGCATGGTTCTTCAGGGTGATTCACTGCCTTGGTTTCACCTCCTTCCCTCTCCCCCCCCCCCCCCCCACCACGGGCCAGTGCTGGCGCTGGGAACCCTCCCGCGGCTTCGGCCCCTGGCAGGGCGCGCAGTTAGCTCACGCAGTCAGCTCTGGGCTCAGCGAGGCCGGCCGGGCCTGCCAGGCAGCCGGGCTCCTGAGGCTGCTTGGCGATGCGGAGCGCGTCTGGGCCTCGGCGGGCCGGCCGGGCAGGGGGAGCGGGCGGGGGGGGCCGTTTAGCCGTGATAGATCCGCGCGCCGCTTGTCTCTTAATCTCCGGAGCGACCGATCGATTCGCTATTTCCCTTTGTTGCCAGAAAATTCGATCCTGGGCCTGGAATTAGGTCCCCGGCTTAATCTGAGCGGAAACCAGCGAGGGGGAGACAGAGACAGAGATGCTGGGAGAGGCAGAGACAGAGAGATAGCAAGAGACAGAGAAAGGCAGAGACAGAGAGACACTGAGAAAGACCTGGGGAGAAAGAGGCACAGAGATTCTGAGATCGTCCGAGAGTTGGACCCAAAGAGGAAGAGAGAGATGCTCCAAAAGACAGAGATAAAGAGTCAGAGACAGATTCTTGGAGTTAGAGGTGGAGCCAGAGATGCTGGAAGAGACAGAGACACAGTAAGGAGAGACCCAGCCACGGAGGAGATGGCAGAGGTGGCCCAGCATGGCCCTGGGACGGTGGTGGAATGACAGACAGCAAAGGCATGCAGCATACTGGCCACCTGTCCCCAGAAGGACACAGTCCCTGGAAGGTCAGGAGCTCCCAGCCCCAAAGTGTGCAGACCCATTTATTGGCCCGGATGACCCCCTTCCACCAAATATCCAGACCCCAAATATCCAGAGCTAAGTGTGCAGACCCTCAGCCTTGAACTCCAGCTCCAAATCCAGACCTCCCAGCACCACCCCCCCCCCCAGCTAAACCTTCACACTGACCACAGCCCCAAAGGTCCACACCCCATACTGACTCCAGCCTCAAACTGTCAGCTCTCAACCCCAAATAGCCAGTCTCTTGGCTCTGAACCCCCGGGTCCCAAATTTCAAGCCCTCAGTCCTGGTCTCTAAAACCTCCCAGGATTCTAGCCCCGCACGTCCAGAACCCCCTCAGGTGTGCCCGTCGGCCCCGGTTCCCAAATAGACCCCAGTCTCTGCCGGCCCCCATCTCTAGCGCTCTCACGCACTCCTCCGCCCCCCCCCCCCCAGAGCTGGGCGCTGCCCCCACCCCCACCCCGGGCCGCCGACCCCTCCCGTCTTCCCCGCCCAGGGCTCGGCGGCCGGGCTCCGACGGTCCCTCGGGAGCACCTCCCGCGCCCCGCCCCCCATCCCCGCCCCCGCGCCGGCCCGCGGCGCTCACTCACTTTCCGGGGTTTGCGCCTCCGCTCCGGTCCGGCGAGAAGTGTTTAAAGTTCGGATCCCGCAGCCATGGCCCCGGCGGCGTCCTGGGGAGCGGGCTCCGGGGCGGGGGGCGGGGCCGGGCGGGGGGGCGGGGCCCGGGGGCCCCGGGGGACGGAGCGGGAGCGAGAGTCACTGCGAGACCCGGACGGAGAGACCCGGAGACGGAGGGACAGCCGGGGACACGGAGAGGGGGGCCGAGCAGAGACCGCGAGACGCGGAGAGAGACGCGCGGGAGAGAGGCGCGCCGAGAGCCGGAGACGCGGGCCGCCGGGGACGGGGCGGCGGCAGGGGTGCGGGGGCGCGGGCGGCCGGCCGTCCTCCTGAGCCTCCTGCGCTTCCTCCTCCTCCTCCTCCTCCTCCTTCTCCTCCCTCTGCTCCTCCGCGGCGCGCCGCGCGCCTCCGCCCTCGCGGCCGCCCGGCCGGCTCGGCGCGCAGATATATGGAGGCGGCGGCGGCGGGCGCTGAGGGGGAGGGGGCGGGAGCGCGATCGATGGAATATAATTTTCCTCAAACTCGGAAAATAAAGTTCAGAGCTGATCAAATTTGAAAACAGATGTCGAATCGCGACTCTAAATAAGGTTCGATCCCGGGACTGGGGGGGGGGGGGGGGGGGGGGGGGGGGGGGAGAGACCCCCCCCCTTTCTCTCCCCTCCCCGCCCCGCCCCTCCCGAGGAGGACGCGCGGACGAACCGACTGGCGGGCAGGAGGTGGAGGGAGCAACTACGCGGCCAGGACCCCTGCTGGACACTCGAAACGGACCCGGACACACAGACACACAGGCACCCGGACATGGGGACGCGCGGAGACAGTAACACGGTGCAAACACACGCAGGATACACAGCCTAGTGGGCACTTGGACCCTCAGACACACACAGAGAAGTACATACACAAACAGATAGACCCTGAATCACTGACCCACAAACTGGACACACAGACACAGAAGCATGGCGACACACGGTCACACTCCACCTCTGAACGCACAAAGCTTGGGTGACACGCAGGCCCAGGGCATCTGGACAGACACACTGACAAGCACAGAACCCCGGGGCAGGCAGGCTGACACTCCCCTTCACACGCCCCACGCCTTGTCAGGAGCTCACTCACACCTGCAGGGACAGGGAAGGGCCGGATCTGCTCCCGCTGAAATAACAAGAGCCATGGCCTCAGGGCTCCGAGAGCAGCAGCCCCCAGCCCCAGAGTTCAGCTCCCCTCCAGACTCCCTGGCCTAGCCTGACCATGGCCTTCGTCATCCACTCTCCCCTTCCCCTCCTTCCCCTCACTGCTTCTGCGCCCCCCCCCCCCACTTTTCTCTCCCATTCTCAGGTCAGGCTCTGCCCCACCCCCAAGCACCAGTGACCCTTTCTCAGGGGAACAGCAGCCCTTGGAGTCACCTGCCTCAAGAGGGAGAGGGTCTCGGGGCAAAACAACAGTCCCCAGATGAATATGACCCGGCCAGGGCAGCTGTGCAAGATCTCACCAGCCCCAGTGACCCCTGGGCAGGGACGCCAGGGGGGGGTGGGGGGTGGGAGTGAGACGGAAGGATGGAGCGAGAGGGTCTGAGAGAACTTCAGCAGGCTCCAGCCCCACCACCGCTCGCCAGGCACTTGGGCAAGTTACTCAGCATCTCAACGTGAGCTAGTAAGCGTGAGCCTCACTCGGCCCAGCTGAGATGCAGGGCGATCACGACAGCTACCTCCGAGGGAGGGGAACAGCAGGACGGGGTGGGGGGGGGGACCGCTTCCCCCTGGGTCAAGCACGAAATAAACCACTTGCCATGAACGTCACTACTTTGGAATGATCATATTAAAAATACTAAACGTTCCTCTAGAAAACGAGAATCCCCTCATTTGTTTCCACGTGGACCCACGCTCTTCCAGGGAGCCAGCAGGAAGCCCCTGCACTGGGTGTCTCCACCCCTTCATTAGGCCATTCCGGAGACCCCTCTGGAAAGCCACCGGTCCTCCCGAGTGTCTAGAACCACTCTGGACTGTGTACAGCATCCCTGAAGATAGCTCACCGGCCGGACTTGAACCTCTGGGGTGTCTGTGACCTCCAGCCGATTGAGGAGAACACCCACCCAGCACCTTCGTGGTCCGTGGCTCTGAATGCCAAGGAGGAGGTTCCAGAACACCCCCTGGGAGGTAGGACTCCTCGTCTGCACGTGATGCCATTCAGGGGAGAAACAACACCCTCCAGGTGTTTCAGGAAAGCTAGAACACTGTCAGGACATCGAGAACACCTACTGGAACGTACTTAATGACCATTAAATGCACGAGGGAACACCTGGGAAGAGAGAAGGGACACCTGAGCAGCAAGAACTCAATTAACTGTATGTTACACCCTTCAGTTAGAGAGCCCACTGCTGTGGGGAGGCAACACTTATTACACTGCACGCAGCACCCTTCTGGAAAATAGTAGAACATCCTTGGAATGTTAGTGACAGCCACCCATAAGACAGCAAAGAGCACCAGCCAAGAGGGCTTTCATACTCTTTATCTCTAAACATCTCTTTGTCTCTAATCCCGGCCTCTGGGATTGGCGAGGGCAACCCAGGGCGTCCCACTGTAGGTAACACCTGTGAGGGGCTCGCATTGCCCAATCGGAGGTTATGGCTGACCGCCACCCCCCCCCCCCCCCCCCCCCCCCCCCCCCCCCCAGGAGAGCTCTGATGCCCTTGGTGACCAGGACCAGATAGGCTGAACAGTCATGCCCAGAGGCAGGCACGCACACACCCGTCTGACCGCTCAGAATCACCCCCCTCCCCCCCCAGCCCGGGAGAACACCTTCCTGATTTCTGTGACACCTTTTGGGCTGTGCATCTTTGGACAGTCTGCGTTCCCTCTCTGAGCCCCAGGCGGTTGGCGGGGATCCGTGAGGAGGATGCCGGAGTGAGTGTGCCGCGTCCTGTAGGCACGCGGGAACCCAATCGAAGGGAGAGTTCTGACCGGACAGCCTTCCCAGGGAGGGGCGTGACAGCCACCAAGGCTCACCATCGCTCGTTAGCAGTATTGCCAACACCTACCGGACCGAAGGAAGCGTCTCGCAGGAGGGGGACCATTAAGCTGTAGTTAACATCCCCAGGGAGGCTGCAATAGCAGACGACTGTAGTTAACACCCTACTGAGAGAGAACACCCTCAGGGTGTTTAATGCCCCCTGGAAAAGAGAGAGAGGACACCCTCGCCAGCCTGCAACAGCCAGTGGACTGAATCTATTACCCGTGAAGGCGAGGACACCTCTGGGGTCTGTAACATCCATTAGACTCTTTTGAACCCCCCAAGGAGTGAGAAGGCCCCTCTGTCTGGACTAACGCTTGCGAGGGGGTCTCTGGGTACAGGAAATACCCACTAAAGGCGACCGAGAGTGGAGCCGGGACGGGTTTCAGCGGATCACCCGCCTCAAGAATCCACCTCCTGACCGTCCCCCTGCACGGCTCTCCCTGAACCTCAGGAGTTCAAGAGCAGGGTGGACTGAACAGGGTCCGTGCATAATTACAATGATAATGGTGACTGCTTGGGGCCAGGCACGGGACCGAACTCTGCACAGAGATGAACTCGTTGACTTCGGTCAATAACAACCCTGTGAGGTGGCTGCGGTCACTAGCATTCTCTCCATTTTACTGATGAGGAAACCGAGGCACAGAAGTCACTTGTCCCCTGTTATACAGCTAGTCAGTGTTGGAAGTGGGACCCGAGCCAGTGGAGCCTGGCCGGAGGTGGGGGGAGTTGGGGCAGGGGGAGCCTGTTTTCCTAACCACCAAGCTGGCTACATCACCTGCTGTATACACCCCCACTCCACCTGCACGTATTAGACTCCGGTCCCCAGCTTTGAAGGACAGGGCCCCGCCCAGTCTGCCAGCACTTTCTCTGCGCAGGCTGACGTCCCCACCCGCAAACCCAGGCTCGAGGCTCCCTGAGGGCAGGGCCTGTGTCCGATTCCTCTCTGGGTCCCCAGTGAGGGCAGAGCCTGTCGCTCAGGGACCTGGGGAGACCCAGGGAGGGAGGGAAGGGAGGAGGAGAAAGGCGGTAAAGAGGGGTGTGGAAAGGAGGGCGGGGGAGGGGGACTGAAACTGGGCCAGGCCTCACCCGAGGTGTTGGGGAGTGGGAAGGAATCCAGAGCCCAGGGGAGGCAAGTCTGCTGGGGGGGGGAAGGGGAGCAGACAGCATCCCCGCCCCTCCCCCACCGCTCCCCACCCCCACCCCCTGGATGGTGGTAGAGGAATGCCGGCAGGGGATGGGGGAGGACGGACAGACCACCACGCAGGAGGCCGGCCGGAGAGCAGAGGGAAGCAGCCGGCCAGGGCGTCGTCATAGGGGGCCGGGGGTGGGGGGTCAGACGGACGGACAGGAGCGGGGTGTCGAGGAGACAGAAGGACAGATGGGGCAGGAGGGGGGTGGTCCCTGAAGAAGGACTGGCAGGCTTGGGGCTTGGGGTTGGGCGGAGAGGACGGACAGACAGCAGGAGAGGGGCCGCGGGAGGGGCGGACCGACGGAGGGCGGCAGCGACCGGCGGACAGATGGGTGCGGAGGGCCGGCCTGCAGGCGCGGCCCGCGAGGCCGGGGCCAGGCCGAGGGCGCGCGCGGTGGCGGCCGGCGCGGGGAGGCGGAGGCCCGGCGAGCGGCGGTGTTTGTGGAGCTGTCGGCTGCGGTGGAATTATGAAAAATAGCAGGCATCGGAGCCGGCCTTCAGCTTCGATTAGGGGAGATGGGACATGACAGGTGCGATCAATACGCAGCCGTTCTATAAAGTGTCAAGTAATGAATCAATTTCGACTAAATTTTCCATTTTTCAGAGGCCGTTCTCCGAGAGAAGAATATCCTCTTTTGTAAAGATATTATTATCGATTTCGGCGGCAATTTGACATCAGGGGTAGTTAATTCCACTCAGAATAAAATTGAAAACACTTGAGAGAGAAAAGAGAGAGGCGAAGAGTGAGACAGAGGGAGAGGGGGGAGGGCGGGAGGGGCCGGGGGGGGAGAGAGACGGATGGACAGAGAGACAGAGACAGAGACATAGGGAGAGGACAGACGGCGCGGGGGGGCCCCCCGGAGAGACGGGGGCAGAGAGATGTGCAGAGACACGGAGACAAACCGAGAGGCCGGAAAGCCCACAGTTACCAGGGGGCGACAGAGACTGAGAGAGACGTTCCGAGAGAGACTCAGAGAGAGGGGGGCCGGGAAAGCATGACAGAGAGACAGAGTGTCTCTGAGAGAAGCCCAGATGTTAGAGACTTGCCACAGAGGCGCGAAGACGTGGACAAAGACAAATTCAGAGAAAGGGGAAAATGGCAAGAGAGGCAGGGGAAACAGAGAGGGAAGAGACACAGAAAGTGAGAGCCGGGAAGGGAAGGGGAAGTTAGGGAGCCGGAGCCGGGCGTGGGGTGGGGGGGAACTCCACTGACGTTAGGGACAAGGGACCAGATGAGAAGGGGTGGGGCAGAGGTCCCAGGGCATGCCGAGATGGGTAGAGCCTGCTGCCCAGCCTGTGCTGTCCCCCCAAGTCACTCTGAATGGTGTGTGCGTCTCAGTCCCAAACTGCTGGTTGAGGCAGAGTGTGAGTGTGTGTTATGCATCCATGAGCTTCCCTGAGGTGTGATCCAGGCTCCTGGGGTCGGCCTGGGCCTGGGGTTGTGTTTCGGGTCGGGGGTGTGTGTGCCCTTGCTGTGACTGGATCTGATGATTTGTGTGTTTCCCGGGACCCGTCTGTGTGTGTCCCTATCTCTGTGCCTGCACACACTGTGAGTCCCTGGCCTTGCAGCCCTATGGGTCTCAGCGGCAGGCGGTGGTGACAACATTTCTGGCTAGTGCCTGCCAGTCCCTCAGCTGAAGTCTCCATCCCCCCCCCAACCCCTCCCCCAGCAGCTCACAGGCTGCCTGAAGAGAGGAGAGAAGGGGCTGGAAAATAGGACCCCTGGGTTCTGAGAGAGAAGATGGCTGGGGACCCCGACTTCTGAGTCTGAGGGAGGAGGGGCTGGGGGCCCAGACTTTTGGGTCTGAGGAGGAGGGGCCGGTTGGCATGGACACTGCCGAACAGGACGGTCCCCACAGAGGTAGTGGGACTGGCTGGGAAGGTCCTCAGCCCTCCTGTCAGCCTCCCCACCAGAAAAGCCTGTGCCTGCTGCCCCCTAGTGGACGTGGAGATGGGGCCGCCCAGGGACAGGGAGCCGACAAGGTCAAGGGAAGCAGAGGGACAGATCCACAGGGGAGCAGAGACAGAGAGACAGGGACAGAGAGATATGGAGAGAGAGTTGAACACAGGGACAGAGACGAACAGGGGACAGAGGTGTAGGCAGACAGAGGAGCAAGGGTTGGGCAGGCAGAAGATTGAGATCTCGGATGAAAGGGAGAGAGAGACGACGTGGAGACGGGCAGAATCAGGGGTGGAGACGGGCAGAATCAGGGGTGGGGACAGAGGAGGTACAGACCAATGCTGGACAGAGAAAAAAGCTGGGCTGGTGTGGAGACTTGGGTGCAGATAGTAGGAGAGACAGACAGGAGCCATTTGGATAGGACAGTGTGACGGGGGATGGCAGATAGCTCTAGAGAATGGAGATGTAAGGAAAAGGGAACCCAAGGAACAGGCAGAGAGAAGACAGGTAGATAGACAGATAAGGAGGTCCAGACACAGATAGAGACAGGCAGACACTCATGGAGAGACAGTCAGAGTGAGGCAGGTGGACAGAGAGGTACAGAGAAGCCAGGCCCCCCAAAGCCAACTGGACACCCTGAGATGGAACAGAAAGTGGGATGTGGGGGGGGGGTGAGGCTGAACCCGGGATTGGGGGAGACTGTGGCCCAGTGGGGGTTCCAGGCTGAGGGGCTTCCCAAGGCACAGCTTAGGAGTGAAGCTGGGGAAGGGGCTCCCCTGGCCAGGGTCTTTGCCCGCCACCCCCTCCTAATCCCCCCCCCCACCCGGCGGGCTGCCCGGCGGAGGCGACAGATTGAGCGATGAGACGCATTACGCACTTAATCCGCCTGATTGAATGTTTTGCTTTCGCCCAAATTGAAACATTAAACAACACGGGACGAGAAGAGGCGGCCGCAAATCACTCATGAAAGATTCATCTTCTCCCCGGCAGCCGCCACCGCCCGCCCGCCTCCACCGCAGCCCGCCCCAGCTGGGAAGCCTTGAGGGTGGGGGTGGGGGCTGGGGCAGCGCCCCTGCCCACTCGGTGGGGCCCCAGCCCACATGGCCCAGCAAAGTTCTTCCCCCTGTCCAGCCTCCATCCCACAGGTGGTCTGAGATGGGGACTTCAGATCCCTCGACCGGCCCGGCCGAGCAGCATGACCTTGGCTCTGTCCCTGTCCCGCGCGGGGGGGGGGGGGAGCCCTTTTTGCCCCCTCTGGGGTCCACCTCTCCAGTTCCCTTCTTGGACCAGCTCAGGACCCTGGGGCATGGAGGGGCTGCTCAGTGTTGGTTTGGGGCAGGAGGGGTGAGGTCTGAGAGCCTCCTCTCTGTGTGGGTTCTAGATCCAGGAATGGGGTGGCATCTGGGCTGGGTGAGTCCAAGGGGGTGGCTGTTATGTCAGGATGGATAGAAATAGGGGGGCAGGGAGTGTGTGGCTGTAACTCCATGGGCCTGCGGATGTCTGTCTGCCTGTGTCTGAGTGTAACTTTCTCTATGTGCAAGTGTCTGTGTGATTTTAAGGGTGGGACTATGTGTGACTTTATCTGCGGGTGCCCGTGTGTGCCTGTGTCTATCTGTCTGTCTGCCTGGATTTGTGTCTATGTGTTGTTTGCTCTGGGTCTGACTTGGGGTCTGCATTTAACTGTTTCGTATCCAGGTCTGTTCTGTGCATCCCCGTATCTCTCTAGCTCTCTCAGTCTCTGCGTATTTCCTTCCCTGTCTCTGGTTGCGAGGGCACCTGCTGGGGGCAGAGACCAGTCACCAGAAGGAGCAGGGCTGGGGTGAGGAGAAGCAGGGGAGAGAAGAGGCAAAAAAAAAAAAAAAAAAAAAAAGACAGAGAGAAAGACAGGACAGTGGTGCCGCTTGAGAGCAGGGGAGCAGGGAGCAAGCGCGGGGAGCTGGGGGGGGGGGCGTAGTGGGCGCCACGGCCGGAGCGGGTGATCAATATTCGATTTAGGTTTTAATTCCGGGGCTTTCGGAGCCTGTCAGCCCTGATGTATGAGCTCACACCGGGGCCGCCCAGCCAGCCACCCCACGGATGCCCATGGCCTAGTGGCCTGTCCTGGCCCCAGCTCCCTGGCCCTGCCAGCTGCCGGCTATGGAAGAGGGGGAAGGGGAGATGGGCCGTCCCGGAGGCAGAGGGAGGGGCTGCCCATGCACGTGTGCACGAGTTCAAGGTGGAATTCGCACCTGGCCACCCGCTTACCTAGTCTACCTGCGGCTCTGCTCCTTCCTGCCCGTGTTGGAGGGAAACAGGAAGGAGACCCAGGCCCTGTCCCAAGGGACCCACAGAGCTCCCCAAGCGCGGTCTCAGGGACTCCCTGCTGGAGTCCCACAGCCTGGCACCGGTCACACACATCCAGATACACACACAAGCCCTGGGTTCGTGCATACCTGTGCCTGCCCGGACACGAACATTCACGCGTCCACCCACACGCCTCTGGGCTCCAACACACATGTGCACGCACACACACACACGCTCTGATACACACATCCACACGTGTATCCTCTGACATAGGCGTGTCCGCATACAGATTCTGACACACGTAACCCCAAGGCACATACAGACACATGATAAAGGTGACACATTCATGGGAAGTAGGAGCAACATGGGCGACCGTGTTCTGGGGAAGGAGCAAGAGACCGGAACAAAAAGACATAAACACTCAGGGACAGAGACCGACATAGTGACAGAGGTGGGGGAGTCTCAGGCAGGTAAAGAGAGCAACAGAGAAAAACTCAGAGAGCAGAGCCAGAGATGCACAGGATGAAGCCAGGGGAGGCTGCCAGGACAGGTGGGGACGGCCAGTGGACCGAGAGGAGTGTGGGAGGGGGATGGGGGGCTCTCCCTTCTTCTCCAGATGTGCCCCCCCCCCAAACCCTGTCTCTCTCTCAGGAAGATGGATCCACCGCCCTCCCTGATGACAATGCTGTCTGCGCAAACTTTAATTAACACTTTGAGTTAATTAGTTCGAGATCATTTAGGAGTAAAATGTTTTTATTAGGGAGGCTGCGAGCCTGTTGATGGATGGGGCGCGATTCGCTCTTCCGCCCGCGGGGACAGCCGGTAAACAGAAATCAATCAGGGGCCTCCCAACCCAGCCCCCCCCCCACCCCACCCCAGTGCCAAGCTCCCAGCCTAGGGCCCAGGAGTCCGGGCTCCCAGCCCCCGCTGCCTCGCGGGACCCAGGAGTCCTGGTCCCCAACCTTCTCCTCTCTCAGGACCCAGAAGTTCGAATCTCGAGCCCACCTCTCCCTCGGAGCCCTGCTTCTGCGCCCCCCACCCCAGCTCCATCCTCCTGAAGACCTTGACTGCTGATGCCTCGGCTCCCACACCCTCCCCGGCTCTCGGGCGGAGATCTAGGGGCTGATTCACTGCTGGGGGTGGGGTGGGGGTTCCCGGGGCTGTGGTGGGACCCTTCCCTCGGCTCCCTCCCCGGGTCCCTGACTCCGCGTCTCCGCAACTTTCTCGGGGCCGCCTGGTCCAGCCCCCCTGCCCGGCCGTCCCGGGGTCAGGCTCCCGCAGCCCCGCCCGCCCCGCTGACGGCTTCATCAGGTGTCTGGGCGGCGGGCGGGGGGAGGCCGGGCGGGCGAGGGGAGGCCGGAGGGCGGAGGGGCGGAGGGGGCGGGGGCTCCGGGGCCGATAAATCTTCATCAGGCGGCGGCGGGGGGGCCATTAGGCGCTAATGGGAAGATGGAGGGGCCTGTCGGCCGCGCGGGCCGGGCCTCATTTGTCCTGCTTCCCGCTCCATTGGCCGCCGCCCCCGCCCCGCCCCTCCCCCGCCGCCCCTCCCCTCCCCCGCCGCCCCCCCCCCGCCGCCGCCGCGCGCCCCATTTCCGCTCCAAACCTTTGCAGGGAGTGGGGGGGGATCCTGGGGGTGGGGGGGGCCCTGAAGCAAGAGGGAGTTGGAATGTAGGGACTGAGTTAGAAATGGGGGAGGGGGCCGGGACGCGGAGGGGAAGGGGGATCGGTAGCTGAGGCAGACTTTAGAACGCGGGCGACCGAGATAGAAAACAGGCGGAGGGGGGGAGAAGAAGGCTGTGGGGTGGGCTAGCACGAGGAGAAAGTAAATACAACTCCCTGGAGGAGGGAGGAACTGTGGAGGGGGGACCTGGAATGCGGGAAGGGTGGGGACGGGAACAAGGTGGGGGCGGGGGGGGGGGCGGGCAGGATTGGAATCAGGGGAGAGGGTCGGCTCTCCGGCCCCGGCCTCCAGGGCGGGGGGGCGCAGCAAGGCGCGCGGGCGGCGTCCCTCGAGGCAGAGGCGCGGCCCCCGCCCGCCGCCGCCACCGCCCGCTCTCGGACTCGCGCCCCCCGCGCGTCCACTCTGATTTCTCGGCCCATTTTTCTTCCTCTCCTGTCACTCCGGCGCTCGCCCTCCCGCCGCCGGCTGCCCCGCCGCGCTCTGCTTCCCGCGGGAACCCCCCGCCGCAGCCAGCCCCGGGGGCCCGCAGCCGGGCTCTGCGCCGCAGCGCCCCCCGCTCCCACCCCGCCGGAGCCTCTTAGCCCACGTATTCCAGGCGTGTCACCCCCAAATCGGTCACCCCCAAAATGGACTGTCCCCTTGAACACCCACAGGAGGGACCCGGCGTTGGCGTCAGCACTGGGGCTGGAGACCTCAGAGACAGTGGCCAAGTCTTTAGCATTTCTGGGCCCCAGTCTCAGATTCCCCTAGATACCCACAGACCGGGTATGTGAACCCCACCCTCCTTCAGAAATCCCCATGCAGGCTGAAGACCCCTCCGAGCAGACCTCTACTTTGAGCTGAGTCACCCCAGGCCTCATGAATAGTAACCCAGACTCCGAAACAACAAGGACTGTACTAACCTAGCCCCAAACACCCCAAAATGAGGATTCTGGGCCCCAGTCCCATTCACCCCAAACCTCCAGCCCAAGAAAATGATAGGATAAAGGAGATGGGCCCTAGCTCAGTCACCCCAAAGTGAGCACCAGTAACTCCACAAGTCACCCCCAAAATAAATATTCTCCCAGACTCAGTACCCCAAAGTTAGGCATCAGAAGCCCCAAAGTTGGCACACCTAAACTAGACTTTCCTTACTGAACCCTAAGCAAACGTGAGGACCCAAGATAAATCATGATCTGGACACATGGGCCTTCAGCTGCTGCTACAACGTTCAGCATGTGACCCTCCCCCATTCTCAACACAAACTAGGAAATGAGACTGACAGTCACCCCTAAACCGAGCAACCCCCATCTTGATCCCCGACTCAATCAATCCCAACTTGGGATCTGGGCTGCCAGCTTAAGACTGCCCCACACCAGGCATCTGGCTCCCCAGACTCATTTCCATTACCCCAGGATGCGGACCCCCCCCCCCAGTAAATCACCTGGATGTTAGTCCTTCAGGTCTCTACCATCACCCCAAATGTTGCATTGGACCCAGTCATTGGTGACCCTGACCTAGACATTCGAACAACCAGCCATTTGAACAACTATCCAGAGTTCCAGATGCTTCCCAACTTGGTATCAGCTGCCCTTAAAATACACACCTAAGTTTCTTCCCTTCAGGGCTCACCCCCATTTATAAGGGTTAGGAACGTTTCAGTAAGTTAAGCCGCCAACTAGTCAGCTAGCCCCCCAACCTCAGACACCCCAATGATAGACTCTGTGACACTGAAGCTTAGCGATCCCCAAATTACACCTTTGGACCCCAAATTTCAGTTACCCCTTTACTAACCATTAGAACCTCATAGACTCTTATCCTTCCAAAGTAGGCAAATCAAGTCAAGAATCCCCAAATCAGTTATCTGGAGCTGACCCTCAAGGTCCATCATCCTAAACCAAACTCTAGGAACCCCACAATCAGAGCGACTCAAACTCAGACTTTAGGGTGCCTGTCTCAAGCACCCCTGTAGTGGGTTGATGGTAGCTCCCCACCCCCCCGGACAAAGATAGGTCCATGTTCTAACCCCAGAACCTGCTAATGTGACCTTACCGGGGGAAAAGGGTCTTTGCAGATGTGATTATGTGAAAGATCTTGAGATGAGATCATCCTGGATTACCTGGGTGGGTCCTAAATCCAATGATGAATGTCCTTATTAAGAGACAGAAGAGGCTCAGTTGGTTGAGCGTCCAACTTTGGCTTGGGTCATGATCTCATGGTTTGTGAGTTCGAGCCCCAAATTGGGCTCCCTGCTGCCACCCCTGCTTTGGATCCTCTGTCCCCCTCTCTCTCTGCACCTCCCCTGCTCTCTCTCTCAAAAATAAACAAGAGGGGGGTGGGGAACAGAAGAGGAAACATGGACGGAAAGAAGAGATGGCAGGCAAAGACTGAGGCAGGAGGGCTTGCGGTCGTGAGCCCAGGAGGGCCAGCAGCCAAAGGAGCTGGATGAGGCAAAGAAGGATCCTCCCCTAGAGCCTTCAGAGGGAGTGTGACCCTGCTGACACCTTGACTTTGGACTTCTGGCCTCCAGAACTCCGAGAGAATACGTTTCTGCTGTTCTAAACCACAGGAAACAAATATAGCCCCCACCCCAAAACAAAATTCTGTATCTCTAGACTCAGTGCCCCCCACCAAACTAGGGATGTGGACCCCCATAGTCAAGTGCCCCCAAACTAGCCTTTATTCCCCAGACCAGGCTTCTGGGTCTCAGACCAATTACCCAACATTGTGGCATCGGGGATCCACAGTCACCCCCAAATTTGTCGACTAGATCCCATCATCACCATTAAATCAGTCAGGATCCCCCACAGACAGTAACCTCCAACCTCTTTATCAGCACAGCTTCGACAGGCCCCGAACACTGAGCTCCTCTCAAAGGGGCAGCTGGGACCCTAGTGTCATCACCCCCAAAATAAAGTAAGTATTAGAACCCTTCTAGGTGGTTAACCCTAAACTCAGCAGCTGAGCCCCAAGGTTAGTTCACCCCTGAACCAGGTATTAAGATCCCCACATCAAGCCACCCCTAATCGAGGCATCTAGGCTCCCCAAAGTCAGAGGCTCCATGTCAGTCACCCCTATGTAGGTACCTGGGTGATGAGCCTCAGACACCCCCAGACTAGGCAACAAAACCCCAAACTCCCTCACTCCGAAACCAGGTACAAGGGACCCCAGTGACAGTTACCTCAAACCCTGGCAACTAGGCCTTGAGGCTCAGCGAGCCCCAAATCATATGTAAGTATTAGGAAATCTTCATTAGTAACCCCCAAACTAGGCACTTAGTCCCCCCTCTCAAATGCCCCTCCAAAACTAGGCTCCTGTCGGGGCGCCTGGGTGACTCAGTCGGTTAAGCATCCGACTTCGGCTCAGGTCATGATCTCACACTCCATGAGTTCGAGCCCCGCGTCGGGCTCTGTGCTGACAGCTCGGAGCCTGGAGTCTGCCGCGGATTCTGTGTCTCCCCCTCTCTCTGCCCCTCCCCTGCTCGCTCTCTGTCTCTCAAATATGAATAAACGTTAAGAAAAAAAAATTTTAATTCAAAACTAGGCTTCTGATACGCAAGAATGACAGCTCCCCCCAGGGAGGCATCTGATGACACGGTCAACCACAGTTGGCCTAGGGAGTCATTGCCAAACTTGGCATCAGAGTCCCAGCTGTCACATACGTCTTGGACTCCCAGTTGGTCATCCCAACCTCAACATCTGGGCGACATATAGTAGGCACCCCCAAGCTAGACATCTGAATGGCTCGTGTCGGCTACCGCCACCCGTCACTCTCAGTTGGACCGCTGGGTCTCCAGAGGCGCTCACCCCAAACTTGACAGGCAGAGCGCCACAGGCATTGAGACCCCACAGTCATGCCGAGGCAGGCCTCAGGCACCACCTGCTGTCCCCACCTGAGCCTGCGCTATCACAGATTCAGAGCCTGGCTTGCGACCCCCCAAATCAGGAACATGGGCTCACAAACACCCAGAACTTGGCAGGAGGGACTCTGGTCACCCCAAATTCGGTATCTGAAACCCAGCATCCCACCTCCCCAAAGGAGGGATCCGGGTCCCCAGTTTTTCTCACCTGCAACCATGAATCTTGACCGCCATAACCATTTGCCCCTGAACTACACTTTGACCCTTGGGACCCTGTTGTGTCTGATTAAGACAGTCAAGGCTCTCTCACGCCCCCTCGGTCAGAAAGCCCCACAGCTCATTGTGCCACAGCCTCAGAGACCCCTCAGCCTGGCATTCGGGCCCCGACCTCAACTTTCCCCACATTGGCTACCTCTGTCCCAGTGTCCGTCGCCCCCACACTCACGTGTGGGGGTGCCCCCAGCCTTGAGAGCCATTGACTCTGTGTCACAGACACCCCCCAACCCAATCAAGCATCCCTCCAGTGGATCCCGGGTCCTGGAGTCCTGACCTCCAGACTCCCAGGTTCCAAGTGCCCAGACTCCCAGCTTCAGTAACTCCCAAACAGGGCTCCACGCCCTTGGCCACGTTTTCACTCACAAGTGTACGTTTATCCAGGGAGCCCCGCACCTGGGTGCAGGAAAGCCCTGACTCCATCACCACAGGAACACTCAGGTGTCAGCATCCCAGACTCGGCCGCATTTGGAAGGCTCCAGGGCCCTGCACCCCGAACTCGGAGACTGGAATGACAGTTCCTGCCACCCCAAACTGAGAAGGGCAGTCCTCAGTCTCTGCACCCCCAGTTGTACAACCACACGTCCAGCCTCTGCCCCAAGCCAGTCAGCTGCCTCCTATGTGGCCACGCGCCACACAGCTGGACTCCTGGCCTAAGACCCCGCACCAGGCCCTCTGTCATGTGAAACGGGGCTCCCGCTCCCCAGTCCTACCGCCCCCAGAGCACCAGGCCCTTGTTATGAAACGTGTCCGCAACAAGCATCATCTCAAATCGTGCCATCAGATCCCCACTTTATGCTCCCCCGGACTAGACCACTGAGCTCCTCATCTGTTACCCCAAAGTACGTACCAGCCTCTGAGACCCTCAACCAGGTACCCCTATTCTGTCATCCGTAAGAGACAAGCAGACACCATCCCGGTTCCTTCAAACTACCCACCGGAACCCCCAGTCTCTGCTGCCCCATCCCGTCACCCCCAGGTAGATCAGGGGAACTCCAACCCGTCACCCCAAGCAAGGTGATGGGCCTCACAGTTTCTGAACCTAAACTGAACTTGTGTTCACACAAATTGGCCCCAAGGACACCAGTCTCTGTCACCTGGAACTGAGCGACTGAATCCCCCACTGACGTCGCCCCAAAACAGGGCCCCCGACATCTGGTCTCATCACCCCAACCTAGACAGTTGATCCCAGCCTCTGTCTCCCCCAACTGGACAACAGAATCCAAATCGCTCTCAACCCAACCTGGACAAAAGGACCGCTCAGTCATTGTCACCCTGTACTAGAAAACAAGACCCATAGTTTCTGTCACCTCAAATGTGACAATGGGGGAAATAAAGTCTGTCGCTTCAACTGCCTTCACAAGTTAGCAATCTGAGCCCCAGTCCCCCACCCAGACTACACAGCCAAACCTCCAGTCTTAACTGGTTTGTTACCCCAAGATATCCTGGGACCCCAGCCTCTGTCCTATAAAAGTAGACAGCCAAACCCCCAGTCTCCTTGCCCCAAATGCCCGTTAGTACCTCCGGTTTGTCGCTCGACACTAGATAACCAGACCCCCATCTGGCATCCCAAATATCTCAGGGACCCTCATCTTTGTCCCACAAAACTGGGCAGCCAGATGTTCAGAGTCTGTCAACCCAAAGGGTCCCTGGGACCCTGCTTTCTTTTATTTTTTATTAATTATTTTTAATGTTTATTTATTGTCTTGGGGGGGGGCAGAGAGCAGGCAGGGGAGGGGCAGAAAGAGAGGGGGACACAGATGCCAAAGCAGGTTCCAGGCTCTGAGCTGTCAGCGCAGAGCCCGATGCGGGGCTCGAACTCACGGACTGGGAGATCATGACCCGAGCTGAAGTCAGACGCTTAACCCACAGAGCCACCCAGGCGCCCCCCGCTTTCTTCCCTACAACAACCAAGCTTTCAGTCTCTATCAAATACTCCTGGAACCCATTCTCTGACCCACAGCACCAGGCGGCTGACCCAAGACTCTGCTACCCCGAACAAGGCAAGGGTCCCTCTGTCATTCAATATCGAACACCTAGGTGCAAGAAGTGTCACCTCACGCTAGAGATGGGCACCCCCATCCCCTTTAACCTTCATCTGGTCAGGCAGACTCATCTGCCTGAACGGGACCCTGAACGGAACAGACCCCTCATTCCACTCATGCCAAACTAGACCCGAGAACCCCAGACACTCTGTCCCAAAGTGCACCACTGATTCTTAATCTCTGTCATCCTGAACTAGACAGCTGGCCTCCTAGGCTCTGCCACTCCAAGCCAAGTCCTGACTCCCAGAACCCTAGTCTCTGCCACCCCAATCTAGGCAAACGAACCCCCACTTTGTATGTCCCAAACTAGGCATCCAGATCCCCAGGATCTGGCCTCCCCGTTAGACAAAGAAAGCCCAGGGTCCTCCAAAATCCCAATCATGACAACCACGTCCCTAAGCTCTGCCTTCCAAGCCAAACAACAGACCCCAGTCAGTCCGTCACTCCAACGAGGTGACCAGACCTGCAGTGTCTGCCATTTCAAACTAATCGAGTGGACCCCAATGTCTCTCACCCCAAACCAAAGCCCCGAACCCCAGTGTCATCACCCCAAACCAGACAACCAGTCCCTCGGCGGTCTCTATAACCCCAAACTGGACAATTGGACTATGTGTCTGATACCCCAAATGGGATGACCAGACTGCAAGCCTCAGACACCCTGATGGAGCACGCCTGATCCGCGATTCCTGTTGCTCCAAACTAGTCACTGAATGCTCAGTCTGGCATCCCAAACCTTAAAATGTCGGTGTCTTGGGCACCTGGGTGGCCCGGTTGGTTAAGCATCCCACTTCGGTTCAGGTCATGATCTCGCGGTTCGTGAGTTCGAGCCCCGCATTGGCTCTGTGCTGACAGCTCAGAGCCTGGAGCCTGCTTCAGATTCTGTGTCTCCCTCTCTCTCTGCCCCTCCCCTGCTCGCAGTCTGTCTCTCTCTAAAATAAATAAACGTTAAAAAAAATTAAAATAAATAAATAAACATTAAAAAAAATTTTTTTAATGTTGGTGTCTCAGTCTAGCAACTACATACTGTCTCCCCAAACTAGATCTTAGAATCCCAGCTCCATCACCCCAATCCTGACAAAAACCCCCATCTCTGACAACTCCAGTCCCGGTCACTCCCAACCAGACAAAAGAGTCCCTAATCTGTCACTTAACATTTGAGAACTAGACGCACTGTGTTCTTAACCCCAAACTAGACAAGCAGACATTCCCCAAACTAAAAAATGTGACTCCCCAGTCACTGTCACTGCACATGGCCACGAGACCCCCCCCCAAACTCTGTTGTCCCAAGTTACACAGCAGGACCCCCGGGCTCTTCCTGCTCTAAACTAGACAGCGTGGCCTGTCTCTGCTGCTTCAAGGGGACAACAGACCCCAATCAGTTCACCTCCAGCCAAGGGGACACCCTACCTTGTCATCCCAAGCAAGGGTCCTGGACTCTCAGGGTCATCCCCCCAAATTAGCCACCTAGATACCCACACCCCTTTTCTATCATCCAAAGCTAGATAAATGATCATCTCAAAGCTGATAAAAGATCCCAAATTTCTTTTTTTTTTTCAATTTTTGAGAGAGAGAGAGAGAGAACTAGTGGGGGAGGAGCAGAGGGAGAGGGAGAGGGAGAGAGAGAGGGAGAGAATCTTAAGCAGGCTCCACACTCAGCTCAGCCCCCCACTCAGGGCTTGACCCCAAGACCCTGGGGTCATGACCTTAGCCGAAATCAAGAGTCGGATGCTTAACCAACTGAGCCACCCAGGTGCCCCGTCCCGTTTTCTATTACCCCAAACTAGAAACTGTCTCCGCAACTGAGACAACGAGGTGTCCCATCTGAAACCTAGAATGAGGCTTAGGCCCTCCCTGGCCCCGTCACTTAGCACGAGACTAGATCCCTTGTTCCTGTCATGCCAAACCTGGACCCACGGGCTCCTTAATCATGAAGTCGACAGCCACATTCCCAATTTGTCACTCCCGGACAGCCAGCTGGACTCCCAGGATCTGTCACCAAAATAGACGGCCAGTCCTTTGTCCCCTTGGTGAGACACCGAGCCCTCCTTGTTTTTGTTGCCCCAATCCAAACCTCTCAACGCAAGGTCATTCAGGAGGCATGTCTGGGGAACAGGCTTGACCATCCGGATGGAAACTTCTGGTCTGAGGCATCTCAATAACCCAACATCAGAATTAGGGACCTGTAATCAGTCATTCCCCGCCCCCACTCCCCCCACCCGGTCCTCGGCCTCTGGGCTGGTCTAACCTCTGGGCTGTCTCTCAACCTCCCAACCCCAACCATAACCCCCCAACCCCAGGCTGCTGACTTGCCACAGTGATTTCTGTCTCGGCCCTTGGGCCCCTGACCTCGTCATGTCCAAACAAGGCAGCCTGACCACATTCCCTCCAGGCTCAGCAGCATAAACTGGACGTGGTGGCCACCGACCCCGTGGGCTTGAAGACTGTCTCCCCCAGGAGCACAGGCATCTCGATCAGCAAACAAAACACCATCTACTACCCCAGACCTGGGATTGGGAGCCTGGCCTTGGAGTAGACCCGGGGGGGGTGTTGCGGGGGGGGGGGGGCCTGCCTCAGCTCCTGGCTCCCAGGTTTCATCTCCCAGAAGCCCATCTCTGGCTCCCTCCCTGGAGAAAGTCTACAGGAAGCACTTTTCCGCCCTCTGGTGGCGGCCACTGGAAGCACGCCCCCGGTGACTGACTGGGACCAATGTGGACCCAGACACCCAGGCCCCCTGGTCCTCCCTGTCTTGCTGGAAACTGAAGCCTGGGGGTCATCCTTGCCTGCCCCCTCCCACTCAGCTCCCACGCAGGCCCGTCACAGAGCTCCTTGTCCTGAACCTGTCTTCCCTGTCCCTCCTCTCCCCTCCACGTCCCTGGCTCATCCTCCCGGGCCCCATTCCCTCTAGCCCATCCCCCACATGACCCCAAAGGGATATTTCTAAAACTCACACCTGACCCTGTCCCCCCAGTGTTCAAAACCCTTCTAGAGTCCACATTACCTTAAGCTGAAATCCAAAGACCTTCTCTACGGCTTGCAGATCCTGCATGATCTGGCTCCAACAACCTCCCCACCGTGATCTCCTACAGCTATTCCCCTCACTCCCTTCACCCAGCCACAAGCGCTGCCTTGTCACTGAGCAGGTCCCACCCCAGGGCCTTTGCACTTGCTGTCCTCTCTGGCCAGAATACTGTTCCTCCAGACCTCCAAGGAGCCATCTCCTCCTGGTGCCCAGCAGGGCCCTGCCTCCCCACGCTAAGTGAGCCCTCTCCTTCCACAAGGACTCTCTAGCCTCGCCCAGTCCGGTTTTATTGGTTTCACAAGTTGATCACTTGCTGAGTTTCCTGTCTGCTGGGTGTTTGGTTTGTGTATCGAGCGCCTCTCCCACTGAACGTGAGCCCCGGGAGGGCAGGGCCTCGTCTGTTTGTGGTGCTGCTGTTTCCCCAGCATGTCAGCCGGCGTGTCCAGTAACCCCAGGATATGAGCCCCAATGTAACTTTATATTTTCTACTCAATCACCTTTTTCTTAAAGTAGGTTTCATGCCCAGCACGGAGCCCAATGTGGGGCTTGAATTCATGACCCCGAGATCAAGACCTGAGCTGAGATCACGAGTCAGATGCTCGACCGACTGAGCCACCCAGACGCCCCATCTACTTAATCACATTTTAAAAAGCAAGGAAAGGGGCGCCTGGGTGGCTCATTCGGTTGAGCGTCCGACTTCACCTCAGGTCATGATCTCGCGGTCCGTGAGTTCGAGCCCCGCGTCGGGCTCTGGGCTGATGGCTCAGAGCCTGGAGCCTGCTTCGGATTCTGTGTCTCCCTCTCTCTCTGCCCCTCCCCTGCTCATGCTCTGTCTCTCTCTGTCTCAAAAATAAAATAAAATTATTTTTGAGAAAAAAAAATTAAAAAGCAAGGAAAAAAGTGAAAATAATACATTTACCTCGTCTCTGCAACATATTGTCCTTCCAACATATAGCCAGGATAGAAAATGATTAAGACATTTTATACCCTTTCCTGCTAAGTCTTTGGAACCTGATGATTTTATACTCACAGCACATCTCAATTCAGACCAGCCACGTTTCTTTCAAGTGCTCACTAGTCACATGTGGCTGGTGCCTCGTGTGATGGAATGATTCCAGAACAACGCGGGGTATGCAGTGGGCCCTCGATAAAACACCTGCTGATGGAATAGTGAGTGGGTGGAGTTTGGGTGGCGACACTCCAGGTTGGAGAAGCCAGGGGGCCGCGCTGTAAGGTCTGGGGCCGTGGTTCTGCTCAGGCCACACCACCCACAGCTCTTCCCGGAGCTGCCTCCATGTCCCCTCGAGGCTCACTGAAAGGTCACCTCCTCGGAGAGCCCTCCCAGACCAGCCCTGTGTGGTAGCCCCGCTTTGCTGTCACATCTGCCTGGTGTTTCCCCTGCCGGGCGCGGTCCTCTTGTGTCAGTGCTCCCAGGTGGCGGAAGGTATTCATGTTACGACGAAACGCAGGCTGCGTCACTCGCAACCTCACTCAGGGTAAAACCACAGCCCTCACCGAAGCCGGCCAGTTTCCTGCTGCCCCCACCACGTGGGCCTCCTGGCTGCACCCCCAGGACCCCCAGGCTCCCTGCTGCCTCCGGACCTTTGACCCGCTTCTCCCTCTGCCCAGAGCATTTTCTTAAGGATCTGCAGCTGCCCCTTCACTCAGCGTCACCTGGGGGAGGCCTTCCTCAACCTGCGACTCGTCTCCAGAACTTTCTTTATGCAGGAAAGTGTTAACACGGTAGGCTGTCCTTGCAGAGGGCTGCTTGCATAGCTGGCCCCGGGCTGGTGTCTGGGAACTGGGATTCCAGAAGGCTTCCCCCTGGTCCTCGATAAGAGTGACTCACTGTGTCTACACTGTGCCGAGGGTACTGTTTATGCCGAACGCCCGCTTTCCTTCTGGGAGCCTGGGCTTCCGGTACACGCTAGACGGAGGGTGCTCGTGTGGCCGCCCCCCAGCAGAAAGCCCGGGCAGAGTCTCTAATGAGCCTCCCTGGCAGACATCCACACTCGCTGTCACAACTCGCCGCTGGAGGAACCGAGCACAGCGTGTGGAAGTCCCCTGAGAGAGGACGCTGGGAAGCTGGGGCCGGGATTTCTCTGGATTCTGCCCCAAGTGCCTTTTCTCTTCGCTTTGCCACCTTCCACGATAATGAATTACAGCTGTAGCTCCAACTATATACCGAGTCCTCCTAGCAAATCACTGAACGGGGCGGGGCGGGGGGGCGTGGTCTGGGGTACCCCTGGCTGGCTCACTCCCCGCCCCTCCCCAGCACTCACCACCATTTGCGGTCCTATCATAGTTTAGTGGTTTATCTTGCTTAATGAATCCCCCACCGCCCCAGCCAGGGGCCCCCTCCTTCTTGGTCTCTGCAGTCTCCCCAACACCCCCCGCACGGGCCCACAGAAGAGCCCGGGGAGTATCGGCCGAAGGACGACTGTAACAGCTTTATTTCCGAAGCTGGAATCCCTCCCTGGGCCTGTAAGGGGGCTCCGGCCAGGAGTGCAGAGCCGTGCGGGGCAGGGGTGACCAGGGACGAGGCAGCTGCCTCGGGGGGGCCGGCGGGTCCTCAGACACCTCACACTGGTTCCATCTGCAGCTCCTCCCCATCCCCGGCCTCCGTCTGGTGGAAGGCGGCATGGGAGCCGATGACCACGAGGGTGGCTCCTGCAGGAAAATGGGCAGATCAGGGCCTCACTCCTCACCTGCCCCCCACCGCCCACCCCGGCTCCCCCGACCCTGTACTCACCCAGGACCCAGAAGACGGCAGAGCCTGCACCAGCCAGCCAGAAGAAGGGAAAGGAGACGGCCCCGGCCAGAGCGTACTGATGGGCTGGGCTCACCTCTCGGCCTGGGGGACAGACGGCATTGGACACTCGTGCCCTCTCCCCGGTAACTCCTGGTGCCCCCCACGCCAGTCTGGTGTCACAAGCTCCGGGAGCCTCAGGATCATCCAAACTCCTCATGTCAAGGGCTCCTCCAGCCCTGGCCTCACCCATTTCTCTGATGTTCCCACACTCTGCCAGAACAGAGAACACCTCCCTCCCTGCCCTCTCCCTGCTGTTCACTGCCCTTCAGCCCCACTCCTGCTAGGGAGCCCCCAGGCTCCCCCTTCCCTAGACTATCGTTCTCCTTTTTTTTTTTAAATGTTTATTTATTTTTGAGAGAGAAAAGAAACAGAGTGCAAGTGGGGGAGGGCAGAGAAAGAGGGAGACACAGAATCCAAAGCGGGCTCCAGGCTCCGAGCTGTCAGCACAGAGCCTGACGTGGGGCTCGAACCCACGAACCTGAGTTCATGACCTGAGCCGAAGTCAGACACTTAACCGACTGAGCCACCCAGGCGCCCCAAAAGTTTTTTTATTCATTTTGAGAGACAGAGTGCAGGAGGAGCAGAGAGAGGGAGAGAATCCCAAGCAGGCCCACACTGCCAGCATGGAGCCCGATGTGGGGCCTGAACTCATGAACCACAAGATCATGACCTATGCCCAAATCAAGAGTCAGACACCCAACTGACTGAGCCACCCAGGCGTCCCTGTGGGCGTGTTTCTTGTGTCTGTACAAAGTTCCCCAAGAATCTGGTTTATGGATGATTTCACATAGTAATATAGATTTCTAGCTTCTCGCGGCACAGCGGAAGATCAGGTCTCCGTGCCTCCTGGCAGCGGGGTCATGGCTGTGCTCCAGGCACTCCCTCCATGCCCTGTGTGTGCCTGACATGCCCCTCAGCCAGCTCACCCCTGTCATGGACGGAACGTGCAAACCCCTGAAGGACTTTCTCTTAGGTCTTCCCGTTTGAACCCAGCTCTCCCTTTTCACCACTCGGAACCGTGAGCTTCCCCCGAGTGGAGACTCAGGCCCCTCTTTCTTCCCAGTGGTGCCTAGGGCCGGTCTGGGACCACATGAGCCACAAACCTCAGCTTCCCTCTCTGAGCGGTCCCAAGATCTTTCTGGCCCCACCCCAGGAAGCAGGAAATGGCAGGGACACAGATCTAGGCCGGTGTAAGGTCGCCACCTGGTGTCCAATGTGGGTACTTGCAGCTGATGCTTTCTGCAGGGAGGTGAAGGAGGATGGAGGAGGAAAAGTAGGTTTGAGGGACAGGGTGAAGAGTAGGTTCTGGGGTATCTCCAGGCTGAGGAGTGCCAACGCGGTGGGGGGAGGGGGCTGTCTGAGACTGGGTGTGAGTATCTGGTGTGTCTGAGATGGGTCGAGTTTGAGGGATCTGGTGTAGATCTAGGCTTGGGCAGACTAGGGTCAGGGGTCTAAGGCTTGTGGTCCAAGAACAGGATATGAAGGATCAGGGAACCGTCAGGACAGGGGATTTCTCACCAAAAAGCACAAACTTGGACTGCAACGTGCGCAGATAGAGGATGTAACAGGCGCCAAAGAAGACAGCCAGAGCCACCAGCAGCATGGGGGACGTCACCCTGGAGGAGGGTAGGGAAGCATGGGTCAAGCAGCTGGGAATGAGCCAACCAAGGGGACCTTGACCACCTACACCGGTGGATAGCAGGCTACGCCCTTGAGACCTGGCAAGACCAGGTCACATCTGGTCACACTGTGTCCCTGCCAGGCTGACGGGGCCGTAGGGGCCTGGCCAGTGAGAAGAGGGACTGGACGCGGAAGGCGGGGCCGACCGGGGGTGGGCTGGGGGTGCGGGGTGGGCAGTGCTGGGGGGGGGGGGGCGAGGCCCGACCGGTGGGGTTAAGTGCGGGACGGGAGAGGCACTCACACACAGTACAGGATCAGGCCCAGGAACACGAACACATAGTTGCTCTGGTAGTATTCCACGTTGCGTACGAGGCGCTGGCACAGCTCGCCCAGGTTGCGGGGCCGCGAGAAGCGCCGCTGGTCCACGAAGGAGCCCCAGGGCCGGATGGTCGCGCGGCGCCTCTCCAGCCACTCACGGCCCGCGCCCGATGGGATCAGTTTCGGCAGCAGGGTCCTAGTGGACGGGGCCGGGTCAGCGGTAGACCGGGATGGAGCCTGGGCCCCCAATCCCCTACCTCCGAGCAGTAAGGGGGCCGAGTGGGGGGGGGGTGGACTCTGGGGTGCTACGGGGTAAAGGTCCAAGACTCCTGGATCCAAGAGGAGGAGGGGCCGAGGGCCCAGACTCCAGAGTCTTCGAAGAGGACACCAGGGGCCCAGACTCTAGTGTCTGGGGCCCGGATTTCTGGGACCCGAGGGAGGAGGGGGCGGGGGCCAGGGCTCCCGGGTTTCGGTCAGGGGAGGGCTAGAGCCAGCTTGCTCACGAGGCGCTCAGCCCTTCCGGCTCGGCATCCTTCTGCGGGTCCTTCTCGGCCGCCATGTCTGTGTCGTGAGGGGTAGGGCCGCTGTAACGAGCCCGGGGATCTGCAGACCCCGGCGGCCCCGCGCGAGCTCTGCCCCACCCAGCGGAGCAGACGTGGCGCCGTTCCGGAGCCGCCGGGGGCGGTGGTTCTGCCGCCGAGCATTGTGGGAGTTGTAGTCCTGATGACGCCCGGGAGGGTCGGGCTCGCGAAACACCTTGGGAGGTGCAGTCGCGTAAAGCGGCGGAGCGCCTCTGGGCATCATGGGAGTTGTAGTTTTAGAAGCGGGGCGTTCGGCTTGGGGAAGGTGGGTCTTCAGGAGTCGGGGCGTTCCGGGAGATCGAAAGGCAGAAGCAGAAGCAGTCGTCGTGTACTCACTCCCCTGCAGGGTACAATGGGGATCATGGAGAACTGTCGTCCTGACTCTAGAGTGCATACAAAACACCCAGAGGGCTTGATAAGACACTCACGTGTTCTGACACCGCAGATCCAGGGTGGGGCCCGTTAATCTGCATCTCCAACGAGTTCCTAGGTAACGCTGATGCTACTGGTCCATGGACCGCATTTTGAACGGAGAGACTAGACAATTCGTGGGAATCTATTTCTTTCCTGGAGGCAGAGACTGGCGAGAGGGCCACGGTCGCTGGAGTGGGTATCTGAGATGGAGGGCAAAGCCCCCCCGCCCCCCAACCCTTGAGCTCCCAGGGATGAATGGGTTAGGACTAGGGACCTTGGGACACCCCCTCCTCTCCCATGGGAGAGGGGAGTTGGGAAAGGGTTGAGAATTTTTAAAAGAGGGAGTTGTTGGGGCGCCTGGGTTGCTCAGTTGGCTCTGGCTCTTGACTTCAGCTCAGGTCATGATGTCACGGTTCCTGGGTTGGAGCTTTCACATCGGGCTCTGTGCTGGAAGTGCGGAGCCTGCTTGGGGTTCTCTGTCTCTGCCCCTCCCCCGCTCATGTGCTCCGTCTCTCTCAAAATAAATAAACTTAAAAAAATGTTAAATAAATAAAAGAGGGAATTGTTATAACTGAAAGACCCGGGATTCTGGAGTCAGAGAGGAAAGTCTAGGCTGTGTTGACCTTGAACCTCAGTGACTTCATCAGGGCAGTGGAGATCCTAATAGTACCACACTCACTCATGGGGTTATGATGATTCAGTTAAATGGCCCATATACAGTGCTTGAAAGAGTCTTGACACTTTATTCACTTCAATAAACGGTAGTCAATGTTACTGCCACTACATTATCATAAATGTTTTGATTATTTCTAGAGGTAAGCCTTCTCAAAAATTTTTTAAAGTTTATTTGTTTTGAGAAAGAGAGTGAGGGCAGGGGAGGGGCAAAGAGAGAGGGAGAGACAGAATCCCAGGCAGGCCCCGCCATGTCAGTGCAGAGCCCGACGCAGGGCTCGATCCCACGGACTGTGAGATCATGACCTGAGCCGAAACCAAGAGCTGGACCCTTAACCGACTGAGCCACTCAGACACCTCTCAATTTTTTTTTAATGTTTATTTATTTTTGAGGGGGGGAGGGGCAGAGAAAGAGGGAGACACAGAATCCGAAACAGCCTCCAGGCTCCAAGCCCGACATGGGGCTTGAACTCACGGACCGTGAGATCATGACCTGAGCCGAAGTCGGATGCTTAACCAATTGAGCCACCCAGGCGCCCCAAAAGTAATCTTTATACCCAACATTGGGGCTTGAACTCACAACCCCGGGATCAAGAGTCGCATGTTTTGCCAACTGAGCCAGCCAGGCGCCCCTTGCCTTCCTAAATTTAACAGTCACGTATTAGAAGCTGCAGGCCCCTTGGATGTCCCAAGGTGTGGCTGGTGTCTGAGACATGGCCCTTCCTTTCCCCTAGTTCCCACAGCCATGGCTCCCTCTCAGCCTTTGCCCCTGCCCCTGAGTGAGGGTGGGTTCATGGCCAGAGTTCTAAAGGCGCACACCAGAAGAGCCTCAGGAAATGTGTGTGGAAATATGGGGAATTGTGGGCTCCCTTACGTGGACTGGAGTTTCAGGGCTGGGTGGACCTGACGAAGAATATCCAGCTAGAATATCCAGGTGACTGTTAACTCCACTGTCTCCTAAGATCCACTGTCCCTTTTGGTTTGGACTTGGAGGCCTGCTGGAGGGCGTTCCCATGGGCTGGGGAGACGGCCCCTGCCAAAGGGGCTGGTGAGCAGTAAGCCGGAAGGCCCCCTGTTGCGGGGAGGTCCCGAGCTGAAGCTGAATGAGCCAATGAGCCGTACTTTGAAGGTCAGATTGGCCGGTCACCGTTCATCCCTCCCTTTGTCAGCCCCAGGCCTGCAGCCGAATCTTGTTCAGGCGTCCCACTTGGGTCCGGCTACAAAGGAGGACTGTTAAGGCACAATCAGCCCAGTGCGTTAATGGGGGAAGCGGCACCCGAGTTCAAAGCCATGGGGGCAGCAGGGTTAAGCAGGGGCGCCCTTGAGAGGGACATGAATCTTGGGGACAGTCGGAGACAGAGGTCCAGAGGCCTCCTCCCGTGGCCAACCTTGAGAAACTTGGGTTTGACTTTTGTTACGAGAGCTGTTGGGTTTCTTTAGCGAAGGTGTCGCACAGCATGGGCCGTGGACAGTGGTGTCCAGAGGCATTGTGGGGAGTGGCCCTCAGAGGGGTGGGGGGACTTCGAGTCAGGAGATGAGGCCTTGGCACAGGGGCAATGTGGGGGAGGAGGCCCTAAGGCAGAGAGTGTGAGAGATGGGAAGGTCCCTGAGGCAGGGGCATGGGGGGAGATAGTGGGGAGAGGGGGCCATGACGGGGTGGGTCCTGAATTAGGGGGATGGAGGGAGATAAAGGGGCCCCTGAAAAGGCCGTGGGAGACGGGCCCTAGCCCTGTGTTCCCTCCAGTCTGAAGCCTCCTTTCTGCCTCTTGGATCTCTGCAGGGAGTGGAGCTGCGAGTGTAGGAGGGCCTTAGCGCAGATGATCAGAAACCTGGATTATATCCCTGCTGTGTGACTTCAAGGAAGTCCCTGCCCTCTCCGGGCCTCAGATTGCGCAGCTGTCTATGGGAGTACAGGTTTCCCCTACTATCCAAAATGGAGCGTTCCTATAAAACCTCTCATAAGCCAAAATGGCATAAAGTGAAGAGCATCTCCCGCTTTCCAAGAGCTCATCTTACACTACTTTACTTCTCCGAAAGACTTACATTAGTATCTGTTTTGGCTAACTGAAACAAATCTGAAGACCATTTTCCCTTTTACAGAAAAGACCACTATGCGCTCATGTAGGAAAATGTAATTGGTGCAGTGGGCCTGGGCACACACTCACGTGGGGTCTCGGCATCCTGGTCACCCAGACACCCATGCCGGGAGGCAGGTGGGCCCTGATCTGGCCCCAGGCCCTCCTCTGACTCACATCTCTGGGCTGTGTTGAGCGTCTGACTCTCGCTATCGGCTCAGGTCATGATCTCACAGTTCGTAGGTTCAAGTCCCAGATCGGGCCCTGCACTGACAGCACAGTGCCTGCTTGGGATTCTGTGTCTCCCTCTCTTTCTCAAAAATAAATAAACATTAAAAAAAAAAAAAAAAGCCAAACATAGTCTGTGCCATGATCAGCAACCCCACTCCTAAGCGTGTACCCTGTACAACAGAGATGCATACATGTGTCCTCATCGGAAGACACTGTTACAACGTTCCTATTTCTAGTGGCTCTCAAAGTTACAGATACATGGGACAATGTGTTCAGGACAAGAAGGCAGACACGTAAGACAACATGTTTGTAAGATTTCCTTTATGAAAGTCCAAGAACAAGTGTGGGGGCTGCTGACTAGAAAGGGGCAGGAACTTTCTGGGTGGATGGAAATGTAACATAACCTTGATCCGGGTGGTGGTTATGCAATGTAATTTTTTTTAAACTTTATTTTAGAAAGAGAGAGAGAGTGGGAGAGAGTGGCGGGGGCGGGGGGGGAGGGAAGAGAATCTTAAGCGGACTCCACGCTCAGAGCAGAGCCCCACATGGGGCTCGATCTCATGACCCTGGAATCATGACTTGAGCCAAAATCAAGAGTTGGATGCTCAGCTGACTGAGCCGCCCAGGCACCCTGCAGTGTAATTTTTAAATCATCGAGCTGTGCCCTTAAGAGTTAAGATTTTTGGGGCGCCTGGGTGGCGCAGTCGGTTAAGCGTCCGACTTCAGCCAGGTCACGATCTCGCGGTCCGTGAGTTCGAGCCCCGCGTCAGGCTCTGGGCTGATGGCTCGGAGCCTGGAGCCTGGAGCCTGGAGCCTGTTTCCGATTCTGTGTCTCCCTCTCTCTCTGCCCCTCCCCCGTTCATGCTCTGTCTCTCTCTGTCCCAAAAATTAAAAAAAAAAAAAAAAACGTTTAAAAAAAAAAAGAGTTAAGATTTTTGCATTTCACAGAAAACTTATCTCAATAAAAAGAGTGAGAGAATAACACAGCACTTAGAGGTTGGACATCTTAGTTTCAGATCCCAGATTTGTCACCTCTCAGTTGTGTGACCTTGAGCAAGTCATTTTCCCTCTGTGTCTCACACCTTGTGAGGACTGAATGAGCTGATGCACACAGAGTGCTTAGAAGAGGGCAGAGTACAGAGCGGGCACTCAACGGATCACCATCATCACCATCGTGGTCGTTGTCCTTGTCACCGGCATTGCCCCGTCCCTTCCCCATCTACTCTGATACGAGAGGCTTTCGAGACTCCCTTCCTCTTCCCTGTTCTGATCCCATAATCCCATTGCCTGGCCAATTCAAGCTGCTCTCACTCTAGCCTTGGTTGGGTCTAAAACCCCATGACTCGAGGACTCCGAGATTCTGTGGCTCCCAAGCTCGTGCCAGGCAAAATTCCTGAAGCTTCGTGAATCACCCAGCAACAGGTGCCAGCGCCCGCCCACACCCCAGGGCCAGAAAGCAAGTACAACACACACTTCTCTCTCCCCACTGATATATTTGATAATTGTCCAGAACCAGAGATGGCATCAGCCAGGGGTGAGGGGGAGTAAAAAAGAGCCCAGGGAGGGGGCTGGGTGGGGGCAGGGAGGAAGGGACGAGGAGAGGGAGAGGAACAGAGACACAGAAAAGAGAGGGGGGAAGTGGGGGGGGGCGGGGAGAGAAGCCAGCCAGAGGAGAGAGAGGGCGGGAGGCGGGAGGTAAGTTGAGGGGGTGAGGGTCAAGGTGGGGCCACGGGGAGAGAAGGCCCCTCCCCCAGAATACAAAATGGGGGGACTGGTGGGGGCTGTCCTGGGCTTGGGGGGCAGGGAAGAAATGGGCGATGTGGGGGGGGGTGAGGTCAGTAGTAGGTTTCCTTCTCCACCCAACCTGGAGACAAAGAAAGAAAGAAACAGAGAGAGACATGGAGACGGGCACAGGAGAGAGACAGAGACGGAGAGGAGGGAGACCAGAGAGCCAGGGAGAGAGAAGCGGGGAAGGGGCGGAGGGGCAGCACAGAGGGAGGTGGGGGAGACACAGAGAGAGGTCAGCACAGGGCTCCACCCACCTAGCCTCCACCTGCCCCCCTGCCCCCCAGCCTCCCCCCTCCACCCGCTGGGCCCCCTCACCCCCGGGGTTCCTGCGCAGGATGAGTTTGCGGATCTCATCGTAGACGAAGATGAGGAAACTGTAGGGGAAGGCACAGAACCACCAGCTGGGCCTGCGGAGAGGGGAGGGCAGGAGGGCCTTGGTGAGGGGTCATAATGGGGGACACAGCTGCAGAGTCTGGAGAACAGGAATGCCACCCTGGGGGGATCCCCCCTTGCCCTTTGGGCCCACAGGCGAGGGGTGCCCTGGCCAGGGCCTGCAGGCTGCCCCCCTGTGAGGACGTCCGCAGGGGGCAGGTTCAGTGGCATCAGAACAGGGCCTGTGGGGCGCCTGGCGGGCTCAGTCGGCGGAGCGTGTGACTCTTGATCTCGGGGTTGTTGAGTTTGAGTCCCACGTTGGGTGCAGAGATGATTTAAAGATAATAAAATCTTAACAATAATAATAATAATAAAAAGAACAGGGACTATGATGGGGGGCACAGAGGTGGGGCCCAGAGAGACACCAGGAGAGGTGGGGCTTGTGAGGATGTCCTGCAGGGGAGGCTCCTCAGAGGCTCCTGGAGCAGGGTTGTGGGAGGGAGGGGCACTCACTTGAGAGGGTACATGCGGAGGGCCACGTCCATGCCTGGGCAGTAGGACAAGAAGGCAGCGAGGGCCGTCTCCTCAAACAACCCGAAGATGAGGATCTTGTTCCTGGAGGCACAGGCAGGGCTGGACCCAGAGAACCTAACCCAGCCCCCAACCCCACAGGGACAGGCACACCCAAAGGCAGACGGAGACAGGCAGACCCGGAGTCACACAGAGACAGAGACGAGAAGAGACAGAGGCAGAGAGATGGCAGCACAGAAAGATCAAGACAGAGACGGGGCGCCTGGGTGGCTCAGTCGGTTGAGCGTCCGACTTCGGCTCAGGCCATGATCTCACGGTTTGTGAATTTGAGCCCCGCATCGGGCTCTGTGCGGACAGCTCAGCGCCTGGAGCCTGTTTCAGATTCTGTGTCTCCCCGTCTCTCTGCCCCTCCCCTGCTCGCGCTCTGTCTCTCTCTCCCCCTCTCTCAAAAATAAATAAACATTAAAAAAACTAAAAAAAAAAAAAATCAAGGCAGAGAGACAGAGAGAGCAACAGACACGCAGACAGGCGCGGAGAGGTAGAGCCCGCGACACTCCCGCCCCTGGACACACACGTAGAGGCAGACTGAGAGAGAGTCCGAGACAGATGGACCACTTGAGAGAAAATCACTCAGAGGCCAAAGCTGAGACACGGCGCACGAGGGGAGGCACAGACAGACACACAGAGGGGACAGAGAACAGGGCCTCGGGCAGCCAGCCCTCACTTCATGCCCTGCTGGAAGACGGAGTTCCTCCTGGTCTTGCAGATGATCAGGTCGGCCCACTGCACGACCACGATGCTCACGAAGAAGGCCGTGTGGCACGTGAACTCCACCACCTTCCTCTGCTCGTATGTCTGCAAGAGCGGTGACAAGCGGTCAGCGCCCGGGGCCCACGTGCCCCCTGCCCGGGCCCCAGGGCAAGCAGCGACTCTGTCCAGGTGGGGCCTCCCCACTTTGGCTCGTGGCCCTGCGGGAAGAGCAGGGACTGTACGGGGAAGGAGAGAAGTTAATGGTGGCCTCAGTTGTCCACCAGGAACCGGAGACCCTGCGGGGCTCCCGGGACAACGGACACCAGCCAGGCTTTGAAGGGATACACAGGGACAGAGAAGAAGGCGGCGAAGGCGTCCCGCCTGGTGGGACAGAGCATGGCCAGGGGACGCGAGGACCTCGGTGGGCTGAGCCAAGAGTGCCAGGGGGCTCCCAGCACCCGGCAGAGGCCTTCACGGCGCCCCTGGGGCAGAGGGGCCGTCCTAGGGAGCAGCCCTGCGTGGCTGGGACAGCCGGCCCCGGGCTCCTGTCGTGGGCAGGGGCGCTGAGCGCTGACCGGGAGTCCCCCATGCTGCGGGGCCCGCTCACTCACCCACTGCTGCCCGTAACTGTCCTCCAGGTCATTGACGGTTCGGTCATCCCAGTTCAGCCGGATGCCCACCAGGTTGCTGGGCAAGAAGCCATTTTCTGCCAGGATCACAAAGTAGGAAAAGAAGCCACCGAGAGCCTGGATCATTCCTAGGGGTGGGGAGGAGATGAGGAGAAGCTCAGGTAGGGGCCGGCAGCCAGTCCAGGGCACCTATGAGGCCCCGTGGGACTCCCACTGGGAGGTCGGTGAGGCCGCCTCGGCCTCGGAACCCACTGCCCGAGCCTCATCTGAGGCTGGGCTCCCGGATGGCAACCCGAGGGCGCCACCTGGTGGTGGCCACCTGGGACTGGAGCCTCAGGGAAGGGTCTCACCTGGAGGCTCTCTCCCACCTGAGCCAGGCCACCTGATCATCAGGGAATCCCTGAGAAGGCCCTCGTTTCGGTCTAACAGGCTCCTCAGTGCAGGAGTGATCTCCCCAGGCCTCTGACCACCACCATGAAGCCTCTGCTTTCTGGAACACTCCTAGCAATGGGGAGCTCAGCACTTCCAAAGGCTCTGCACACATCACCTCCAGCAGCAGGTTGAGGAGGAGGTGGGAGGGGCTGGGGCTCACTCCTGCCCTCAGAGCACTCACAGGCTGATCTTGTCTTTCCCACCACGGAGGCGGGTGGGGCAGCGGGCTCTGCAGTGGCCAGCCTGGGGCCAACCCTGACCTGCCACTCCGTGTCCCATGTGCTCCTCAGAAGCACCCCCACGCCTGTCCTCCAGGTGTACCGGCCCCACCTTGGTGACCAGCACCCATCTGTAAGTCACTCCTTCCAAACCTCCAGCACCAAGTCCTACTCTCTCCCCACTCATCCAACACAGGGTTTCAGAGTGCTCGCTCTGGGCCAGGCTCTAGGCCCTGCACATCCAGCCATAAATGAGGTGTGGTCCTCAAGTCCTCACCAATCTGCCCGTAGGCCATGCTGATGAGCCTCTCATTGACCAGCTTGTCCGTGCGTGGGTTCCTGGGCTGTCTCTTCATGATGTCACTCTCCGCAGCCTCGTATGCCAAGGAGATGGCAGGGACCTGGGCAGGCAGGGTCACATGAGCTGGGAGTGGGGGGCCCTCCCTTCCCGGGGCCCAGAGAGTGGCTGGGGCTCACCATGTCAGTGCCCAGGTCGATGCAGAGGATGGTGATGGTGCCCAGAGGCAGCGGGATGTTGGCCATGATGAACAGTAAGAAGGGTGTGATCTCAGGAATGTTGCTGGTCAGGGTATAAGCGATAGACTTCTTCAGGTTGTCAAAAATCAGGCGGCCTGAGGAAGGGGCAGGCTCAGATCCCGGGCACCCTGGTCCTTGGCCCCTTCCCTGCCTGGTCCCCGAGTCCTTTCCAATCTACCCTCCCACCTGCCCACCTTCCCATGGAGACATCCAGCCATGACGCCCTGTTCAAACATTCTCGAAATATAACCACTTTGGAGAACTGTTGGGCAGTTTGTATTAAAGCTAACCACCCCTCCCCCCACTGTAATCCTACTCCTAGGTTTAAGTAAGTGTTTACGTCCACCAAAAAGCGCAGGAAGGTCCACCATAGCGTTATCACCATAGCCAAAACCCTGAACCGACCCCAATGCCCATCAGCATGGGAGTGGATAAACCAACTACGGTCCATCCACTCAGCAGGAAAAAGGAACCAGCCGCAGACACACCCAACCCCGTGGATGAATTTCACAGACGTTACGTTGAGTGAAACGTAACACAAACGCGTTCATGCGGCACGACTCCACTTAGATGAGGTTTAAAACTAATCTATAGTGCTTATTTTTAGGAAGGGAGATACGGGCTGGAGGGGACGCGACGAAACCCTAACGGGGCTCTATTCCTGCCACACATGCTCTGCTCTCCCCAAACGTCTGGTGTCTCATCCTGAAGTATCGAAGGAGGGGATGATGATTGAAATGTGCTTCGACGCGGGGCCCCTGGGTGGCTCAGTGAGTTGAGTGTCTGACTTTGGCTCAGGTCACGATCTCGTGATTTGTGAGATCAAGCCCCACGTCAGGCTCTGCGCTGACGGTGCGGAGAGCCTATGTGAGATCCTCTCTCTCTCCCTCTATCTCAGCCCCTCCCCTACCGATACTTTCTGTCTCTCTCAAAATAAATACATAGGTAGATAGACAAATAGATAGGGGCGCCTGGGTGGCTCAGTCGGTTAAATGTCCGACTTCGGCTCAGGTCATGATCTCACAGTTCGTGGGTTCAAGCCCCGTGTCGGGCTCTGTGCTGACAGCTCAGAGCCTGGAGCCTGCTTCGGATTCTGTCTCCCTCTCTCTCTCTGCCCCTCCCCTGCTCATGCTCTGTGTCTCTCTCAAACAAACAAACAAACAAACAAACAAAAAACCACAAGTAAATAAATATGCTTCAACATGATCCAGTGTGTATGCTCAGACGAAACAAGATTGGCCATGAGCTGTCGTGGATGGTGACCAGGCTCTTTGCTCTGCTGTGCAGTCTACCTGGAATTTCCCCTACTGGAAGTTAAACTTTGTGGGGTTTTTTTCCACCTCAGAGAGGCCTTCCTTGCCCCCCCGCCCCCAATCTAGGCAGGACCCTTGATACATAGCATCCCCCACCGGGTCGCTCCTTAGGGCTTGTCACAATTTACAACTAGGTTTGTTATGTTACGGTCTGTTTGCTAATTTGTTAAAAGCTGCCGCTCCCGCCTCCTTGAGGGGGGGGGACCAATCACGTCCGCTCTGCTCACACTGTCTGTCCAGCCCAGTAGATGCCTGGAAAGTGTGAACGGTGTATCCACAGATGTGCGCACTGTGAACACACAGACGACTTGGGGAATAAGAAAGGGGTAACCGGGGCGTCTTCTGGGACAAAGGAGACAAGGGATAAGGGCATTTGTCACTTTAGGCGCAGCTTTACTGTTTAGATTCCCTTTGATCATGCGTTATTTTTCGCATTGGGGAACGTTTCAAATGTGAGAGAGAAACTGCAAGAAAATGCACCACAGCATGAATAGTGACTATTTCTGGATGGTGAGGTTATGGGTGATTCTAAGTTTCGGCTTAATGCTTGTCTTCATTTCCTATAATTATCAGGAATGCCTCCAGTGATCGGAATAAAATTAACTGTGAACAAGCCCCATCTGTGGCCACACTGAGAGGCCCGTCAGGGGGCAGTGCCCTCAGTGTCCCCCACCCCGGACACCAGGCCCGGCCCCACACACGCTCCCTCACACCGCCTCGCCTGTGTGCATTCTGTTCCTCGGCCCAGAACTCCCTTCCCTGCCACTACTCTACGTGAACATTCCAACTCGGCCCTTGGGGCTCCGTATAGCGATCCCTGTCCACTCTGGGAAGCTTCCTTGCCCCCTGACCCCGGGCTGGGGGAGGGGGCTCCACAGGGCTCCCGAAGGACCCTCTGCTTCCCCGTCCTTGCATTTAAAGGTATTTTTAAAATGCTTCCACGTCTACATCACCCACCCAACTGGGCCTGCGCTGGGCGATGCTGGGACCCAGAAGTGCGTCAGCACAGCCCCGCCGCCAGGGAGCCCCCAACCCCACGGGGTTGAAGGGACAAGCTGAGGCTTCACCGGGGCTCAGGAGGATTCTGGTGTCTCCCCACCGTCATTTGGCTGCAGCCGAATGGGTCCCTCTTGCCCTTCTCCGACCTCATGCAGGAAGCCCAGTCTCCAGGACCACCCCGGCCAACTCACCCTCTTCTACACCCGTGACGATGGAGGCAAAGTTGTCGTCCAGCAGAATCATGTCCGCTGCCTGCTTGGACACGTCAGAGCCGGCAATGCCCATGGCCACACCGATGTCTGCCTTCTTCAGGGCAGGGGAGTCGTTCACGCCGTCGCCAGTCACGGCCACGATTGCTCCCTGGAGGGACAGAGAGTGAGGATGACGCCCAGGGGCCTGGCCCCAGCCCCCTCCTCATCAGGGACCAGAAGTCCTGGCCCCTGAGGGACTTCAGGCTGAGCCCACCTGTCTCTGACAGCCCTCCACGATGATGAGCTTCTGTTGGGGGGACGTGCGGGCAAAGACGATCTCAGTGTGGTTCTGCAGGATCTCATCGATTTGCTCAGAGGTGAAGTCCTTGAGGTCGGTGCCATGGATCACACAGGCCTTGGCATCCCTGGGGAGAGCAGAGAGCTGCTCAGGACTCATGGGGATTAGCGGACGGACGGCCAGGCCAACCCAACCCACGCCACACAGGAGAGGCAGAGGACCAGGTTCTGAAACCGAGGCTCAGGGAGTATAACTGACTTGCCCAGGGTCACACCGCCCGTGAGCAGGAAAGCTGGCACGCGGCCCTGCACCAAGCTGTCCGTCCTCACACGTGGAGGGGGAGCAGGACCCAGGAGCCGTGTCAACAGGGGAGACCCAGGAGGAAGGGGCACAGGCGGTCCCAGTGGGAGGCCAGGTGGGGGCAGAAGCCTGAGCCGGCAGGGGCGGGCTCACCGGGGGTTGACCTGGCTGACGGGAATGTTGAGCCGGGCAGCGATGTCCTCCACAGTCTCGTTGCCCTCGGAGATGATGCCCACGCCCTTGGCGATGGCCTTTGCCGTGATGGGGTGATCACCCGTGACCATGATGACCTGTGGGCATGGCGTGGAGACGGTCCAGCCTCCCTGCCGGCCCCCGGGGCCCCGGCCCCACCTCCCCGGCTGCCCCAGGCCACACCTTGATGCCGGCGCTGCGGCACTTGCCCACTGCGTCGGGGACGGCGGCCCGGGGCGGGTCGATCATGGACATGAGGCCGACGAAGCAGAGGTTGTCCGTGGTAAAGTTCACATCGTCACAGTCAAAGGCAAAGCCCTTGGGGAACTGCTCCTCGGGCAGGTAGTAATGGCAGAAACCTGATGGCAGGACGGGTGGGGGGCGTGAGGGCTCCAGCCTCGGACCTCCGAGCTTCCCGCCCACAGCTCCCAGCCGTCAGGGTCCCCGCAGTCTGGACAGTCCCGGCCGGCGGGAGAGTCTGTCAACATTTATTTCCTGAAGATGCCTTCCCCTCTCCTTCATTCATTCACTCACTCACTCATTCATTCATTCATTCGTGGTGCATTCTGGGAGGTGCTGTGCTGAGCCAGACTCTGGGCGGCATCACACCCCTCCACACCCTCAAGGGCCCCCCGGAGCTGGCCCAGCCCCTGCCCCAACTCAGCCCCACCCGTGGAGCGCACCAAGCACTCGTTCGCCCAGGCCGCCGAGCTCGAGGTAGGCATTCTGGAAGGCCTCCTTCATCTCCTCGTCCAGTGGCTGTTCCTTGCCCTGCAGCAGGATGGTGGAACAGCGGTCCAGGATGCGCTCGGGGGCGCCCTTCATCACCAGCAGGTATCGGTTGTCGTTGGGGTCCTCGGTCTCGTGGATGGAGAGCTGTGGATAGGGCGGAGGACGGAGGGTGGAGGGTGAGCATGCCGGGACGTCTCAGGACCAGAAGAAGCCGCCCGCCCCCAGCTGGGGGAGAGGACTCCCCTCTCCACCTCCAACCCCCCTCCAGCTCAGAGCCACGGGTGGTAGGACAGACCACAGCTGGGGCTCCCTCGGAAGGCACTGCCCAAATCTCTCTACCCGAGAGCTCCATCTGGTTCTTGGAGTCTCCCACAGAGATCTCGGCTCACCCCTGCCCATGTCGGTCTCTCCATCTCACAGATATTTCTGCCCATGGGTCTCTCTCACAGAAATCTCAGCCACCCATAGGATGTGTGTCTCTCTCCCCGCCTCACCCAGCTGCCTCTCACCCCACATCTGACCTGTCACCAAATCTGCTCAGCTCACCTCTCAGACGCACCCAGATTCTGACCTCTCCTCACCTCCCCCCTGCCCTCCCCCTCCGGCCACCCCCCATCTCTCCTAGGGAATATCACAGCAGCCTCCACACTGAGTCTCTGTGTCTGCCCACCCCAGCCCTTCATATCGCCTCCCCAAGGCAGCCAGGAGGCTCCTTTAAAAAACGTGAGGCAGGGGCATCTGGGTGGCTCAGTCGGATAAGCGGCCGACTTTGGCTCAGGTCACGATCTCACGGTTTGTGGGTTCGAGCCCCGCGTCGGGCTCTGTGCTGACAGCTCAGAGCGTGGAGTCTGCTTCGGATTCCATGTCTCCCTCTCTCTCAGCCCCTCCCCTGCTCACGCTCTATTTCTCTCTCTGTTTCTCAAAGATAAACATTAAAAAAAAATTAAAAGAAGAAAACCACAAAGCGTGAGTCAGTGGAAAACGGTGCAGCCACTTTGCCAAAAGGTCTGGCAGTCCCCTAAAAGGCTCAATGTAGGGGTCACATCTGGGCCAGCCATTCCCGAGGCGTACACACCCGAGACACAGGCAAGGTCTGTACGTCTGCACAGAAACGCGTGTGTGAACATTCCCAACAGCGTCAGACACAGTAGCTCAGGGGGGCGAACAACTCGTATGTCCATCAGCAGGGGAACGGGATGAACCAAATGGGGAGTATCCAGACGATGCAACATTATCCCGCCGTGCAGAGGTCTGCTTGCCCACCCACTACAACACGAATGAACCCTGAGAACGCTACACTAAGTGAAAGACGCCAGTCACAAAAGGCCACGTGTCATACGATTCTGTTCCTATGAAATGTCCAGAATAGGTCAACACAGAAGAGACAGAAAGTAGGTTAGTGGTTACTTAGGGATCGGGGAGATGGGGGACGTGGGGGGGGGGGGGGGGCAATAGCTAAGGAGTGATGGGGCCTCCTTTCGAGGTGATAAAATGTTCCGTGGTCGTGTGGTTGATTCCACTTATCTGTGGATATACCAAAATGCGGAATTACAGACTTTACGTGGGTGGCCTATGGTATGTGAGTTATACCTTGATGAAACTCTTTAAAAAATATTTTAATGTTTATTTATTCTTGAGAGAGAGAGTCAGAGCATGAGCAGGGAAGGGGCAGAGTGAGAGAGGGACACAGAATCCGAAGCGGGCTCCGGGCTCCGAGCTGTCAGCACAGAGCCCGACCTGGGGCTTGAACCCACGAACTGTGAGATCATGACCTGAGCTGAAGTCGGACGCTTAACCGACTGAGCCACCCAGCGCCCCTCAATGAAATTCTTTTAAAAAACATGAGTCAAGTCCCATCTCTCCTCTGTTCAGAGCCCCCCCCCCCGTGGCTCATGTCCCTCTTAGAGTCACAGTTGAGTCCTCCCCACGGCCCACAAGCCCAATGGGACCTGACCAGGCACCCACTGCCCTGGCTCACTGCTCCATCATCCTGGCTGCCTGGCTGTTGTTCAGACACATCAGGAAACCCCTGCCTCAGGGCCTTTGCACATGCTGGGGCCACTGCCTACCACAGTCTTCCCCCAGACACCTGCAGCTGGCATATTCTGTATCTCCTCCTGCCTTTGTCATCGTCTGTCTTCTAGCACTAGATTATAAGTTCCATGTGAGGGGAGACTCTCCTGCTTCACTCACTGCCACAGGTACCAGCACCTAAAACGTATGTGCCTGACATGCGGTGGCTGCTCAAAAAAATGTATTTGTTGAATGAATGAGAGATCTCTGGCCGGTACTCACTCCCTGCTGCAGGATGACCTCCATTCCTCTGCCTCCCACTGTGGCAGAGACCTTACTCTCACTCTTGGGTCTGCCTGTTCCTTACCTAACCAGGTAGATACTATCATTCCCATTTTACAGATGGTGAAACCAAGGCTCTGGGAGGTTAGTAACTGGCCCAAAACGAGGGGGCAGCGGGGCAGGGGTGACCACCTATAGGCGTTAGAGACTGCGGCCCAGGCTCGCTCTCCCGGGCGGCCCAGAGTACCTGGTATTTGTTGGTAGAATTGAAGGGAATCTCGGCCACTTTCTTGTTCCGTTCACGCATGAGCTTCACGGAGCCAGAGGACAACTCGATGCACTTGAGCAGGGCAGACTCTGAGGCATCCCCGGCCACGTCCCTCTAGGGGAAAAGAGGGCTGTGAGCGCGGAGCGCGGTGGGCGTGGGCAGGGCCGAGGCGAGGCGGGCAGCTGGACGCACCTTGAGCACGGGGATGTTGTCCTGACCTCCCTTGAAGACGGCACGGTTGCAGAGTCCGGCAATGTGGGACAGGGCTACCCAGGTGTGCGAGCTCTTGTCGAACGAGGTCCCTGAAGGAGGCATGTGTCACAGGTCACGGCGTCTCGGGGGCCAGACCCCTCCCCCCCCCGGTCCCTGCCTGGGCCCCACTCTCACCTGACTGGTCCTCAGTGGTGTCAGCCTCATGGATCTGGTTGTCAAACCACATGTGGGCAACCGTCATGCGGTTCTGGGTGAGGGTCCCCGTCTTGTCCGAGCAAATGGTGGATGTGGAGCCCAGGGTCTCCACGGCCTCCAGGTTTTTCACAAGGCAGTTCTTCCGAGCCATGCGCTTGGCGGTCAGCGTCAGACACACCTAGGGGACGTCCAAGGGCCGGCAAGTCACAGGTAGAGGCAGGCCGCAGGGCTGGACCGGCAACGTGAACACCAACAACCCACCCGCCAGGCCCAGAGACAATCCGGGATGGCCCGTGAAAGAGTTAAGCGTCAGTGAAGCGTCCGACTTCGGCTCGGGTCATGATCTCGCGGCCCGTGAGTTCGAGCCCCGCGTCGGGCTCTGTGCTGACCGCTCGGAGCCTGGCGCCCGCTTCGGATTCTGTGTCTCCCTCTCTCTCTGCCCCTCCCGCATTCATGCTCTGTCTCTCAAAAATGAACAAACGCTAAATCATTCCGTCGATATGAAATACAAAAACTACACTGCTTAGAAGCCGGGGTTCTAAGGGGTTACCTTTGGGCTGGTGGGGGGTGCAGGGGGAAGCCGAATACGGTCTTGAGGGGGTTTCTGGGGAACTGGATCTGGGTATGGCTGACACAGGTCCATGCTGACTCAGCAGCCTGTGCGTCTGTACGCGCGCCCCCAGGTATGCACACGCCATGTCTATAAAAAGCCTTTGACCTACCCTAGCTTTGAACATGCTAATATGGAAAATGCTCCCGGATATATTAAGTAAAAGAATTGGGGCGCCTGGGTGGCTCCGTCGGTTGAGCGTCCGACTTCGGCTCAGGCCATGATCTCACGGTTCGTGAGTTCGAGCCCCGCATCGGGCTCTCTGCTGACAGCGCAGAGCCTGCTTCGGATCCTGTCTCCCTCTCTCCCTCTCTGCCCCTCCCCTGCACTTTCCCTGTCTCTCAAAAATAAATAAGCGTTAAAAAAAAAAGTAAGAGAATCAAGGAGCAGATCAGGATTCCTGGAACAGTCCCTTCTATGCACCCTGAAAACAGCATTTGCCCACACGCTGGGATATGCCCGCACCTGCTGGGCAGCGGGAGGGTGGGGGGAACCGCTACTTTCTTTTTTAACTATTTCCATGTATCCTTTAGACTTTTTACCGTGAAAGCGTACTTCTTAATTTTGTACGTGAATTTAAAAAGGGCCAGGACCGCGAGCCCCTTAGGCCTTGCGATGTGTCTCAAGATTCTTGTGCGCTTGTTTTGTGAGGCAGGCTTTCTGAGTCCCCAGGCCCCGTTGTCCAAGATCTAGGAGGCCGGGCCCTCGGTGTGCAACCTGTCCTCATCAGGAAAATTGCAGTCAGGCCCCCCGCCCCCCTCTTCCCTCAGACGTGGGAATCCGGGCCTTACAGTGACAGTGGCCAGCAGGCCCTCCGGGACATTGGCCACGATGATGCCGATGAGGAAGATGACAGCCTCAAGCCAGGTGTATCCGAGGATGAGGGACAGGATGAAGAAAGAGACGCCCAGGAAGACAGCCACGCCGGTGATGAGCTGGATGAAGTGCTCTATCTCAATGGCGATGGGCGTCTTGCCCACCTCCAGCCCCGAAGCCAGGGTGGCAATGCGGCCCATGACGGTGCGGTCACCCGTGGCCACCACCACACCTCGAGCCGTGCCTGTGGGGTCAGAGGGGGTTAGGCTGAGGTGGGGATGGGGTCTCAGTGAAGTTCAGAGGAACCCCGAATCCCAGATGCACATCCCTCCGTGTGGCCCAGCCCTGCCCCAAGCTGGGTGCCCCCGGCACACCCTGCCTCACCTTCCACGCAGTTGGTGGAAAAGAAGGTGATGTTCCGAGTCTCCAAGGGGTTGTCGTGTGTGCAGTCGGGAGAGCGGGTCTGGGGCTCTGATTCGCCAGTCAGGGAGGAGTTGTCCACCTGGGGGTGGGTGAAAGGAAAAAGGGCTCAGCCCTGGGATCAGGGAGCATTTGTCCAGAGGACACCGGGGCCGAAGCCTGTATCCCTGGAGGTCACAGCTAGAAGCCTGGAAACCTGGATGGGTGAGCGGTATCTGGGGGGCTAGAGGTTGGGCTCTTGAAGGTGGGAAGCAGAGGTTTCTTGCCAAGGTCTAAGATATTGATGGGTCTGAGGGGTGGGGACCAGGGGCCTGGACTCCTGGGTCCTGCGGGAGGAGGGGATGTGGGCTTGACCCCTGAGTCTGAGGAAGGAGGGGCTGGGGGCCTCGACTCTTAGATCTGAGGGAGGAGTGGGCTGGGGGCAAGACTCCTGGGTCTGAGGGGGGAGGGGCTAGGGGTCTGGACTCTTAGGTCTGAAGGAGGAAGAAACTGGAGGCAGGAATCCTGGGTCTAAAGGAGGAGGAGCTGGGGGTCTGGACCCCCAGGTCTGAGGGAGGAGGGG
>NW_026057588.1:12058121-12150180 GCF_023721935.1 Panthera uncia
GGAAGGAACTGGAGGCAGGAATCCTGGGTCTAAGGGAGGAGGAGCTGAGGGTCTGGACCCCTAAGTCTGAGGGAGGAGGGGCTGGGGGCTGGACTCCTGGGTCTGCGGGGGGAGGGGCCGGGGGTCTGGGCTTCTGAGTCTGAGGGAGGAGGGGCTGAGGGCCCGGACTCCTGGGTCTGTGGGACGAGTGGGCTAGGGGCTTGACCCCTGCGTCTGATGGAGGAGGGGGCTCGGGGCAGGACTCCTGGGTCTGCGGGGGGAGGGGCTGGGATCCCGGACACTGGAGCCGCTCCAGGGAGGACAGGCCCACCTTGCAACCGTGGGCCGAGATGATTCGCAGGTCGGCCGGGACTCGGTCTCCACCCTTGATCTCCACCAGGTCCCCGACCACCACCTCCTCAGCGTTCACCTGCATCTTCTCACCCTCCCGGATCACCAGGGCTTGCTGGGGGCAGAAGGGAGAAGAGTCAGCATCCCGGCTCTCTGCCTGGGGCTGTATGGCACACCTCACCCCCGCATTCCGACTCCCCGCTGGCCCCTTCCTGGGCTCCACTCACCTGGGGAACCATGTTCTTGAAGGACTCCATGATCTTGGAGCTCTTGGCCTCCTGGTAGTAGGAGAAGCAGCCGGTGATGATGACCACGGCTGCCAGCACGATGCCCAGGTACAGCTGTGGGGAGACACAGGGTCACGCCCCAGAGCCACTCGCCTTGACATTTGCAGAATCCGGGAAGGGAACGATGCGTCAGTGGGGGGAGGGGGAAGGGTCTGTATTTGTGCGTCTGGCCGCAGGCTGCGTGGTCCGTGTGTCTGTCGGCCCGTTCGTGTTTGAGACCCTCTTTCTGCACATGGGTGTGTTTGAGTCTATGGGTCAGTCCGTGTCTCTGTTTTGCGTGTCCATCTATCTTTCTGCCTATGTTAGAGAGTCTGAGTGTATGCTATTATCCAGCCACGTGTCTGTCGGTGTTGAGGTCAGTGTGTCCGTCTGTCCGACTGCCTGCATGCCTGGCTTTAAATTCACGGCGCTGTGTTTGAGACTTTGTATGTAGATCTCTGTCTTTCTGTCTCTCTCTGTCTGCCTAGGTCTGAGACTCTGTGTCTATCTGCCTGTAGGTTTCACTTTCTTTTTTTTTTTAAGTTTTATTTATTTATTTGTTTGTTTATTTATTCATTTATTCCTGTGTCTGTCAGTCTACGTCTGTGTGTCTGTGTGCCTGTGTGTCTGCACTAGGCAGGTGTGTTTGAATCTCTGTCCAGGCGTGACTGTGTTGACTTCACATGTGTTTGCAGGCATATTGTGCACGCGTGTGCGTGCATGTGCGTGTGCGAGGATCTCTACGTAGCCAGTGTGTGGCTCTGTGTTTATGGGCACAGTGTCTATTGAGACTGTGGCCCCCCCTGTGTGTCCCCTGTGTTGGGTGATGGGTCACGACAGACCAGCAGGTAGGCATGCCTGGCTCTCTACATGGGTGTACTCACTTTTTGGGGTATCTTTCAGGCCATGACCACCTGGTGGAGCCTGTCCCCAAGGCCACTGAGATCACAAAGCCTTAGGATAGCACCTCAGCTCACGCATCTGGCTGTGTGACCTTAGACAAGTTACCTGGCTTTTCTGAGCCTCGGTTTTCCTCATACCTTCTCTGGTTCCCTCACCGAGTGATGATGAAAGTCAGATGGGAAAAGAGTTGGAGACTGGGCTCTGAGAAGTCTGGAGGGGTGGGAGAGGCAGGGTAGGATGCGTGCCCCTAAATGCATAGGCCCTTGCGCAGGGCAGGGGGGAGGGCACTCACGTTGTCGCCAGAGGGATCGTCCTCTGTGCCGGCCTGGATGCCATAGGCCAGGAAGCAGAGGATGGCTCCGATCCACAGCAGGATTGAGAAGCCCCCAAAGAGCTGGCGGCAGAACTTGACCCATTCTGGGGTGGTGGGTGGTGGTGTGAGTGCGTTAGGCCCATCCCGGGCCAGGATCTCCTGGGCTTTGCTGTGGGTCAGACCCTGGGAGACACAGGATTCACACAGAACCCTCCCTGAGCAACCCTGGCACCCCCACCTGCACGAGTACCCCAGGCACCCAGGGGTCCTGGCCCCCAGCCCCCTCCCCCCTCAGGCCCAGCCGCACCTGCACGCAGTCTGTGTTGTATTTCCGGCAGACCTCTTCCACGGACATCTTGTGCTCTGTCTGGGGAACGAGAGTTTGTGGGGAGGCGGTGAGAGCCTCTCCGGGGAGGAGCAGGACCTGAGAGCCTCAGGCCCATCCCCGGCCCGGATCTCCTGTCTGGGAGGGTGCGCGGGCACAAAGGGTGGGGCTTACCATAGCCACCTCCTTCTTGAGGTCATCCAGGTCCCTGCGGTCTTTGGTGCCCTTGCTCTTCTTGGGCGAGCCCTTGTCATCTTTCTTGTCCTGCGAGGTGGCGACACGATAGCTGTCAGAGCCACCAGACTGCGGGCGAGAAGGGGTTACAAGGGGGACACCGGCCCTCCGTGCCCCACTCTCACCCCTGCCTGCTTCTGTGCGGGTCTGGGGTCTCAGTCTGTCTCCCAGGGCTCACCTGCACCTCCCTGTCTCTGCCCTGTGTCTCTGTGGGGGTGCCTCTCAGAACCGTGGGTCTTATCTCTTGCAACTGGCCTCACCATCTCTGACTCCATGTTATCTCTGGGTCTCTGTCCCCCAGGGTCTCCGTCTGGGTCTGTCTGTGCTTCTCTCTGTTTCTGTGCCTACTCCTGCGGGTCTTTCTCCCTCTCTCTGGGCCTGTCCAAACTCCCCGAGCGTCCATCTCTTGCTACGTCTGTCTGTCTCTGTCTCTGGATCTGTCTCTCCAGGTCTCTGTGCCTCTCTTGTCTTACTGCTCTGCTTTGTCTGTCTCCTGCCTCTTCATATTTCCATCCGTCTCTCTGTGGCTGCTTCTTTCCCTGATCTGTCTCCCTTGTCACTTTATGTCATCTGTCTCTCTTCCTCTGAGTCTCTTGGCATGTGTCTCTGTATAATTTTGTCTGTCTGTCTGATCTCTGGCTCTTTATGTCTCTCTGTCTCATATAATGTCCATTTCTGTCTCTTGAACCATCTCTCCCCGAGCCTGGCTGAGTCTGTCTCTGGGTTCTCATCTCTCTCCAAGTCGAAGTGTTGTGGGATCTCAGAAGGTCTCTGTATATCAGTATTTTCTGTCTCCGTGTCTTTCTCCGTCCTTATTTCTGTTCCTCTCCTTCTTGTGTCTCTGTCTTTATCTCTTGAGCTGTCTTCTTCTCTGGAATGCTGGGTGTGTCACTCCCTATCTCCTGTTTCAAGCACCTTGTCTGTCTACCTCTCACCATCTCACTCTGCAACCTTCCCGTCTGTCTGTCTCTTTCGGGTCTGCCATGGCATCTCTGTCCTTCCAGCTCCAGATCTCCCCACTATGTCATTCTCCCTGTCTTCTCTACCCGGCTCTTTTCCTGGGCTCCTTTCCCCAGCTCCATGGATGTCTCGGTCTCTGTCTCTCAAAGGACCCAGCAAATCTCAAGAGACCTCACAGGCTTGGCAGGAATGGAGAGGAAAGGTGCAGGTGTTGGGTCACAGCTGGGACAAAAGCCCAGGAAGCAGTCTGCTATGCACAGGGATGGTGGCCGGCTGGATATACAGCCAGTCCTGAGGGCCTTAACTGACAAGCTGTGAGCCCTCGCCTCCCTCTTGGGGGTCGGTGGGAGTCACGGACAGTTCTGTACAGGCGATGGGCAAGGTCAGGTCTCTGGAGGACAGACTAGGAGGTGGCTACGATTTGGGGTGCAGAAGGGCAGGACGCAAAAGCCCCAGGCCTGGCTTGAACTGGATGCAGTGCGAGGGGGTGAGTGAGGTTCTAGTCCGGGAGCCTGGGCGAATGGAGGAGGCAGTGTCCCTGGAGGCTGGCAGGAGAGGCGGGGCCAGGCCAGGTGCTGGAAGAGGGCTGCTGAAGGATCCTGCGGGCCCAGAGCCAAGCTGGGATCCCAGGCTCAGGCAGCTCAGCGCTAATCCCCTCGTGACCTTGTAGAGGGCTGAGCTGCCTGCCGTCTGCCCCCCAGACCCAGAGGCTGAGCCTGGGGGTTACTGCGGCCTGGAGGCCCAGGAGCCTCTGAGAGAGTTTCGGGGGGTGGGAGGGAGGCTTGGCCCCGGGCCAGCCCTGCAGCAGCAATGCGTCTGACTCAAAAGCACAGAGGCCTGGGGGACAGGGAGGGCACATCTCCATTCCCGGAGCCAGGAGGGGTCTTAACTCCCCACAGGGGTGGACCCATGGATGGAGACAGGTGGGACAGAAGGTCACGGGGTCAAGGTAGAGAAATGAAGGGGAACACAGGAGAGGAGAGAGATGGGGGCCTGGCAGGAGTTGGGGAGAAAACCAGCAGCCCACCCCTGAAACCTCAGGAAAAGCTGAGAGAAAATATTTGGAGGAAGGAGGGGCTGGGGACCCTGGACCCCTGAGTCTGAGGAAGGAGGGGCTGGGGGTCTGGATCCTGGGTCTGAGGGAAGAGGGGCTGGGGGCCTGGACCCCTGGGTCTGAGGGAAGAGGGGCTGGGGGCCTGACTCCTAGGTCTGAGGGAGGAGGGGCTGGGGGCCTGGATTCCTGGGTCTGAGGGAGGAGGGGCTGGGGGCCTGGACTCCTGGGTCTGAGGGAGGAGGGGGTGCAGGGCTGGAGTCTGGATCTGAGGGAGGAGGGGCTGGGGGTCTGGATCCTGGGTCTGAGGGAGGAGGGGGGGGGGGCAGGACTCCGGGGTCGGAGGGAGGGGGGGGGGGGGGCAGGCCTCCGGGATCGGGGGGGGGGGGGGGGGGGGACACCCCAGTCCCTGGCAGGCGAGCCTTGGCTCCTGCTTGCCCTTGCTATGACCAGACTCCCTTGGGGGCGGGCTTCCATCTGCTGGAGGGGGAGCCGAGGCTTTCCCAGTCAAGGCAGGAGGCCCAGATGGGCGCACTGCGGGGCGGGAGCGCCTCTGAGGGTGGGGGACACGCCTGTCTCGCCGCAGCCAGTCTCTGCGTCTCCTCACCGTTTTCCGCTGTCCGCCTCCCCCTGACACCCTTTAGCTCACGCAGCTTCTGCACCTTGGCCAGCCTCCCCCCCCCCCCCCGAAAAGGGTGTCTGGGGCCTTCATCTCTGAGCATCTCTTCCTCCACCTCCCCTTTTGCTTTCTGCCTCCTCCTCCCATCCTTCAAGCTGACTTTGGTCATGTCTGGGTAGGAAATGTCTGTCCTTGGGTCTCCTAACGTCAGACTCAGTTTCTCTCTTTGTCTCTGTATGCCTCTCCATGTCTTTGTCTCACCCATGTCTCTGCATGTCTCTCTGACCATGTCTTTGTCTCTGTGTCTACGTCTCTTTCTCTCTGGCTCTTTCGGAGCATCTCTCTCTGTCTCTGCCTGTTTCTTTCGCTCTTTCCATATGTTTCTGCCTCTCTGCCTCTAATGTCTAAAGAGCCTCTCTTCTGTCCCCTTCTTTTCCTAATGCCTCCCTTCCTTCTCTGGGGCACACAGCCTCAGTCCTCTCCCCTAATCTGCCCACAGTTCCCCTCCTTCCATTCCACTTACCTGGAAGCCATCACTGACTCTCACCTCCCCCCTTCTCCCTCCCAGTCCTCTCCCCATCCAATTTTTCTCCATCCCCCTCGCCCACCCCAAGTCACAGATTTGCAGCCCTACCCCCCACCTCCATCCTTGGGCCCATCAGCCTTCATCCGCCATCTTTCTCCCCATCCCTCATACTCCCTCTCCATTAGTCTCTCCCATCCGGACCCTCTGTCTTCATCCTACCCAGCCCAGCCCACCCGCCTCCTTCCCTGGCTGACCACCTGATCCCCTCTGCAGCCCTGGATTCCTCCCTGCGTGTCTGGGGCGGGGCCATGTGGGAGAGAGTGGGAGAAGGAGGCGGCATCTGCTGGAGAGACTCACAGACAGACAAGGACACACGGACACAGAGGCAAGGGCATAGCCAGACATGCACGATACACTCCCCCCACCCCCCACCCTCCACCTTTGCACACATGCGCCCTCAGCCAGGCACTCAGTCTCCCTGCCATGGCTCTCCTGCTTCTCCCAGCCCCCCCCATATCAGCTTCCCCAGATTAGGGGCTGGACACACACCACAGCCCCAGGCCACGCGCCGCACTGCGGAGCCCCCCCCATCCAGGCCTGGAAGGAGAAAGAGAGGTCATCTGGTGTTCATCCCATAGCCTGGGCCTGTCCCCACCCGGCCAGGGAAGCGGAGGGGTTTCAACACCCCCAGACACAAACACCAGCTCTCAGACACACCCAGACACGACTGCAGACAGTCAGACACAACCTGGGGCCGCCCGATCGCCGGCAGACGGTGCTGGCAGGACCTGACAGAGCCAGGAGCTCACACACGCGCACACGCACACGCACACGTACGATGGAGCATGCCACCACACCAGGTCAGGCAGAGATGCCGAGGGCCGGTCGGTGCCCCTCGGACCCCGCACACAAAGACACGCCAACATACGCCACAGACCCCGCGGCCCCAGGCGGCCCCGTGCACACGCTCAACCGGGGCACACCAGACGGACGGGCCGGGTCACGCAGACCTGGCCGCGGAGCGCGGGGGTCCCGGAGCCCCAGCCCCCCCCCCCCCCGCAGACACCCAATGACACTGGACCCACAATGTCGCACACACGCACGGCCCGGCCGGCCCGAGCACCTACCCCCCTCTTGGCGGCTCCGGGGGAGAGGGGCGGGCGGGCGGGGCGGGGGCCGGGGCAGAGGCCTCAGGGCGGGCTCAGGCGCGGGCTCGGGCTGGGGGGGCCTCTGCAGCGCCCGCGCCTCGGTCCGCGCGTCCGTCCGGCCGGCAGCCCTCCCGCACTGAGTCTGCGGCGGCCGCCGCCTCCGCCTCCTCATATGCCCGCGCCCGCGGGGGGGGCCGGCGCCGGCCAATCAGGGGCGCCGCCGCCCTGACGGATGGCCCGCGGCCCCGCCCCCGGTACTGCAGCTGTCCTCCCCGCCCCCCAGCCTCCGCAAAGTGGCGGCACCGCCGAGGAGGGGGAGCGCTGCGGAAGGGGGGATCCCGGAGACCCCGCAATGAGGAGCTTGGAGACCCTCGCGGTGGGGGGTGGCGCTTCCGAGGAGGGGGCGCTGAGGGAGAGAGAGTCCCGAAAACCCCCTCATGATGGGGGTGTTGCCACCAGGAAGAGGGCTGCGCTGTGGGAGGTGGACACACCGGGTGGGGGGAAAGCCCCGCAAACCGCCACGATAAGGCAGGGGGCCCAGAGCCCCTCCCTCCGCAGTGAGGCGGGGGCGGGGGGCTGGAAACCGTGTGGGGGTGCTGTTCAGGAGGGGGAGCTTGAGGGAGCTTAGGAGGCAAGGAAGACCTCACACTGAAACCCCCTCACCCTTTGCCCCGACACACAACTGCACGGGTCCACGGCAGACACGTCACAGCCAGAGGCCCCCACCAAGCCTCGTATTCACCCATAACTGTCACCTAGATAGCCCAGATGGGGAGGACACACACTCCCCCCCCCCACAGCTTCACAATCACATTCCAGAACACACCAGCTTGTACCCTCACGTGCCTACTACACCACCCCATCACACAACCCTAGAGATTCACCAACGCGTGGAAATAAAACACACGCCCTCCCATCACAAAACAGAATCACAATCACAGTCATAAAGTGCCACGTAGATTAACACACACCCTCAGAACACAGAACACTACATCACAGACATGCCTATCACACACTCCACCATACCTGGCCCCGTACCATTTCACATAGGGACCGACAACCACAAAACCCGTAAATCCATAGACCAACACATATCCACACTTGGCACCATTGCACACACATAGGCCTTACGCAGACTCACACACCACACGAGCCTTTGTTGTGGACACTGCTGCAGAATAACACAACAGCACACACATCAGCACACATGCCCCTCCCCGGTGAGCAAAAGCCCACAGGGCACAATCGCCAAAGCGTTGCTAATTGTGAATGACAGGCACAGAGTGACACACAGCACAATAATTCACAGAAATAGATCACGCGACACCATCCCACACACTTCCCACACTACACACATCATATAGTATAGTGCGATCACATACACCTCTGCTGTACCTGCAAACACAACCCAATGCCCCCACCCACATGCCACACACATCCCATCTCGGTATGCACACACACAGGCTTGGCTAGCACACAAACCTTGGCCTGCCACACACACACACACACACACACACACAACACCCCATCAGTCACCCACTGAAGCCTAAGGAGTGTCACAGACTCTCACCCCCACCCTTTGCTCTATGAGGAACACCCCACACTTTCCCTAGGGCCTGTCGAAGGGGCAGAGAGCAAGGGAAAGCTTGTCCCTATAGTTTTCTCAGAAAGTGGGAGTGGATGTGTGGGGGACACAGGCAAGGGGCACAGAGTGAGCCTGGTGTGTATGGGGGGATGGGTGGGTAGTGAAGGTTAAGGACCTGGTCAGGGAAATATGTGAAAGGCTAAAATAAAGGCTAGAGTGAGATACACACAAAAAGATAGAAACAGAGAGACAGATATTCAAAGCCGAAGAGAGACAAGCGTGGACGAGGAGACAGGGCCAGAGAGTAAAGGCGTAGGGAGTCAGCTTCTTTGGCTTTCCCCAGCACCCAGAGCCTCGGCCCAATCCTGTACTCTGACCCATCCCCATCCCTCCCTGCTGTCCCTTGTTGCCATGGTAATAGGGAGGCCGAATATGCAGCAAAGGAGGCTGGGCCTGCAGACCTGGCCTGTCTCCATGGAGACTGAGGAAGGGGGGGGGAGCCACATCTTCTAGCCCAGGTGGTTGGTGCCCAGGTCCCCTCTGCAATTCTGCCCCCTTCCTGGGGGCGTGTGTGGTGGGGGGAGGACCCATATCATCCCTCCCCCTCCCACACCTTGCCTGTTTCTGGCAGGGATGGGCCTGGACCATGGGGAAGGGGATGGGGGGACAGGGACAGAGATGCCTAATAGGGTGTTTGGATCCCTGGAGATTCTAGGCTCTCTCTCCTCCATTCTCCAGTTGTGCTGGGGGAGACCTTGGCCCCCCCCACATGACACCCCAGATACAGGCTATGTCCCCCCCTTATGCACTCCCTCTTCAGACACTAGCCTGGTGAGACTGATGACTGTGCACCGTGCTCCCAGCGCGAGGCTCTGCGGAAGTTGAGGGGGAGGAGGGAAGACTTAGGAAGGTCACAGGGATGGACAGGGACAGGGGAGCTCAGTGAGAGAAACATAAGGAGAGACTTAAGAAGAAATAGACACAGTTCAGGAACAGATAGAGGCCGATACAGACAGACTGACAAAGACAGAGAGGCCAGCAAAGTCAGATGAGAAAACAGATGGAGGGAAACAGAGCAACAGAATTGCTCAGTGAAGGTGACAGAGAGACACAGGGACATGGAGAGCCAGGCAGAGACACATTTGGCAAACTGGGGAGACTCAGAGATAAGGACCCAGGAGATACTTGGAACAGAAATGGGGACAAGTGGGAGGACTCGGAAATGGGGAGAGACCTTAGGGATCAGCTGCATGGTATTGGGATCGAGAAGTGGAGAGACCAGAAATCATATTCTAGTCACCTCAACACACAGAGTTCGGCCCAAGGGCAGAGACATTGATTCAAGTCTGTGCAGTTGATGTGCGGACCAACAGAGACACTGAGACCAGCTCACCCCCACACCTGTCCCGGAGGGGCACACACACAAGTGCCAGGGGCACAGAAGGGTCCAGGTGGAGACTGGGGGGTTCCTGTGTGTCAGGCGGGGTTTCCTGGGTGTGGCCTCCCCAAGGACCGAGAAGGCAGGCAGGCCCTGCAAGGGAGACAGGGCAGTGCGCTACAGTCGCGCCGGGCCGGTGCTGAACGGACAGCTCCCGGCTTCCGGCAGCGTGCCCGAGAGGAGGGCCCAGCCTCTCCTCTCCCCCACGCTGTCCCACTCAGTCTGGCTTCCCTCACCGCTCCGGCCCCCTCCTGTCTCCAACTAGTTGTCTTTGGCTTCTAGTCTCCAGCCTGTCTCTGTCCCACCTCATCTCTCCTTCTCTCAGCCCCAGTTCCCCAGGGTCTCTTAACTTTCCTGCTTCATCTGTCTCTCCGTCTGTCTCATCCCTCTCGTCCCCTTCTCCATTCTACCTCACCTCATCACGGTTTGTCTCTGTCTCTCCCCGCCTTTGCCCTCTACTCCTACTCTCTACTCCTCCCTCTCTGCCCCCCTCCTTGTTTCTCCCCAGCTCTCCCTCTCCCCCACCCCTGTCCCATCTTTTCCTCACCCCACCTCTCCATCTCTCCCCCTTCTACTCGGCCTCGTTATGGCTCTCGCTGTGTGACCTTCACTCGTCCTTTCTCAGCTGCAGTTTCCAGTGGAAACCTCCAGCGGGGCGGGGGAAGGCGGAGACGGAAAGCAGACCCACCCCTCTCCCCCGCTCAACCAGTCCTTCAGCCACCCCCAGTCTACTGGGATTTCTCACTTCCTCTCCTGGGGACTGGGGAGGTACATTTTCAGCTGAAACACAGGGTCAGAGTCACAGACAGGTGGAGATGGCCCCACGGACGTATGTACACACACAGGCACACAATTAACAAGTTACCAAATCACCCTGGCCCAAGCACACACCTGCCACTTGCGTGGCCACCCCAGGCAGGGTCACACTGAGCAGTTCACTCACCCTCCCCTTCCCCCAACCCCATCTGGTTTCTGTCTTTCTGTGTCTCCGTTCCCTGGTGTCTCCTCCTCTCCAGATCCCTGCATCTCTCTCCATCTGTCTCAGGGTCTCTGTCGCAGCCTCCTTCTGTCCTGAGAGAAGGTCAGTGGAGAGGGGCCAGCTGCCAGGACCTGGGCTAACCTGCTGGCTGAGGGCAGGGCCCAAGGGTGGAGAGAGTCCAGGAGTGACCATCCAGTGTGTGGTTCTCAGCAGACTCCCTGGGGAGCCCGAGACTTTAATGCCCTCATACCTCCAGGAAATGAGACCCAGGTATCCCCAGTTTTTGGGGTTTTGTTCTTTTTTTATTCCAACAGGGACTGGGGTGTGGCAGGGGGAGGGACAGGGGCCCAACTGACCTCCTCCCTGGGGGGTGTCTCATAGAAATTCCGAGGTTTCTCCCCAAAAAAAAGAGAGAAAGAGAAGAGTTGAGGGGCCCCAGGGGACACCCATATGCCCAGAGGCCCTCCCGTCCTCCAGAAGTGGGGAGGGCTGTGTCAAGTCTTGGGGAGCCTGAGCAGTCCCAGAATGGGGCTCTCCTCGCGGACTGCTTTCCGCTTCCGGAACGGCCCCGCAGTCCCCGGCCCCCGGAGTCCTCGATTCCTGCGCTCCTCCTATCCGCAGGGGGGGGGGGGGGGGGGCGCAGTGCGGGGTCCGCGGCACCCTCTGGCAAGTCCACTAGGGGGCGCAGGAAGGCTCCGGAGCCGGGCCTCGGACGACACCGTGAGCCGAAGGCAAAATCGCGGCGTCCGGAGCACCGGGGCACAAGTCCCGTCCCTCGCCCGCTGGGGAAGCGGGGGCGGCCCGGGCTCCGTCCCTGCGGTCAGTCCCGCCGCCAGCCCGGCTCCGCCCGTGGTCACTCGTGTTCGGCCAGCTCGCGGGGGCCTGCGGGGCCTGGCCGCGGCCGGGGCGGGCTGGTGGCTTCGGCGGGGGCGCCTAGGCCACGCGGGGGCGCGCCGGCCCCGGACGCCCGCAGCGCCTGGATGCGCCGACACTCCTGGCAGACGCGCACGTGGGTGCAGGGCGTAGGGGCGGGGGGCCGGGCCCCGCCGGGCGGCCCCGGGTCGTCCAGGAGGCGCTGGGGGCCCCCGTGCGCGCCGCCCGCATCCCCGCCCGCGCCGGCCGAGTAGAGCTTGCCGTTGCTGAGGCGCATCTCGCGGACCGCGCGCAGCGACAGCAGGGCCCGGCTCGCGCCGCCTGGGCGCCGGCGCCGGCGGGAACGCGACGTCTTGCGGCAGGACACCGCGTGCCGCAGCTCCTGCAGCATCTCCTGGCACACCGACACCTGTGGGCGGCGCAGGGCGGGGCGCGGTGGTCACGGTCCGTCGCTCACTCTCCTCGCCGCCGCCCCCTCGCCTGGCTTCTGCGTCCTCTTTCCCTTCTCTGCCTCGGCCCCCCCCCCCCCGCCCCCCCACCCCCCCCCCCCCCCGCGCCGCCGGGCTCCACTCCTCCCCTCCCCTCCCCTCTTAGACTCCACTTTTCGCGCTTTTCGCGTGCTCTGTCTCACCTCTCAGCCTCTCTCTCTTCTCCCGTCCTCGGGTTTCTCCCTGAGCCTGCCCTCGCCTCCTATCCAGGCCCCTGTCTTTCCCTTTCTTGTCATTCCAAAGTCTCCGACTCCCTCCGGCTTGTTTTCCATCTTCTGCCTCTAACTCATGCTACCAACTATGGCAAGACCTATTTACTGAGCGCCTGCTGTGTGCAGGGACCAAAACAGGAAGTCCCTGCCCTCGTGGAGGTTGTATTCCAGCGTGCAGAGACAAAACTAACAAAAATGTAAATGCAGGGAGTATGTTAGCCCGTGATGAGTGCTGGGGAGAATAAAATTGGCAAGAGGTGGGGACCGATACTGCATCTGGAGTAGGATATTAGGGAAGATGCACCAGGAAGACCTTCAGTAAGACTGCAAGGCTGTGCAGGACAAAGGTGCCAAAAGGGAACCGGGTGGTTTGTGGGAGGAACCACAAGCAGGGGCAGGGTTGCTGGAGTGAGGTTCCCAGGGGAGAGAGAAGGCAAGGTCGAAGAGCAATGGGGCCCACAGGCCACTGTAAGGGTCTGGCTTTTATTCTGAGTCAGGTGGGAGGCACTGGGGACCCTTAAGTAGAGGACTGCTGTACACAGGATCTCCCTGGTGCTGTGCTGAGAACAGACGGAGGAGGCCAAGGGCGAGCTGAGTGGCAGTGGCCAAGGAGGTGAGAAGGGGCTGGATTCTGGGTGTATTTTGAAGGTGGAGCCGAGAGGACTGGCTGAGAGATCCAAGGGAGGCATGAGACAGAGGGGAGAGCCAAGGGTAATCACATCTTGGTCTGAGCAAGGAGAATGACAACGTTGCCTGGTGCGTGGGCAGGAGCTCTGCCTTGGCCATGTGATGTCAAGTGGGTTACCTGTCAGACATCCATGGGAAGATCAGAGTTCACAGACCCTGGGTCCAGGGAGAAGTCCCTGTGAGGGATCCTCACTGGGGGTTATGGCAGGCGGCTCCCTAGAGTCCTGCCCTCCAGTGTTCCCACCCTGTGTGGTCCCCTCTGCCTTTATATCAGGGCTGCTGTGTGACCAACAGAATACGGCTGGTGGCTTCTGCTGGGTTGGCCCTTGGATCACTTGCTCTGGGGCAAGCCAGCCCAGCCGCCACGGCGTGAAGACACCCAAGGAGCCCTACGGAGAGGTCCCTGTGGGAGGGACTGAGGCCTCCTGTCAGCTGCCATTGAGTGTGTATGTTCCCCATGTTCTTTATTCTATCCTAGGATGTTTTGACACAGAGAAAACCTTGCTGGTCAGGGAGAGAGGGGCCTTTCCACAGCTAGATTCTTAGGGATAGCAGAGGGCTGAGAGCCCACCTTTCATATGCAAACCAACCGATCCCAGCTTGTACCCCCACCCTCCAGCTTAAGCTGACTCTCACACCAGGCTGCCCTAAATCACCCAGGATCAGGTACACACAGCTACAGACCACCCTCTAGCCCTGAGCCCACCGACATTATCCACACTAGCCAGTTCTAAGCTGTTTTGCCTGCCCGGTGCCCCGGCGCCGTCTGTGGCCTAGGCTTTCAGCCCTGGTTCCTGACCAAAACCTGGTGCTTCCCCTGTGGCCCTACGTGGGTGGCATCACCCCCTCCTGGAAAATGTAATAAAAATCTTCTTTCGGTGGCATTGGCCTCTCTGTGTCATCACTTAGTCACCTCCATAAATCAAAATCCTGCAAGTACATTTGGAGACAATACGCCACCTTGGAAGTGGACCCTCTGGGTCCAGGCAAGCCTTCAGCCAACATCATGACCATGACCTCACCAGAGACCTTGGCAGCCAGAACCACCCGGCTAAGCTGCTCTGTAAACTGATGTAAGTTTGCTGTTTTGAGCTGCTGAATCTTAGGAATGTTACGTGGTAATAGACAGCTAGTAAAGGTCATCAGTATAGCGGTGGTCTTACAAACCATTTGGCTGGATGGGGTCACCAAGGGGTGGAGGAAGACACAGAAGAGTCCAGGACGGAGCCCTAGAACCCCTCAACAAAGGACGGGCCACAGAGGAAGGAGAAAGTGGGGGCGTAAGCATGAAGAGAGGGTTTTGAGGCGAGAGCTCAGCTGTGCCAAAGCCCATCACTACCTCACATATGACGAGGCCTGAGACCTGGACTGGATTTGGGCCTGGGTCACTGGTGACAAGCAGCTTCAGTGGGGATGTGGATGGGAGTGTGTCGGAGACTAGATGCAGCACAGGAACTGACGCAGCAGAAAGACACTCTTTCAAGGTTCTACGGTTAGGGGAGGAGGGGGCGTGGTGGCCAGGAAGGGAAGCGGGGTCAAGAGAAATTTCTGGAAGATCGGAAAGATGATAGTACGTCTGTATCCTGACAGCCTTGATCCAACAGAGAGGAGGAAACTGATGGTGGGCGGAGGGAGCAAAGAACCGCTGAGGGATGTCCTTGGGGGGGCGAGAGAGGAGATGGGGGCACAGGGAAGGGTGCCTCAGCTGGAATTATGGGTATTCCCTCGGAGTAACCGACAGGGCGAGTGGAGAAAGACAGGTGCCTGGATGGGGAGAGGTCTGTATGCTCTCCTCTAACTCCTCCGCTTTTCTCAGGGAAGTGGAAGTAAGGTCAACAGCCAAGGTGAGGAGGGGGAGGGGGCTGGGGCCTGGAGAGGCGGAGGTGGACCCGTGAGGGAGCGAAGGGGCACGAGTGGAAATGGAGGAGTGTCACTGGGCAGCACCGGCCCCGTGGAGCTGGGACCAGCCAGCAAGCCCGCTGTCTTCCAGCCGCACCCGCTGCCTTTATGTCACTTCTCAGTTCTCCTTGCTTTACCCCCTGCCCCTCCCCACTCCTTCTCCCCAGCCCTTCTTTCCCCTGCATCCTCACCTCTGCCCATGCCCGCTTTCCCTCTGGCTTTCCTCACGCCCGGCTTCCCTCTCCCTTCTGTCCATACGCACCTCTCCTCGGACCCCCTTTGCCCCTGGGGGCTCTCGGATCCTCTCTGCGCCCTGCTCCTGGCCCCTCACTGCTCCTAGACCCCCTCCAGGAAGGCTACCAATGCCACAGTCTCCATGCCCCTCCGCCCCTGACACCCCCCTTCTCCCCCACGCCCTCTGCCAGCCTCCTCACCTCTTCAGACTCTGCCGACCTCCGTGTGGACCATATGAATTCCATGACCGCCACGAAGACGGCAATGATGAGGCCACAGATGAGCACGACAAAAATGCCACCAATGTTCTCCATGCCCAGACCTGGGGGTTGAGGGGGAAGTCACAGGGTGGGGGCTGCGTGGGCACGGGGGCTTCAGAGGGCTTCGGGATGGGCGTGGGGTGTGGGGGAGCTGACCTTTAGCTCGATGATCCTCCTCCTTGGGGCACCGGCCCCCCCTCCCACCACTTGCGCTTCAGGATCTCTAGCCGGTTGTTCTCCTGAAGCTGCAGGATGGCCAGGGTGATCTCATCCCGGAACGGGGAGCCTGCAACCGGACGGACAAGGGGGTGAACTGGCCGTCGGGGCCCCGGAGCCCTGCCCGCCCAACCCCCAACTGCCCCCTCACCACGACCCTTCCTCCTGCCTCCACCGCATCCCCGGGGCTCTTCCCCCTCTACCTGCGAGTCTGACCACTGCTTGCCACCTCCGCTGCCACCACCCTGGGCTGGGCCCCCACTAGGCCTCATGTCACATTTGTCACCGTCCCCTCCCTGCCGTGCCCCTCACCTCCCCCCACCAGCCAGAGGGACAACTTCAGAAACAGTCATAGAGCTCGCCTCTCTCGTGCTCAAAATTCTCCAATGGCTTCCCGACGCAGAGAGCACCAGGTCCTTCCCTCGGCCTCGAGATCTGGGGTCCACTGGCCCCGCCACCTGAGGCTCCTGCTGCCCCCGAGGCTCTCTGTGCCAGCCACACCGGCCTCCCGGCTGTGCCTCGAGTCCTCCAGGCACAGTCCCACCTCAGGATCTCTGCCTGGAACGTTCCTTCCCTCCTGTCACTCAGGCCTCTGCTCGCATGGTGCCTCCTCAAGGGGTCTTCTCCAATGACCTTCACTTAAAATGGCACCAAGCACCCCCTCCCTGTCAGTCCCTTCCCCTTACTTCACCTCAGAGCAGTTATCACCACCTGACATCACTTTATAAAGCTGCGTGTTTATTGTGTCCTTGCCGTCTGCGCCCCTGGTCGAAGGCAGGAGGCTGGGGGCTTCGCGGCCCCCTGCTGTGGTCTTCCAGCACAGTGCGTGCCACACACAGTAGGGCATCAGGCAATCTGCTCAGTGAATGAATCTCCAGCCACCTCTCTCCTCCCTACCCTCGGATCCTCTCCTCAAACCATCCTTCCGTCCCAAACACCCCACACGTGTCCCGTCCTGTCATTTCCTCAGTCACCACACCTCTTCAGCATTTCCCAGGTGCCAGAAACTAGGGACACGGGTAGGTGGAGTCATTAGTATTCAGCAGCCCCTACGATGTGCCGGGTTTGTAGACCCTTGGTTAACGGACATTAATTCAAGTCCCTCATGATCCTGGTATTACCGGGTGTTACCACCCCCATTTTCTGGACCAGGCAGGTGACATTCCTGCCTAAGGTCATGCACGGAGTCGGGGGGGGTGGTGTGGAGCTGGGATTTGAATCCAGGTCGGTGTGACTCCAGAGCCCGTCCCCCCGAAGCACCGGGCTACGTGCTTCCCTGGCACAGGGAAGCTGCTAAGACTGGAGGTCATTTGTTACGCAGTAATAGATAACTAACACAGTAGTCATCAGCAGATAGATGGATTTAAAGGTCAAAATGTCAAGATTTGGTGATAAAATTGCTGGGTTTCCAGCACTGAGCCCTGAAAAAGCATGTCCAAGTCTCCCAGGCAGACCCATCCCTGCCCCCGTCCCTTCCATCATCTATATTCTGAGCACCTGCTCTGAGCTGGGCTGTGGGCTCCGTGCAGAGACTGTAAGGTACATAAACCCAGGCCTTCCCCCCTCAAGGGGTCCTCGGGCCAAAGGGGAAGGGGGCAAGTGTCATGGCCTGCAAGTACTGGGCTGTGCACAGTCACACGGGATTCTCCCAACAGCCAAGGAGGGCTGGAACTGACTGCTGCCAGGCCCGTGTTTGCGGGTTGAGTGCAGAGGCTCAGAATGGCGGTGACATCCGCCCAAGGCCACGTACAACATACCTGGTCTGCCACAGGGAGGGCCTGGCCCAGTCCCGGGCTGGCTCACGTGGCTTGGTTTCGGATACCCAGGGCCCCCTCCACATTCCCCAGCCCCAAGGCTGCCATACCCAGTGGCATGCCGATGCCGTAGCCCTTGGTGTCGAGGAGGCCCCCGATCTGGGTGAGGTTGCAGTTGAGACGCCGGTGGTACTCGTTCATGGTGGACTCGAGCAGGAAGGCGTAGCGGGAGTTGAGAACACGCGCGATGCCTTCTTCCGTGCTCTTGACAAACACACTGGGCTGCTTCGACTGCATGTAGTTCCACATACGCTGGTACGTCTGGTACCGTGAGTTCTGGGAGGAGGGGGGGACGCGGGGAAGTCAGGTGAGGGTCTTTCCACCCCCTGCATTTCCCCTGAACCCTGTCCCCTGCCCTCCAGGAAGTCTCTCTCAACTGGAAAGAGTGAGGAGACCAGAGGAAGGCAGGAAGAGCCAAAGTCAGAGGAGAGGGACAAGACAGATTGCTCAAGGTCAGGTCCAAGCCATCTGCACGCCCACCAGGCCAGTGAGGGCCCTGAGGACAGAAGGCTTGGGAAGAAGGAGCCATGGTCTATTCTTTAGCCCCTCTTCTCTCTTCCATCCCTGGGCCTGGCTCAGCCTGACACCCAGCCCTGTCTTCCGAGCGCTCCCAGGCCTTATGCACAGAAGCTCAACCGCAAATTTACCCAGGGCCCAGCCTGGGTCGGGGAGACCTGCAGCATGCCAAATAGGACCATTTACTTCCTTTAGGCCCTGCAGGAACCTTCTGGCGAATGCCCCACGCTGTCCCAGTTAGAGCCCCTAGGGAGGGGCCTGTGGAGGCCAAGCTGGGGATGACCATCCCCGTCACTACTCCTGACACACGCCTTCCTTCTCTGATCTGATGTTCAGACGCTGCTCTTCCTATGTGCCCCACAGGCCCCTCCCCAGGGCTCAGCCACCTCCCAAACCTACTTCTCTATTTTTCCCAGCTGCAAACTGGTCCCACGACCCACCAGCGAGACCTCCTCTCCTTCATGCTTCAACCAGTGGCCCCTGCCCAGCTCCAGCCTCCCTCAGACCATTAGTCTACCCCTGTTTGCCCCAGAGGGAACTTTCAGCTCTAAACAGGTCACCCCTGCCCAGTAACTATTCCCACCTCCCCACTTACAGGTCCTAATCTCAGCCCTATCTTGGCATTTAGGGCCTCTACGGTCACTCAAGCCTCCTTGCCGGGCTTGCTTTCCTTTGATTCTTTCCCACCACCCCATAATACACAGGGACACACACCTTTCATCTTGAAGGGCCTTGCCTTCCTCTCTGCTGGCCCATTTTCCCAGGCCTGACCCTTCTAGCAGCCTCCATGACCCCATTTGGCCCATCTAGCACTGATACAACATTACATCCCTTATCTGCCTCCCTTCTGTTCCCTGGGGCGAAAGTCCAGTTTCTCCAGCCAGACAGCAACACTCCCTGTGACCCCACAAGTGTGTCTTCTGCTTCTCAGCTTCCCTGACTGTCATGACAATCAATCCCCCTGACCCAGGAGGCCCTGCCCAGCCCCACCTTGGGCAGCTATGCACGATGGGGATACCAACACCAAGCCTGGGCAACTTCAAAGGCCCCCACCTGAAAGAAGGTCATGGTGGAGCCAGCATGGATGGTGCCATACTCAATGTTGGTCTGGTCTGCCAGGTCATCAGCTGACTCCACGGGCACCTCCATGCGCTGCACGGTGAGGAAGGCAGCCAGGTTGGCCGTGTAGGAAGAGATGATGATCAAGGTGAAGGCCCACCTGAGGGGGAGAAGGAGCGAGCTACAGTCTGGAGGCCCTCGCCCCCTGCCACCCTCCCACTGTGGCCATGAACCCTGTTGGTGGTGCCACTCTTAATGACCTCAGCATCTAGAAGGCTCAGTGACTGCTGACTAGTGGGAAGGCTGGAAGCACCGATTCTAGAGCCAGACTCCCTGGGTTTAATACTGCTTTCAGAGATTTCCACTTTCAGATCTAAGAGAATAAGATATCCTGAAAATACCCTCCCACCATCAACAACTAGAAAATTAGACAGAATATAGAAAACTATTTAAAGACGTAGGACAATAGGCATCACAGGACTGTAATCCCTGAGGAAAAAAAAGCAACGAAGTGAGACTTATCGTTGCCCAGGCTGTCTGGCTGAATTTAGTTTATAGAGTGAGGTGCCAGAAAGGGAAACCCAAACAGTCTGGCAATCTCATGAGTTGCAGAGGTGGAGACCAGAGAGGCCAACGTGGCTAAAATTTGTGGGACAGGGAACCTAAGAAGAGGGAGCTGCACAGAGAGAAAGGATTCCAGAAATGTGCACAGAGTCCCCTTGAGTCTTTGGCTGAATATCAATCTGTGTACACATAGGGTGGAACTCTAAGGGGCCAGAGAAGAACCGCTTTCAAAGACAGAACAATTCCCAGGGTTTGCACAGGGCTGGGAACCTTTTGAGATCTCTCCAGCCTGAGGAGCGAGATCTGACCGAACAGATGAGACATTCAGTAGAGACCCCAAAGGACAACATATTACAAATAGAGTTAAGTCAGCCCTAGAATAAAGACTATGCCAGATCTCTAACAGCTTTAAAAAACAGGCCTGGAAAGGATCAAAATTATCCACAAGGAATTTAACTGCCCGCCAGAGAACGTCCAAGACTCTTTAAAGTAATACATTCAACAATGTAAAACAATGTAAAATTCAAAATGTCTGTTATCCAATAAAAAATTACCAGATAGGGGTGCCTGGGTGGCTCAGTCGATTAAGCAACTGACTTCGGCTCAGGTCATGATCTCATGGTTTGTGAGCTCGAGCCCTGGATGGGGCTTTGTGCTGACAGCTCAGAGCCTGGAGTCTGCTTGGGATTCTGTGTCTCCCTCTCTCTCTGCCCCTCCCCCACTCACACTCTGTCTCTCTCAAAAATAAATAAACATAAAAAAATTTTTTTAATGAAGAGATTTTTAAAATGAGGATTCTTTGTTGCTCCATGTGCATCCAAGTTTCCATCTAGCATTAGATGGAAGAACTTTTACATGAAGAACTTCCCATAATTTTTCCTTTGCTTTTAAAAAAGATTTCATTTTCACTTAAAAAATTTTTAAACATTTATTTATTTTTTTTTTTTTAATTTTTTTTTTCAACATTTATTTATTTTTGGGACAGAGAGAGACAGAGCATGAACGGGGGAGGGGCAGAGAGAGAGGGAGACACAGAATCGGAAACAGGCTCCAGGCTCTGAGCCATCAGCCCAGAGCCTGACGCGGGGCTCGAACTCACGGAGTGCGAGATCGTGACCTGGCTGAAGTCGGACGCCCAACCGACTGCGCCACCCAGGCGCCCCAACATTTATTTATTTTTTGAGAGACAGAGACAGAGTGTGAGTGGGGGAGGGGCAGAGAGAGAAGGAGACACTGAATCCGAAGCAGGCTCCAGGCGCTGAGCTGTCAGCACAGAGACCGACAGGGGCTCGAACTCACCAACCATGAGATCATGACCTGAGCCGAAGTGGGAAGCTTAACTGACTGACCCATGCAGGCGCTCCAGAAAGATTTTATTTTTAAGTAATTTCCATACCCAACGTGGGGCTCAAACTCACAACCCAAGATCAAGAGTTGCACACTCTTCTGACTGAGCCATCCAGGCACCCCCGTCCCCAAAATAACATCTCTTGAAGTGCAGGCCTGCTGGCAATTAATTCTCCCAGCTTTTGTTTGTATGAAACATTTGTTAGTGGATCTTTGAAGGATCTTTCTGATGGATATAGAATACTAGATTGACAGGTTGTTTTTCCCTTTCAGCAAATTTGTGCATTGTCTCCTGGCTTGCATACTCTCTGACAAGAAGTCTGTTGTCACTGTTATTTGATTCTTGCGTGTGTCGTCCGCCACCCACCACCCCCCCCCCCCGCCTTCTGGCTGCATCAAGACTCTCTCTTTATCACGGGTTTTCAGCAGTTGATTATAATGCGCCTTGAAGTGCTTTGTGTGTATGTGTGTTTATCCTACGTGGGTTTTATAGAGTTTCTTAGATCTGCAAGTTTATAATTTTTATCAAATTTGAAAAAGTTTTCACCATTACTTCTTCAAATATTTTTTTTTTCCTGTTACTCCTTTTTTCTCCTCTCCTTATGGAACTTCAATCACTTATGTAAGACCACTTTCTATTTTATTCCTCAGGCCACTTAGACTTTGTGCCCATTGTCAGTCATTTTTTCCCACTGTGACTTCCATTTGGATTCTATTCTGTCTATTCTATTCTATTGCTGTCTTCCAATTCTCTTTTCTCTTCTGCTGCAGTGTCTGATCTGTATAAACCATTCCAGTAAAATTTCCCATTCAAATGTTGTATATTTCATCTCTACAAGTTCCACTTGCTCCTTTTTTATATTTCTCTCTGCATTGCACTCAGGTTTTTCTTTATATCCTTGAGCATTCTGAATATATCTATAACAGCTCTTTAATACCCTCATCTGCTAGTTCCATCATTCTGCCAATTCTGGGTCTGTTTCAAATGAGTGACTTCTCTCTCACAGTTTCCTGTACCTTTGTATATCTGGTATTTTTTTTTATTTAAAAAATTTTAAATGTTTATTTACTTTTGAGAGAGAAAGAGACAGATTGTGAGCAGGGGAGAGGCGGAGAGAGAGGGAGACACAGAATCCAAAGCAGGCTCCAGGCTCTGAGCTGTCAGCACAGAACCTGACATGGGGATCAAGTCCATGAACCATGAGATCATGACCTGAGCCTAAGTCAGACGCTTAACTGACTGAGCCACCCAGGCACCCCCTCTTTATTTTTTTTAAAGATTTTATTTTTAAGTAATCTCTACACCCAATGTGGGGCTCAAACTCACAAACCCAGAATCAAGACTTGCAAGTTCCAGGGGTGCCCAGGTAGCTCAGTTAGGTCTCCGACTTCAACTCAGGTCATGATCTCGCAGTTTGTGAGTTTGAGCCCCGTATCAGGCTCTGTGCTGACAGCTCAGAGCCTGGAGCCTGCTTTGGATTCTGTGTCTCCCTCTCTCTCTGCCCCAGTCCTGCTCATGCTCTGTCTCCCTGTGTCTCTCAAAAATGAATAAAAGTTAACAATTTTTTAAATAAATAAATAAACATAAAAAAAAGACATTTACTGTTTAAGCAAATACACACACATACACTCCTAATATATTATGGGGCTCGTAAGACAAGTAGAAATAATCTATATGACAAGAGTAGCTCAAAGGATAGGAGGAGAGATGGGAGCATACTGTCATAAGGATCTCCATCTTATGTGAAGTCGTACAATGTTACTTGAAAGTATTTTGTAATCAATTAAAGATGCATATCGTAAACCCAAAGCAGCTACTAAGAAAAATTTAAAAAGAAGTATGCTATTGAAGTATGCTTCAATGGTAGACATGAAACAGAATCCTAAATATCTCAATAAATCCAAAAGAAGGTAGGAAAAGAGGGAAAAAGGAATCAAGAGATGGAACAAATTACAAATAAATAGCAAGTTGGCAGATTTAAACCCAACCGTTACAGTAATTACATTAAAGGTAAATGGTCCCAACCAAGGGCTGGCAAACGATGGCCCACAGGCCAAATCTGTCTTGCTATCGGCTTTTGCCCAGCCCGCAGGCTAAGAATGGTTTTCACATTTTTAAACGTTTAAAAAGAAATTGAAGAGTATTACTTCAAGACACGTGACATATAAAATTCTATTTTCAGTGTCAATGTCCATAAATAAAGTTTTATTGGAACACAGCCACACTCATTCATTTATGTATCGTCTATGGCTGCTTTCACAATACAGTCAGAGCTGATTAGTTGTGACAGAGACCGGATGGCCAACAAAGCTTAAACTATATACTATTTGGCCCAATACTGACAAAGTTTGCCAACCCCTGCTCCAAGACCTAAGTACATGCTGCCTATAAGAAACCCACTTTAGGGGTGCCTGGATGGTTCAGTGGGGTAAGCGTCTGGCTCTTTTTTTTTTTTTTTATAACATTTATTTATTATTGAGAGACAGAGAGAGACAGAGCATGAGCATGGGAGGGGCAGAGAGAGGAGACACAGAGTCCGAAGCAGGCTCCAGGCTCTGTGCAAACAGCTCAGAGGGGCTCGAACCCACAAACTGCGAGATCATGTCCTGAGCCAAAGTCGGATGCTTAACCGACTGAGCCTCCCCGGAGCCCCATCTGACTCTTGATTTCAGCTCAGATCATGATATTGTGGTTCGTGGGATTAAGCCTCTCATCGGGCTTTGTGCTAAGTGTGGAGCCTGCTTGGGATTTTCTCTCTCTCTCTGTCTCTCTCTCTCTCTGCCCCTCCTCTGCTGTGTGCACCCAGGCACCTGCTGGCTCACTCTCTCTCAAGGTAAATATAAATAAACTAAACAAACAAAAACAAAGAAACCACTTTAAATATAATGATCTGGGGCATCTGGGTGGCTCAGTCAGTGAAGAGTCTGACTCTTGATTTCAGCTCAGGTCATGATCTCATGGTTTGTGGGTTTGAGCCCTGCATTAGGCTCTGTAATGACAGTGCAGAGCCTGCTTAGAATTCTCTCTTTCTCTCACTTTCCCTCTCCCCCTCCCCCACTCATGTGCCCTCTCTCTCTCCCCCTAAAAAATACACATACATACATACATACATACATACATACATAAAATGATCCAGGTAGGTTGGAAGTGAAGGGATGGGAAAAGATATGCTACACCAACACTAAGCACGAAGAAGCTGGGGTAGCTATGTTAATATCAAATACAGGTAACTTCACAGCAGGCATATTACCAGGAATAAAGAGGGGGCATTATACAATGACAAAGGGATCAATTCATCAAGACAACATAACAATCCTAAACATTTATGTACCTAATTACAGAGCTTCAACATTCATGAAGCAAAAACTGTTAGAACTGAAAAGAGAAATAGACACAATTTCTCCACAATTACAGGTGGAGATTGCAACACCCCTCTCTCAATAATTGATAGAACAGGCAGACAGAAAATCGGTATGGATATAGAAGCCTTGAACAACGCTATCAACCTACTGGCCCTAATTGCCATTTATAGCACACTGCGCCCACTGACAGCACGTTCTATGCAAATGCACACAGAACACTTACCAGGATAGACCATATGCTGAGCCATGAAACAAGTCTCAATAAATTTCAAAGGATGAAAATCCTACAGAGAATATTCTGACCACAACGGAACTGAACAAGAAATCAATAACAGAAAGATCTCTGGAAAATCCCCAAATCCTGGGTCTATCACTGCCTAGCTGTGTGACTTTGGACTCACCTGTGAGCTAAGACAGTCACAGGCTGCCCCTCACAGGGCTGTGGGAAGAGTGAGCCACATCTGACACAGAAGGAGCACCGTGCGTGTGTGCGCTCACTATCTTGGTGACTTGGGAGAAGAGGCACCCACTGGCCTTGCGATGGAGCCCAAGAGCAACCACTTGTCTTACCCTGACCCTTTCTGGCCTCCTGCCTGGCAGGTGAGCGTGGCCGGGCTCCCTGCAGATAGTCCAGATCTGTGGGCCATGAAGACAGGGAGGGGCTGGGAGAGCCTCCCAGACCCACTCACCCCCTCCAGCAGATAGTAACAAACACAGCAGCTAACCTTTGCCGAGCACGCATGTACAGCGCTGTGCTAGGCCCTGGGGTGGGGTGGAATAGAGGACAGAGGGATGAATAATATAGCCTCCAGCAAAAGAAAATCAAAACCTGACACGCAAAGACCCAGGGTCTGACACAACTCTCCAGAAACCAAGTCCCTTCAAACCCACTGCAAGGGCCAATGTCATTCACTCAAGACAAAACTGTTCAGTGCCTAATACATAGCAGGTACCACCTTGACCCCAAGGATACAGCGTGGCTGACTGGTGATAATGACTGGGCAGGGGCGGGGGGGGGGCGCTCACGGGGACAGAGCAGGGGGACACAGATGGGGAGCCTGAATTGGAAGCAAGGATGTGCACTCCATTTTGGACAAGCTATTTTGGGGATGCCTGTAGAGCACACATGGGGAGGGTCTGGAGGTGAGGACTTGGTAAGCATCAGTTACAAAATGCAAGGGGAACCAGGGCTGGATGAGAAGGCCTCGGAGCGTACAGAGTGGTGGCCCCCCGGCAGGGAGAGCCCCCTGGGAGGCGTCTGAGGAAGACGCGTGGTTAGGTGTTGGGCACTCTAGTGGCTCCTGGTGTTGTTGGGTGGGGGCAGGTGTCCAGCAATGCAGTCCAGTCTAAACAACAGGGAAAATCCAGTACCTGACTCTGACCCTCACTCCTTGGTAGACAAAAGCCAAAAAAATGTCTGCATGGTTAAAACAGAAACCGAAATTTCTAGAAACGCGTGCATTGTTCAGATTGAGGAACAACCAGATGTTCTTGTGTTTGAAAGTTTGCCAAGAACCCCTCACCGGTTTGGAGCTCAGGCCTCTGACACAGCAGCCCTGCTCACGGTATCTGAGTCACCGAATCAAGACTCTTGGAACAATTGTGTTAGTAAATCGCCACGTGCATGGTGATTTGTGTTTGTGCAAACACACTCATTTACCGAATAGCTCAAATCATCAGGTCTCAGGTGTCCACATGATTCTATTAAATGGTCTCCCTTCTCGTAATTTCCAATGTACCCATTACAAGCGAATGCAGCCACCTGACTCCCGCGTTCTGTCTTCTAGCACAGCCCCGCCCAAGCATTTATGCATCACTATCCTATTACTCTATCATAGATCACTCCCCTTTTCCCCTTTTGTATTGCGATTAGGGCGTATTACCGATTTGTTTCAAATCACATGTGTACGTAGGTGTGTAAGGAGATATATTACCCTTGAATTTCATCAGGGTAGGAAAGCAGATGTTATAAAATGTTTGTTGTAAAATGAGGGTGCTGGGTCTGCAGGCACTGTCACGTCACTGGTGTGGAACGAGGAGCTCCTTGTGAGAGACGGCGAGGGTGGTCACCACCACCACCACCCCCCCCCGCCCCTGCGAAATGAAACAGAGGATCCAAAGTGGGAGGAGGGAACCAGAGGGCCACTACAGCCTGGAAGCAAGGAGTTTCTAGAAGGAGGGTGGCCTATATGCATGTACTGGATGCGTCAGTAAGGGGGTCCTATGTGACCCTGGTGGGGCCAGGGGAGGGAGAGCCAAGCTGCTGGCTAGATCTGAGGTTGCCAGGAGGACTCTGAGGACAGGACGCCTTGAGGAGGAGTTGAGGAAAACAGCAAAAGAGTGGCTGAAGACATGGCCTAGGAGCCTACCTGAGGTGGATGGACCTGAAAGTACGCAGGGTTCAGGGAACAGGAAAGAGGGAGCCCCAACGACTACTTTGCGAGAGTGACCAAGGAGGAGCCCGAGAGGATGGGGCTGAGGTCAGGCATAACCTCAAAAACATGGATTTTGAAGGGCGCCTGGGTGGCTCAGTCATTTGAGTGTCTGACTTTGGCTCAGGTCATGACCTTGTAGTTCGAGCCCCACATCGGGCTCTGCGCGGTCATTGTGGAGCCCACTCTGTATCCTCTGTCCCCCCTCTCTCTCTGCCCTTCCCCCACTCACGCTCTCTCTCAAAATAATTAATTAATTAATAAAAGAAAACACACACACACATTAGTTTTGAGGCAGAGCTGTCCTGAATGATGACGAGCCCTTGGGTGTGCCTGTAGGAGGCTGGGACCCCAATGCACACTGAAGATGAGGGGCTCAGGAGGTGGGTTCAGGGCCCTCCGGCAACCAAGTCCCCTAGGATACTGGCCCCAGACTGCCGAGTCACTGTGCTGGGGTCACATTTGAAAACTAACAAACATCTGTTGAAACATCCACTCACCGAGCGAATGTGTGGGAGGGCTGAGAGTGAAGACGAGAGTGAGCTTGGGGTCAAAGTCTCCAGTGAGAGGGGGCGTGACTGGGAGCTTCCAGGGTGACGGTGATGGGTACAGGCGGAGAACGCCCAGCTGAAGAGGTCCCTGACCCAGGAGCAGAAGGGACGGCCTGCAGAGAGGAGGTCACCGGTCCGCCACCTGGCCTGAGGATGTGGCTGTCTCTGTCACATCAGGTCTCTGGCCTGTCTGGAATGTTCCTCCCTCTCCTGGGCGTGGACACCTCTGTTTTAGCCTTTAGGACTCAGCCTAGGTGTCCCCTCCTCAAAGGGGCTTCCCGGAGTGACCACGTTCCCTGCTGTTCTCTCTCACTGTGCCGTGTTTGTTTCATTTAGTAGTTTGCATGCATGTTGATAGGTGTGTGACATTGACAATGTCGGTAGGTTGCAGCTGGGGTATGTGGGAGGCAGAAGAAAGCTCCTCCTCTCGCCCCGCCCTCAGAAATGTCTACATCCTAAGCCCTGGAACTCATGAGGTATTGTCCCCTTATAGGGTAAAAAGATCTTTGCAGAAATGATCAAGTTAAGGAATGTGAGTTGGGGGAGATTATCCTGGATTATCTGGGTGGGCCCAGTGGTATCACAAGAGTTCTCGTAAGTGGAAGAAGGAGGTTAGAGCCACAGAGAGAGAAACGAGGATGCAATGCTACTGGCTTTAAAGACAGAGAAAGAGGCCACAAGCCAAGGAGTACAGGTGGCTTCTAAAAGCTCAAACAGGCAAAGAAATGGATTCTGCCCTGGGCCTCCAGAAGGACCCAGCCCTGCCAAAACCTGGACTTTAGCCCAGTGAGATTTCCGATTTCTCACCTCCAGACCCATATGATGTTTATGGGTTTATGTTGTTTGAAGCCACTAAGCCTGTGTAACCTGTTGCAGCAGCGATCGGAAACTAATACAGGGTATGTAACACTTGAAATGATGCCATTCCCAAAAAATGTCATCGAGACCCAAAAGGGTCAAAGACAGTGGGCCAAGCGAACTGCCGACAACTTGCTCTGTGGTAGTTCGTCCCACTCAGTTGGGACAGAAAAACCTGCACCCATTCAAGGTTAGTCGGGAACAAGTTTTGAATGAGACAATGTCTTTGGGATTCACTTGTTCCTGGAACAAAATGGGATGTTCCTGTGTCTGTTTATTTGCTTAGCTATTTATTCTGGGTTCCTCTGCCTCTCGAGGCCGGATTCTTCACCTGAGTGCCTGGCACAAGGAGGGGCCTGAGAAGCATCTGCTGAATGACTGTCGATGCGTGAATTCTAACTGACAGGGAGGAGGGGAGGAAGAAACGCTCTTCCAGAAGGGCCTGGGGAGGAGGCTGGGCTCAGGTGGCACCGGGGTGAGTGGCCCCGGGGAGAGAGCCCGCTCGGCCTGGCCCTGCCTCGGGAGGAGTACTCGGTCTCAGCCCTCTCATGCGTGAGACCAGGAAGATGCTGGCCTATCCGGTGCTCCTGAATTTTCAAGAAGAGTGAGAAGTCTGGATTTGTGAGTGGATTTGCCCAATTTTTAAATGTTGCTAACTAATTCAAATGTTTAAAAAACCTAATGTCCAACTTCAGCTCAGGTCATGAGCTTGTGAGTTCAAGCCCCGTGTCAGGCTCTGTGCTGACAGCTTGGAGCCTGGAGCCTGCTTCAGATTCTGTGTCTCCCTCTGTCTTTCTGCCCCTCCCCGGCTCTCTCTCTCTTTCAAAAATAAACAAATATTTAAAAAACCGTGGTCCAGACACAAGTTGACAGTGTCTGGTCTCTGACATGTGACTTCTTGGAGCTTGTGATGGGGGCTAAATAGGCTCTGTCCAGGTTCCTGGGGTCCCCAAGGGACTCCCCAAGGAGTATGTGTCCCTGGACCGTGCAGGCTGCCACAAGTCTCTGTGACTGCCTGCGCGTGTACGAGTCAGCAATAGCCATGCGTATGCTATTCCAATTATAATTCTCACGTCAGAAGTACTTTTCTGCAACAGCCCAACTGAATCCTGCGGCATGGGGATTTTTATCCCCAGTTTTCAGATGAGGAGACTGAGGCATGGAGAGAAGATGTGGCCTACGCAAGGTCATACGGCTAGTAGTGGGCAGAGCTGGGGCTCAGCTCTCTCCACCCCATTCCCCGCCACACAGTTGCCGGAGGGGGACCAGAATCCTCCCAGGCTTGGAAGGGGCCCTCCCCACCCAGGTTGGGACAGACAGAAGGCCTCTTACCAGACTCCGCTGACGCAGCGTGTGGACAGCGCCCGGGGCATGATCTCCGAGCCTTGTTGCATGAAGCCCCCTACAGGGAACCAGAGGCTGTTGCCCAACGTGTACTGGTTCTCCAGGATGTGGGGACGTGCCCGCAGGCACGGGTGTGGGTTATACCACTCGTAGGGGCTCAGCCTGTGAAGACACACGGGGGCGAGGGGTGGATGGAGCCAAGGTAGAGAAAAAAAGGAGGAAAAACAGGGGAAAGCGAAAAAGACCCGGGGGGGGAAGGAGTGGGGGGGGGGGGGCAGTGAGAAAAAGGAGGGAAAAGAGAGACAGAAACAGAAAGAGATACACACAGAGGGAAGAGGAAGAAAGAAACACAGAGAGAGACACACACAGAAAAGGCAGAAAGAGATGTATAGAGAGACACAGAGGGAGAAATAGAGAGACAGAGAGAGAGGGAGAGAGAGAGAGAGAGAGAGAGAAAATGGAAGTGGGGGGGAGGGGAGAGGCCCAGACAGAATGTGCAGGTCAGTCACGGAGGCCCCAGCCCATGCCTCTTCCCCGCCTCCTTTTCACGGGCAGCAGGCAGTGGACTCACCTGGCGGCCAGGAACAGGACGCAGCTGACGGCCAGGTAGGCGAGAAGCATGAAGAGCCACACGGCAGGGGAGAAGGGGTCCAGGAAGGAGAAGTAGCCAGGCTTGCGGCCCTGTGGGGGGAGGGAGTGAGGCCCGGAGCCACCCTGACCTCAGCTGCACCCCCAGCCCCCGCCTCGCCAGGCGCCCATGAGCCCGAGTGGCCCATCAAGGTCCAGCCCGCAGCCTCTGCTGCCCTTGGGGACACAGGTGTCGTGCCCACCACCAGGCTCCTGCCCCACAGCCTCCGCGTCTCCAGGGGAGCCCTACCATGTGCACTCGGTAGAGGATGCTGATCCCCAGGGTCATGAAGGGTTTGGAGAAGTCGATGACCTTCTCCCGCTCGGCTGTGATGGTGAATGCGGCCACAGCCAGGTCTGCCTTCTGCTGGAGGGGAAGCAGGGCGGGGGCAGAGGGGTGGGCCAGGGAGACAGACGGGCAGTTAGGGAGAAACGCCCCGAGAGAGCTCTCGAGAGAGAGATCAGCAGAAGCTGAGAGACCGGCAAAGAGAAAGGATGAAGACAGAGGGGCCAGGAGCCTACACCAGGTCCAGAATGGCACCTTGGGCCCAAAACTGGCCCACCAATGGCCCAGGCCTGGGTACCGAATTTTAGTGCAAACAAGTAAAATTCCTCACAGCATCTGCCGGAAGAGGATCCCGAGGCCTCTTCCTGGCCCAGCCGCCCCTCCCCATCCTGTCAAGTTCATTGCTAAGGCCTTGCTTTAACAACACCCCCCACCGACCCACATATCTTCCACCTCCCCCACCACCCAGGTCCTGGAGACAGCCTGGCATTGGTGTTGAGACGCCCGGATGGTGACCCGTTCAGGGCCCTTGTCAGACCTTGGCAACTCGGAGCACGTACTATGTACTGACTCTGCACCAGGCTCCACACTAGGTAACACTTTCTATAGATTACCTTGAATCCTCCTTCCAACAGCTCCCAGAGGGCCACTGCTAGCCCCATTTTATAGATGGAGAAACTGAGTCTCAGAGAGGCAAAGGTACCAGTCAGCAAAGGCAGGAGCTGGGGACCTTAACGCAGAGGTGGGACCTCTACTCTCCTGCCACCGGCAGGCACTGGCGACCTACGTGTGTGCATGAAGGCGCCCCCCAGACACAGGACCAGCGCCCAGCCCGACGGAGGGAATGACCTTGGGGGGAGCTGCACGTGGTTTCGAGTGGGGGAGGGGCGCCAGGGGTCCGGGTCTGAGGTGGCGAGGGTGGGGAGCGGGTGGGGTGGGACGCGCAGAAGGGTTTGGGTTAGGGTCTGGCTGGCACGCCCAGAAACCCTGATCCGAAAGGCTCACTTTGCTCCAGCTCAAGAGGACTCGGCCGGCCTTCAGCTGTGGGCTGGACACAGACTCGGGAAAAACCCAGCGCTCCGCACACCCTCCCCGCCACACAGACATACACACGCATGGCACCCGTGAGCATTGCGCACGGTCACGTCTCTGCCACCACTGACGTGTGCACACCACACCACGTCCACACACACGTGCTAAGACACAGGCGGACCCGGGGACGCACCACCCACACAGGTGCAGGCGGACAGACTCATGCCCTGTCCACAGTGCGGGGAGGGGCGGAGACACACGGCGGAAGGGCCTCCCCGGGAGGCGCGGGGCACACACTGGCACACGCAGCCCTCACATGCGTACATACATGACGGAGCAGGCAAGGCAGGGCGCTGGGAAGGGCCCGGTGCGGGAATGGGGAGCCCCGGCTCTGCCCTGAGTTCGCTGGGTGACCTCGGGCAGGGGCTTCCACGTCTCGGGGCCTCAGTTTGAATATCTGCAAAATGGGGATGAGGGTTGGGCAAGATGTCTCACACGGCTCTCCTGGTCCTGGGATTGGGACCCGGCTCCCAGGATATCCCTTCCAGGCATACTGACTCTCCCCCAGGCCTCAACCAGGCCCCAGAATTGACTCCAAATTCAAGCAGAGACCACCCGCAGGGCGGAAATAAGAGCAGAGGTCCCAGGAGACTGGCCCAGGAGGAGACACACACTCACCCAGGAGGGGCTGAGACTGGGCACACACGAGGTAATACAGGTCTGGACAGAACTGGGGCGGGGAGGGAGATGGCACCAGCCTCAGGGTGACTTGAGGGCAGGGAGAGGGCACAGCCCCAGAGCAGAACCCAGAGGCGGCGAAGTGTGGCAGGGGCCCAAAACCTGGCCGGATTGGGGGAATTCCTCGATGGAGACAGTAAGGAGCATTTTGCCCCTCCTTATGCACTTGCCACTCTTCTAATATGTCAACTGCCAGGAACAACGTCAGCTCACACAGGAATCCTATTACTTATAGGTGCCCATGGGAGGTGTGCCCTGGGAGGGCCCTCCACGGGGGCCCGAGTCTCCATTTCAGAAGGCAGGAGGCAGTGGCTTCTCAGATGGGCTCAGGAGGGCACTGCTGGTCCCTGGGTCAGGTGCCAGGACCCCACTTCCTCCCTAACGGGCTCCCAGCTCCTTTCTGTCCCATCCCTTGCTCTGTTCACTAGCCTCCTCACCCACTTGGAGACCTCACCTAAGGCTCACACCAAGGCCAAACCTGCTCCTTCCCTTTCCCGAATTCTCCACATCTCCTCTAGCAGCAAGAGTAGTGGTTCTGCTGCAAAACACAACTCAGATCTGTCCACTTCTCTCCATCCCCCCCTCCAGGCCCCCACCATCGACGTCTGTCTCCTGACAACCTCATTAGCCAGCTCACCAGCCCCCCAGCCACCACTCAGAACACCACAGTCTGAGGGGTGCCTGGGTGGCTCCGTCGGTTAGGCGTCTGACTTCGGCTCAGGTCATGATCTTGCGGTTTGTGAGTTCGAGCCCTGTGTCGGGTTCTGTGCTGACAGCTCAGATTCCGATTCTGTGTCTCCCCCCTTCTCTGCCCCTCCCATGCTCATGCTCCGTCTCTCTCTGTCTCTCAATAATAAATAAATGTTCAACAAATTAAAAAAAAAAAAAAGAAAAAAGAATACCACAGTCCAAAGGGAAAGTCCCATTTAAAACTCTTGGGTGGCTTCACACTGCACCTAAAATAAAGCCCTTTTCCAGCCAAGAGGCCCAGGTGATGTGAGACCCACCTGCATGCTGGCCTCACCTCATGCCCTTTCCCCTCACCCACTCGGTTCCAGCTACAATGGCTGCCTTTTGTTCTTCAAAATGCAGTTTCATTCCCCTCCTCAGGGCCCTTGCATGTGCTCTGTAGCTCTTCCTCAATATTCGAGGCTTAGTTCATACCTCACTCTTTCAGCCCTCCCCATAGTGGCATCCAGATCGCACTCACCTCCACCCCGGGTCCTCTTTCTCATATTACCCATTACCCTGGGTTTTTTTTTTTTTAATGTTTATTTATTTTAGAGAGAGAAAGACAGATTGAGCACGCAGAGGAGGGACAGAGAGAGACAGAGGATCTGAAGCAGGCTGTGCACTATCAGCGCACAGCCTGACTCGGGACTTGAACTCGCGAACCATGAGATCATGACCCGAGCAGAAGTTGGACGCTTAACCGACTGAGCCACCCAGGTGTCCCCATTACCCTGCTCTATATCCTGCTTAGCACTAGTGAAGATGACCCTGCCATTTGCTTATTAACGGACTGTCTTTCCTACTAAATTACAAGCTCCTTGCCTATCTGGTTAGGCACAACCTACACGGAGCTTCCCAACAAATACTGATGGAGCTTGGCCAAGCCTCGCCTCTCTGGACGGCACCCAGGGCTGCTAAAGTTCCCACCATATCCCTGGGCCTCTGGCTCCCTCTCGCGCCAGCTGCTCTCTGGCCTCTGCATCCCTGAATACACCACTTCCTCCGCCCGAGGCACCCCACTCTGCCCTGCAGAACTGGACCCACCCACTCCTACAGGGTCCCCTTGCTCCCTCCCTCCTCTGCGGCACCTTCTATGGGCTCCCCACATGCCAGACCCCCCTTGATCTATCACAGCATTGAGCTCAGTTTGGAAAAGATCTGTTTGCTTTTCGGCTTCTGCTACCAAACCTGCAAAAGCAGGGCCAGCTGGATGCATCGTTGTCTCCTCTGCTGAGAGCCTGGGAATGTCACCCCTCCTCAGGGAGCCTCCCAGAGCCTCCCAAACAGAGATAGCTCTCCTTCCGTGTTTCATGGAGCCGCACATGGGTCTAAAGGCTCACACTTACACAGCACGTACCCCGTGGCCACCATTTTGGGGCGTCCCCTCCCCACAATAGTCCCCAGAGGGACCCTGTCCTTCCCACCATTGAAGAAACAGAGACACAGTAAGGGTAAGTACCTGGATGTAGCTGACCCCAGGATTCAGAACTGGTCCCCCTCTGAGGAGTGTCACCTGTCCACTGTCCCCACCCTCCATGGCCCGGGGCATCTCAGGACAGGGTCCAGGTGTGCAACTCCTCTCTGGTCCCGGGGAGCTCAGGAGATGGGTGCTTTGCAAATGACTAGAGTGAGCAGGTCCTTGAACTTCTTGTGAACACACAGCAAACTCGGCCCCCACCCTGTCCCCAGCATTGTCCCAGGCTTCTGCCTGGGGTCCCCTTCACACCCCCCACTTCTGTCCCAAGCTGTCCTGATTCTGCTCCCCTAACACCTCTGGAATCGCTTCCCTCCTCCTGCCCAGATGCCAGCATCTCAGGACTGGAAAGTCCAGCCAACGGCTCAAGGGACCCCAGAAACTACAGCCTGGTCACAGCAGTCCTGCTTAAACCCAGCAACAACTCTCATTCTCCTTCCTCTGCCATCCAAACTCCTCACCCGGGCCCCTGTGGCCCTGCCCCACCCAGCCCCTCACTACCTCACCAGCCTCACCCCCTGCTATATATTGAATGTTTGTGTTCCCCCCACAAATTCACATGTTGAAATCTTAACCCCTAACATGATGGTGTGAGGAGGTGGGGCCTTTAGGAGGTGAGGGGGGCACGAGGGTGGAGTCAGTGCCCTTATCCCATTCCATCCAGAGAGCTCCCTCGCCCCTTCCACCATACGAGGCGCCGCAAGATGGCTATGAGCCAGGAAGAGGGCCCTCAGCAGACATCAACTCCGCCAGCACCTTGATCTAGGACTGCTCAGCCTCCCAAACTGACAGAAATAAATGTCTGTTGTTTACAAGCCACCCCATCCGTGGTATCCCGTGACAGGAGCGCAGACTTAGACACCCACCATCTTGCTCCGTGTACCCCCCGCGGCAGCCACTCTGCCCATTCTGTCTGTCCATCCATTCATTTGCCTACTTGACAGATGTTTGCAGAACACCCACCACCGACCAAGCACGATTCCAGCTTGGGGAATCCAGCAGTGAATGTAAACCGATAATGTCAGGTGCTATGAAGACAAAGCAGGGCAACGTGATCGAACCTGCTGGGAGACGCTGGTTTGGATGCACTCCCCACCGCGGGGAGGTCTGGAGTACAAATGTGGAGGAAGTGTGGGGCGAGGCCCGAGAAGAACTAGGGAGAGAGTTCCAGGCTGAGGGACAAGCACATATAGCCCCCGAGATGGGAAGGGACTTGCAGTGTCCAGGGTGGCCAGAGCCCCCGGGAGGGGCCAGCAATGCAGCAGAGCAGGGAACAGAGCCCTGCTGGGCCGGGCAGGCATGGGATGGAGGCCGGATGCTACTCCAAGGGCAACAGAGGACGTCACATCAGAGGGTGTGAGCAGGCAGATGACGTGATCTGGTCACCGTGAGAACAGACCACAGGGGCGAGAGTGGAAGTGGGCGTCTTGGGGGGCTAAGGAAGTCCGTGGAGATACTTGGGGTGGGGCTAGGTGGTCAGATCTGGGTTTCATTCTGGAGGACAGACCCATCCTTAAACTGCAAGCTCCTTCTAAGGTCCTCTCAGAGCCTTTGGAACCTCCTTTCCTACCTCTTCCTCCTCACCCTCAATTTCCTAGCACAGTCACTGATTTCCTAAAGAAGATTTTCCTCCACAAGGGGACCCTGACATTTAATCTCTGGAATGAAATCCGGAAAAATCCAAAGGATGAGCCACCTGTAGAAATGATGGGATAGATAGGGCTGTCTAAATGCCCACAGGCCAACCAACCAAAGCATTCGTGATTGTCCCCCAGCCCCAAAAGCCCTCTATCCCAGCTGTTTCTGTTTTGCCATCAGCTCTCTGTCAGACTCTGCCAATAGGGGGCGATAGCGGGACGCTGCAAGGCTGGAGGAAGACGGGACCTGCCTGCTCCTTTGGGCTTGCTCTCAGTGGATCCTCCCAGGGCAGCATTTAATCCAGTTTGTGGCTTCCCTGCATTTGTAGAACCGGCCTCACCGGCCTCACCAAGCCCCATTCAGGGAAGCCAGCGCCAGCCAGCAAGCACCTGCCTCTTAAGCTTCCAGTAGTTTCGGTTCTTCTCTCTCAAGAAGAGTTCCTTCAGAACTAGGAAAGCAGCCATTTCCCGCCTTGCAACCTCCATGACACCTGGAGAGCAAGGGTGTGCAAACTGCGGCCCTCAGGCCAAGTCCGGTCCATCTGCCTGATTTTGTGAATAAAGTTTTATTGGAACACTCCCGGGCCCAACTGTTTAGGTATTTATTGCCTATGACTGCTTTCCATCCGGCACAAGAGTTGAGTAGTTGTGACAGTATGGTCTGAAAACCAAAAAGACTTCCTATCTGGCCCTTGACAGGAAAAAGTTTGCTGAGGCCTGCCTTGGAATTCAACTTTTACCCCCGTAGTTACCTAGTTAACAACTTGGTTCCTAGTGAATGACTCTCTGGGACAACCTGTGTCCTGGGAGGACCCTGACTGACGCAGAAATGATGACAGCCAGGTCACGAGAGCACTCGGGCCGCAGGGTCACGCACCGTTCAGTCTCGAGGAGGGCCCAGTAACGAGCACTTTCTCAAAAGGAGAACAGTTAGTCTGCAGAAGAGGGCACAATCCGCTCCCAAACCCCAGAGCTCTGCACCGTGAGTCACCTCCAGGTGCCAGTGTCCCTATTTGCCACCAGCACTCTGCACGTCCCTGATCTGCTGGGTCATCAGGGCCAGGTGGTAGATCAGCTTGCACACAGCTGGCACCTGCAGCGGTCTCCGCGTGCTCTGGGCCTCCCTCAAAATGAAAAGCCGTGTGGGTTTCTAGTAAATGGGCTGAACCAGCACACAACTTATCCCCAAATCCCCAAGCCCCACCCGACGTCACCAGTACCAGACAAACAGCACCCCCTCCTCAGAAGTCTGAGTTTCCGCTCCGTGGGGCCCTTTGTCTGAGTTTCTAAGTGTTAATCTTTCCAACTTCTTCCCCTGTCCCCTTAGGCCCTCAGGACGGTGGCTGCTTCCTGCCACCCCGTGATCCCTTAGTTCGCTTGCTACCCTTCCAGTTATCTGGTTAACAACTTTACGTTCAGGTAACAATTCTTTACACCAAATCCTCTCTGTTCAAGTAGCTGTTGTGATTCCGTTCAAGTACCTGGTGCTATTTTTGTCTCCAGATTGGATCCTGACCGGCTGATGTCAACAGCACGTTTACTGCCAACCCCCTTAAATGCGATTTCCTGCTCACGAGATCGGATCGGCGTTAATGTTGCCAGTGGAGCGGACCAGCGTGGCCCCGGGTGCACTGTCAACATCAAGTTCTCTGTGGCCTATGTGATGGCAGAAAGCAAGGAAACAGGTATCACCCGGAAGCAAGACTGAAGACTCCTGGTGGACCTCAGAAAGCGTTATGGAGAAAAAAAGCATTTGCCAGGTCAGTACCTCACACCAGCTGCCAAGGGCTGTGTTGACTTCCTCCAGCAAAGCTACTTAATTTGGTCCGGCCACCGCAATCGGAGTCACCGCCTGATTACGTTTACAATAACCCACAGTCCTTGTCCAAGATCCATCTGCCTTCCGCACAGGCCGAACCGGCCAGTTGACTGGGGATGAGATCACTACCTCTGCTTCTTTCAAGCCGTTAATGGCGCCACTAATCTCTGCAATTCCCCCAAAGGACGTAGAATTGCTTTTGGATTACTATCCTGGGAAGGACGGGGAATTCTAGGGGCTTCCACTTGGTTCTTTTACGGTAACGGCCCCGACTCCACGGGTCAGCGAGCCAGTGTGGGATTCTGCTGGCTGCAATTATACGAGTGGGACCACGGAAAACACAGGGTGGGTCTGAGGACCTATCGGACCCATTCTGAGTGGAGCTGGGCTCAGACTCCATCTATCACCTGACCACATAAGGCCTGCTGCGGTCCACCAGGAAAAATCAAAGTGATCCGCCATCTATAAAAATGATGGTGGGGGACACCTGAGTGGCTCAGCCGGTTAAGGGTCTGACTTCGGCTCAGGTCATGATCTCGCGGTTTGTGAGTTCGAGCCCCGCGTCAGGCTCTGTGCTGACGGCTCAGAGCCTGGAGCCTGCTTCAGATTCTGTGTCTCCCTCTCTCTGCCCCTCCCCGGCTCACACAGCTCGCTCTTTCTCTCTCAAAAGTAATAAACGTTAAAAACTTTAATTAATTAATTAAAATGACAGCAGGCAGCGGGGCAGGGGTGGGGGTTGTCTATCTAAAAGCCAATCACAACCCTCTGTGGGAGGGGGAGCCTGTATAGAAACTGCTGTAAGCTTTTCCGGAAAGCGGCTGGATAATATAGAACAAAAGCCATACGAAGGGACCTCCTCTTTTACCTAGTCATTCTATTCAGAGAATCAGTTCTAATCAGCTGCAATGCAGACCGTGCTTGGGTGCATAAAGACAAATAAAAATACCTGAAAACAACTAAATACAAAAAAAAAAAAAATGCTTCGCTAAATCACAGTCTATCCACATGGGGATTAGTATACAGCTATGTAACACTCTGTTTAGGTTGAAGCATTTAGGTATTATTTTTGGCCTTTCTGATCGGCAGAGGTTTTTTGGGGTTTTTTTGTTGTTGTTTTTAAAGATTGATAATACCTCTTGTTGGCAAAAGTGTGGGAAATCTGACATTCTCGTGCCCTTTTGGTGGGAATACAAATTGGCGGAACGTTTTCGAACATCCATCTGGCAGTCTCCGCTTAAACAACATCGTTCACGCTCTCTGACCCGGCGCTTCCGCTGTTTGGAGTTTATCCTCCAGGAAGACACCCACAGATCCACAGCCCAGTTGATGGTGGCATTGTCTACACTAGCAAAAACTGGAAACCACCCAAACAGGGGATGAGTTAAATAATTCATGCTCAGCTGCACAATGAAATCCGTATTTCTCCTCTTGAATTTCAGAGAGTCACCTCCAACAACCCATGCCCAGAGACAACTCTTATTTCCCCAAATCCACCAAACAGCTCCTCCCACGTCCTCCCCAGGGGGGAAACCAGACTCACCACCCACCCAGCTGCTTAGGCCACATCCCACAGTCACCCTTGACTCTTTCCCTCGTGAGCACACCCAACATGGCCAGCACTGGAGTATAAGCCACCTTCTTTCTGCCTTCTGAACCCTCCAGTGGACTTCTAAATGGACCATCCTGGGTCTACTCTTCTCCCATTATGCTCTTTCTCAAGAGAGCAGCCGGAGTGATCATTTTTAAATGATTCGAAAATTAAGGTCATACGTCCGTACAATGGAACATTATTCAGCCCTGCATGGGAATATGGTCCTGATCCATGCTACAACGTGGATGAACCTTGAATACGTGGCGCTGAGTGAAAGAAGCCACACAAAAAAGGCCACATATTGGATGACTCCATTTACATGAAATATTTAGAATAAGTAAATCCAGGGAGACAGAGAGATTGGTGGCAGGGGTTAGCAGACTGGTGGTTGTTGGGAGCTGGGGAAAGGGGGAATGGGAGCTGACCGCTTCATGGGTATGGGGGTTTTCTCTGGGGGTCACAAAAATGTCTCAGCACTAGGTAGAGGTGGTGGTTGTACAACATTGTGAATATACTAAACGCCGCTGAGTTATACACGTTAACGTGGTTCATTTTACATGCTATGAATTTTACCTCAACAAATAAAGCAGAAACAAAAGAGATCACGTCACATTTCCTGCGTAAATCCTTCCACTGGCTTCACACACAACGAAAATAACATCCAGGGGGCACCCGGGTGGCTCAGTCGGTTAAGCGCCTGAGTCTTGACTCTCAGGTCATGATCTCACAGCTCGTGAGTTTGAGCCCCACATCAGGCTCTGCACTGACAGCACAGAGCCTGCTTGGAATTCTCTGTCTCCCTGTCTCTCTGGCCTTCCCTTGCTCGCACGTGTGCGCACACGCTCTCTCTCTCAAAAATAAATATCAAAAGGAAGAAGAGAAGAAAACAGAAAATAACATCCAAACTCCTTACCCGCAAGGCCCCGTGATGCAGGCTCTGCTCTGGGACCTTGTACTCTCCCTCACCCACTCCCCACAAGACTCTGTGACAGCAGTAATTTAATCTCCATTTCAAGAGAGGACACTGAGTTCAGAGAGGCGACCTGTTGCGCGGGGATCACGTGGGCGCCTGAGGCTGGCTCCGCCTGACTTGTAACTAGCTCCTGGCCGTAGGGGGTCTCCGCGGAGGCCACCCCGACCGTCCCTCAGGATGGGGCACTCACTGCCCCAGCTGCCAAGGGTGCTGGTGGCTGATCCCTCTCAGCTCTGTGGGTGGAAGAGCTTCCTCGCCCAAGGCACTGACCCTCCCTGAGGACAGCCCCTTCCAATGACGGGCCGGTGGGGCATATAAAGTCCTGGCCCCTCACTTCGGGGGCTGTCTTTGAGGCCATTCCGGCTCCAGAGCTCCAGCTCCCCCGCCACAGGGCCAGTCGAAACTGCAGAGTCTTAACTCTGCCCAGGCCGGCTCCTTCACTCCCTCACAAGGCTGGTTTCCAAGGGGGCCTCCTGCCTGCTAATCTCCACATCAGAGTCTGCTTCCCTGGACCAACCTAAGTGATCTGCTTTGCCCTTGTGGGCGGGGCCTGTGGGCACAGACTTTATGGTGTGGGGCACTATGGCTACAACGTGTGAGTGACAGGTCAGACTGGCATTGTAGAAGATCCTAGTGGGGGACAAACCAGAAGGGAGAGAGCTGGGAGGCCAAGAGGCCAGGGAGGAGGCTGGTCCGAGGGGCCGGGGCCTGAACTCACGGCCACGACAGCGAGGACAGGGAGAAGGCCAATTCCAGCAGTGGCCACTGGGTGGAATAAACGGACCGGAATTCAAGACCGGCCTGGGGACAGGTGGGGTGACTGGGAAGATTCCGGTGCCCCGGGCTGGCTTCCATCTGGAAGTCACTCATCAGTTCTGGGCCAGCCTGTTGGGGGCCAGCCCTGGCTCTGCCGGTCACTAGCCGTGTGGCCTAGACATGGGACCTTGGTGCCTCGCTTTCCATTAGAGAAAACTGGGCTGAGACCAGGCCCTCCTCATGGGGTGGGGTTAATACAGTTCAGAAAGCCAGCGTGAGTGGGCATCATCCTGTCCACTCTGAGCTTTCCAAGTACCTGCTGGGTGTCTGGGAAGGACCTGAGGTCGGAGGCACCTGGCTGCAGCCCCGTGGGAGGGGAGGGCGGTGTGGAAATCCCTTCGTCTCTGAGCCCCAGAGCAGCAGTGGGAGGACAGTGATTGTTAGGATCATCAAGTAACACTTGAAAAGCCTCCGGCGTGTGGTGTGGCGTCAACAAAGGCTGCTGCTGTGGCTGCGGCCAGGAGAACCCGAGTACCGCACGAGTCTCCGTGTACTACTCGGCCATCCCACGGCAGGCAGGCAGCTGAGCCTCTGCAGGGCCAAGCCCCGCCCACCCTTCGTGTTCCCAGCCTGCTCCTCCTCCAGTGTTCTCTCCCTAAATGTCACCGCCGTCACCCAGCTGCCCAGCAACGGAGAGGCTCAGTCCTCTCTCCTACGTCCCCCGCCCCAGGCAGTCACCAAGCCCTCCCCCTGTCCCTCCTTTGCCATCCCCCTCCCCCCCTGCAGGCCATCCTGCTGACCCTCCAGCCCAAGTGATTCGGCTTCCTCACTTGAGCCAGTTGAAATCTTGGGGACACATACCAGGAGCCTCCTACTGACGGCCCAACTCTTAACCTGCTCGGTAAGAGCAAGGCCGGGCCTGGCCACTGTATCCCCAGGGTACAGCACAGGCCTGGCACACAGTAGGCCCAGGTATATGCTAGCTGGTTTGAGAACAAACACGTGAATGTATGCACGTGCTGGCCAGGCTGGTAGGAAGAACGTTAATAAGATATAGAATAGAAGGGTGCCTAGGTGGCTCAGTCGGTTGAACGTCCAACTTCAGCTCTGGTCATAATCTCACGGTTGGTGAGTTCGAGCCCCACATCGGGCTCTGTGCTGACAGCTCAGAGCCTGGAGCCTGCTTCAGATTCTGTGTCTCCCTCTCTCTCTGCCCTCCCCTGCTTGCGCGCGCGCTCTCTCTCTCTCTTTCTCTCAAAAATAAAATAAACATAAAAAATTTAAAAAGAAAAAGAATACAGAATAGAGCACATGCTTATAGTAGCCACTACCTGCCAGGCCCTATTCTAAGCCCCAGGAATAACTCATTTCATGCTTGTGACAGCTGTGCGTACTAGTGACTATTATTTCCTCAATTATAGTGTTGAAGAAATGATGTTACAGAGAAGTTGAGTAACTTCCCCGAGGTCACAGAGCTAATAGGCCGCAAAGCCACGATTCAAACAGGACTCAGGACCACAATCACAGCATCCCATCAGAAAAGCTCCTGGCCTCTGTCTTATGCTTGCCCCAGATGACACCATCAGGCCAAAGCCTCCTCCCCTCAGGTAGGCCTGAGGCACTGGGGGTTAAGTCAGGGGCTAGTCTCCTAGAATCTGCTTATTTCTGAGGACACCGATGAATGAATGGTTCTGAGCCTACAAGACTGAGGACCAGGATGTGGAAATGGAGGTCATGGGGAAGCAGGCCAGTCTGGTGGGAGCTGGGCCACCAGCTCTCCTTGCCCCGTCTTCTCAGTTTCTGGCCTCAGGCCCTTCAAACCCACCCAGGACAGAAGCTTTCAAACAGGCTAGCAGCTGTGGGGCGGTGCCTCGGGCCTGCCCCTGGGGTGAGGTGGGGAGAGACCTAGCCACCAGGACTCCAGGGACACCCCCACTCTGCCTCCACCAGAGTTATTCGGCTTTGTCCAAGGGTTCTGAGAGTGCTTTCAATTGGGAAAAAAGGTTCTGCAGTCAAAACAGCTTTTGAAAATCAGTGCCCTGAGGAATAAATGCCCTTGTTAAGCAAAGTGGCCTTCTCAAGTCTACCCTGGTGACATTCAGGGGTTTGGATGCAGTGAATTATGGGATGGAGGAGACAGGAGAGTGAGGATCCTGGACGTCCTCAGCCAAGTCCAATGTCAAAGCTTCCGTGACTATTCGTGGCCACAGGTCCCTGCTCTGTGCACCTGCCCTAGGCGAGCCGCAAGCCTGGGGCCTGTCTTCCAGGACACAGTCCTGCCCCCAGGCGTTCACCTACATGGTTTCTCCTGCCTAGAATAAATACAAGGAGGGACCACATATTGAGTCCCCCTGCCTCTGACAAACAACACGTGCGGTACTGTCCGTTTCCTAAAACCCTCATGACAGACCCATGAGGCCTCCTTATCCCCATCCTAGGCAGGGAAAAACAGAGGTTCAGGAAAGAGGGACAACTCACCTGAGGATTCAAACCCAGACTGGTCTGACTCCAACAAAATACTCTTTCCACGGCACCCTTGCCTACCACCTCCCACACCCCTGCCTCTCTCCCCTCCTCCCCTTCATCCAAATCCCACCCACACTCAAGGCCCTTCCAGGGGAGCCCATTCTCTCTCACCCTGACTCCCCTTCTATAAATGCCATTTCCTCTTCTCTGAACACATTCCCTTCTTCCCATATCCCCTCACCTTGCTGACTGCCTCACACACCTTGGGAATCTGCTTGGGTGTCACCTCTTCTGGGAAGGCCTCCCTGGATGCCTGGCTGAGTCGGAAGCCTCCTCTGGGTCCCTTCTCTGAATTTTCTCCATCACAGCCCCAAAGGCTGTCTTGTGGTCATTTGCGTTCCTGCATCCTAAGGACACCCTAAGCTTTTGCGAGCAGGGTCCAGGCAGGTCCCCTGTGCTTACTGCTATAGCCTACGCCCAGCATGGTGCAAGGCACACAGTAGGTGCTCAATAAATGAGTTCAACAGGCAGCCCTGATGTCTGCCATGTGTGAGGCCCTCCCAGCAGGTGCGGGGCACAGTGCACCAGCGAGCGCTACCCCTGTCCTCCTGGCCCAGCCCTGCCTCCTGTAGGAAGCCTCTCTCGACCTCCTCAGTCTTTGTCCGATTCCAGCTCCATGTCTCTTTCTGTTCACCCAAAACATCTCTGAGAGCCAGCTAAGCCAAGGTGGCGTTAGGGGAGCATCTGGCAAGGCAAAGCAGGCCACTGGAGGTGACACATCGCCTCTCATCCCCCACACCGCGCCCTGCCCCATGGTGCTCACCAGGCACAGCAACACGGCGCACCCCTTGTTAGGCGCTAGGCTGGCTGAAGTGCCACTGGCTGGTGGCCTCCCCACACCCACCTGGGCCACGCCCCCTTCCCCAGACCCGGCCCGGCCGTACCCGGTTGATGAGCTCGCCGACCATGCCCGTCCAGGAGCCGTTGGGCTCGGGCGCCCCGTACAGCCCGTCTTCCACCAGCCGTAGGCGGTAGCGGAAGCGCAGCAGCTCAGCCAGCTCCCGCAGCATGTCCACGCAGAAGCCCTCGAAGCGCTCGTTCCCGGACAGGGCCTGGAAGTTTGGCCGCCGCATGACATACGGGTTCTCCTGGGAAGCAGCAGAGGAGCGAGGTCAGGGCCCGGGCGTCCAGGGGCTGCTGGGGGAGCGCGGATCAGGAATCCACCGCGCTGCGGGATGGAGTCACCGCATCCGTTCCTTGCGCACAAACGCTCAGGGTGCGGAGTGGGCCTGGAAGCTAGGGCCACAGACGCTGGGGGCTTCCCCTCTGGCAGATCACGGGGAGCTGTTTTAATCTCCACCAGCCAACCTGATGCTCAATCGTCTCAAACTCAAATGCCTACCAGGGGAGGCGCGTTAGTAACCTAAGAGTGAATCACACTGTTGGGAGATTATGCCAAACTGGAACAGGGGCTTTCAGATTTCTGACTAGGACCTCACAGTAAGAAATACATTTTACCTTCCAATGCGAGCCACACGTGCGTGCGCGCACACAGGCACTTAAATAGACTTTGTTCCTTGAAGTGGTCCACACCCTTAGTGACTAAGGGCAGCACACCCCGATTATTTTCTGTCCTGCTCTACCTCGCTTCCCTACACGACCAGTAGCGACCCACTGAACTGACTTGATGAGCTCGCACGGGATCAGAGGGCCACCAGGACTGAGCTCTAGCCGACACCACCACCACCACCACCACCAGGGAAGCAGGCCTGAGATGCCAGATGGCCCAATGTCAAGAATGTTGGAAACCTCGGCTGTTTGGTAAAACGTCCTGATTATAAAGGTTAACCACCACACACGTTCAAATACCAATCCTTGTGATGCTTTGCAGGCTAAACAAATAACCTGGGACTGTGCAGAGGTTTGCTACCTTGATGCTTATTTCTGAGGGGTTCCAGCAAACCTTACTGACCCCCAATGCACCAAATAAGCACAAAGGCAGAGGAAATGTGCCAAAGGGCTAGAAAGACGAGGCACATGAAGATGATGTCAGCAAAAAGGGAATCTTATCTTGACACGGTTATTGTCTGAACGGGTGTTTGTATAGTGTCACTTCAGACTTAGGCACAAAGGAAGTTAGGACTCAGGACACAGCGGCGGGGGGAGGTGGGGGGGGGGGGAGGCCTTGGCAAGAATCTCCACAATGGTTACCTCCCACGGAATCCCTGCTATGTGCCCAGCCCCTGCACTGCATGTGCTCGCTGGAAAGAATCGCTTTAACTCCTGGCACTGACCTCACACCGGAGGCATCATCAGACTCATTTTACACATGTGGAAACTGAGGCTCACAGAGGTCAAGTGAGGCGACTGGTTACACAGCGACAGGGACGATGAGGCCAGGTCTTATTATAGGCTCTGGATTCCGGGACCACACCAAGCCCCACAGCTGGGGGGTAGTGGGATGGAGGGAAATCAGTGCTTCTCACTCTCCAACGAAGCTGCCTTTCCAAGCCCAAAACTGTGGAACTGGGAGTAGGAATGTGAGATAATCCTAATAATAGCAGCGGTAGCTAGAATTTCTTGCAGGCTTGCTGTGTGACAGCTATTCTGTCGGCGTGGGAAGTCGATATTATTACCTCTGTTTTAGAGATGAGGACACTGAGGTCCCAAGAAGTGAAGTAGTAAGAGGCCGAGACGGACAAGCTGGTCTGACTCCAGAGCTCTGCTCTTAAGCCCCGTGCCAGACAGAACCAAGGTGGACAGAACCAGAGAGCGGCATAGGAGAAGCCAGACAGATGGGGGACCCAGGCCGGACCCAGCATTAGAGCTGGGAGGTTCTCCCCAAGCTCTTTCGATATACAGAGCAGGGAAGCTCAGGGAGGTCATGTGTCTTGTCCAAGGCTACGCGGCGGTGAAGCAGGGCAGTGGGGAGGGAAGGTGGGGCGAAGCTGGGGCTCAAAACCCGGTTCCCGGGCACGTTCAGTGAAGCCCTTGTTCCTTCCACCAGGGCTCAGCTGATCTCCAAATTCAAGGCTGAGGCGCTTGGGTGGTGGATCTGGGTTCAAGGTCTCAGGATCAGGGTCTGAGCTTAAAGAGTCAGAAACAGAGACTGGGGCCTGTGAACAGAAGTCAAGATCCGAAAACAACGATCTAGGACTCAGCAGGGAGCCCCAGACCATCAGAAGCAAGGGTCTTATGGAGCCGCTCATTCAGGGTTTTCAGACTTGTTCAGAGCCTTCTGCGGAAGTACTGCAGACAGTGGGCTGGTGCTAAGTCTGATTCTAAGAATCCATCCCACAAATGGCTGCGCATCTGTACATAAAATGTACGCCCGATGGAATCATGGCAGCACAGCTCCCGGTGGGAACAAAGACTGCAACAGCCTAATTTGGGACAGGTTAAAAAGATTATTGATGTCATCAAAGACTCCTAGGCAACTACTAAAATAACAAGTTCTATCGGATATATTAAGAGAAAAAAAAAAGCCACAGAACAACGTGTACAATATGCTACTCTTTGTGAAGGAAAGACTGAGTGCTTGTACATGCATAGAAGCGTCTGGAAGGATGTGGCCTCTGAGGGAAAAAATGGGCGCCTGGAGGGAGAAGGAGCCCGGCTTTTCACTCCCCACCCACATGTGCTGTTTGGATTCTATTTTACATAGGTTTGTATTAACTTGTGTGTCTTCCTTGATATGATGAATTGTTTTAATTAAAAATTTTAATACTAAATATTAAAATATTAAAAGTTTTTGAAGTAGGATATCTAAATGTATACAGAAACACAAATGGTCAGAAAAAGCCAGAGCAATCCTAAAGAAGAAACTGGAGAATTGACCCTATTGGGTATTAATTAATACTTAATTTACAGCTATGGTATTTGATGGGGCACCTAGGTGGCTCAATTAAGCGTCCGACTTCAGCTCAGGTCACAACCTTGCAGTTTGTGGGTTCAAGTCCCGCATCGAGCTCTGTGCTGACAGCTCAGAACCTCGAGCCTGCTTCAGATTCTGTGTCTCCCTCTCTCTCTGCCCCTCTCCTGCCCATGCTCTCTCTCTCAAAAATTTAAAAATAAATAAATAAATAAATAAATAAACATTAAAAAAAATAAATAAATAAAATAAGCTTTAAAGCTATGGTATTTGAAACAATGTAGTATTGGACCAAAGATAGACAAACTGGCCATAGAACAGGGAGCTTGGAAACCCACACATAAAGAGATACTCGAGGGGCACCTGATTGGCTCGGTGGGCAGAGTGTGCAATTCTGGATCTCGAGGTTGTGAGTTCAAGCCCCACATTGGGTGTAGAGATTACTTAAAAATAGTAAAATCTTTACTATTAAAAAAGAAGATGCTTTATCACAAAGGTGAGACTGGTGAAGGAGAAAGAATGGTCATCTTTAATAAATGTGCTGCTCAATTGAACATCCACGTGAAATAAATATTCTGAGCCCTTGCCTCACATGGTACATAAAAATCAAATTCACGTGGATTGTAGCTCTAATCGTAAAAGGTAAAATGATTACGTTTTTAGAAAACGAATAGAAGACTATCTTCATGACCTTGGGGTAGGCAAAGAATTCTTAAATTCTAAAAGCATCAGGGCAACTAGGTGGCTTAGTAGGTTAAGCGTCTGCCTTTGGCTCAAATCATGATCTCGTGGTTCGTGGGTTCGAGCCCCGCGTCAGGCTCTGTGCTGACAGCTCAGAGCCTGGAGCCTGCTTTGGATTCTGTGTCTCCCTCTCTCTCTCCCCCTTCCCTGTTCACACACACACACTCTCTCAAATATAAACAAACAGTAAAAAAAATTATAGCTTCTAAAAGCATTAATCAAAAAGGAAAAGAAAACATGGATACATGGACTTTAGTAAAATGAAAAATCTTCCCCTTTCACCAAAAGATTGAAAGTGAAGAGGCAAGCCACAAAGGGGAAGATATCTGCAATACACGTATCTGGTGAGAACTTGTATCCAGAAAATAGAAATAACTCACAAATCAGTAAAAAGGTCATATATCCCCATTTTTTTTTTAATTAAAAAAAAAAAAGACTTGGATGGGGGACTTTCCAAAAGAAGACTGTTGGGGCGCCTGGGTGGCTCAGTTGGTTGTGTCCAACTCGTGATTTTGGCTCAGGTCATTACCTCACAGTTTGTGAGATCCAGCCCCGTGTAGGGCTTTGCACTGACGGCTCAGGGCCTGCTTGGGATTCTCCCCCTCCCTGCCTCCCTTCTCCTCCCCCCCATTCAAAATAAATAAATAGACATTTAAAAAGAAGACAATTGTCAAATAGCCAATAAACCGCAAAAAAGGTGGTCAACCTGCCTGTTAGGGAAATGGGAAATGGAAATGAAAACCACAATATGGTGGGCATGAGGGTCAGAAGGGTACCGAGCTCAGGGCTGTCGGGAAGACTAACAGAAGCCAAGAACTGGCACAGCACTGACATATCAGCCATGGCGGGTGCTATCTTATCAAGGATGAAAGGAGAGCATGCCTTTCATGCCGGGAAAGCAGGCGGCTTTCTTACCTCATGCAATCCTCCCACAGGCCTTCAAGGTGGGATTATTAGACCCATTTTATAGATGAAGGTATAGACTACCTGAAGCGGTAGGGGGTGAAGTCAGGAGGAGAGTCAGGGCTGACCGACCCCAGAGTCACCAAAGAGAAGGATGAAATGTCCCAGCTTGACGAAGACCATCACAGGGTCCACCAAGTGTTCTGGGAAAACTCTGCAGGAGGGAGAGGGGCTGGAGGCTGAGGGAGAGCCCCGCACAGCCTTGCCTCATTGGGCCTTTTTGTTAATTTTATTTTTATTTATTTTTCCTTTAAAGTTTAGTATTTTGAGAGAGAGAGAGAGAGAGCACGAAAGTGCAAGAAGGGCAGAGAGAGAGGGAGAGAGGGAGAGAGGGAGAAGGCTCCACACTGTCAGCACAAAGCCCGATGCAGGACTCGAACTCACGAACCGTGAGATCATGACCTGAACTGAAACCAAGAGTCAGACACTTAACTGACTGAGCCCCGCAGGCACCCCGCCTTGGCCCTTCTTTTGCACCCTAGCTTCCCTGTGGGGTCTCTCTCAATCGTGGTACCAGCCACCCTCTCGGCTCCAGAGCAGTGAGGCCCCACCCCTGGGACAGCCTCCCCTCCATCCCGGACCTCCCCCTGCTCTCCCTGCTCCCTCACACCCAGCCCCTCTGCCAGCCTCAACCCCCACATCAGCTCCCCCTCCCTCCCCACAGCCTCTGCTGCGGGAACACAAGTCAGAAAACACCGGTGAACAAATGGGCAGGTCCAGCTGTGCACATGAGGCCACCGCCTCCACATCCAGTCTGGCAAACATTTCCTAAGGCCCCCTGCTCCTATAGCTCATGCTTCTGGGGATGTCCGGCCCTTCCCTCTGTGTGCTCCCCACTCCTATTCAGCTTCTTTTTTTTTTTTTTTTAGATGTTTATTTATTTTTTAGAGAGTGAGACAGAGAGAAAGAGAGAAGAACACAGAATCCCAAGCAGGATCCGCGCTGTCAATACAGAGCCCAGCTCGGGGCTCGAACCCACAAACCGTGAGATCATGACCTGAGACAAAGTCGCATGCTTAACCAGCTGAACCACCCAGGTGCACCCCCTTCACAGCTTCTGAAGCCCTGTCTAACGCCACCTCTTTTGTGACGTTTTCCTCAAACCTTCTGAAGCTGAATCAGTTCCTTCTTTCTTCGGGGGGGGGGGTCCCCTCATTATTCTGTGTTGGAATTATTATGTCCAGGTCTATCTCCTCCATCAGACTGGGATCCCCTCCCCCAGTGCCACCCAACAGTAAGGAAACCACAAGACCATCTGTGACTATTCATGTGCTTCCAGCATTTGTGTAAGGTCTGGTGCACAGTAACTTCAGTAACTATTTGTGGAATGAATGAATGGTGAATGAATGAATGAATCCATCAAGAGAAGCCTAAGTGTCAGCAAGAAAACAACACTGGTTCTTGGACAAAAGGGGAGACAAGTATGAGAAAGAGATGAGGCCTCCAGGGTCATGGCTCAGCTCTCCTGACATCCCCTCCCTGACCTCTGTCCCTGCTTCCCACCTAGGACCGTCTCTTCTGGCCCCAGGAAGCCTCTGGATCTGACCACACTCCCCCACACAGGGAGGTGTGACTTCTCCCAGCCAGCCCAGCCTGGCCCTCAGGGCCCCTCGGTGAGGCTGTTACAAAGTGTCTGGTTTCCCGTCTGCGGGCCATCTGTCCCTCCCCAGCAGGCTCACTGGCCCTTCTCCAGGGGGACACGAGGTCCACATTAGATCAGGAGTCCCCTAGGGGCAGAGAGAACAGCTCTGCGCCGCGCTGCTCGAGGGGGCCTCTGATGTCCTGCGGAACCTGTGGTAATCCTCTCAGCCTCCGCGTCCACGGCTAGGAGCTGGCCCAGCTCACGGGCTTACTGAGGGGCTCTCATAGATGGCACGTGCCAGCAGGCCAGGGACTTGGCTGCTCTGAAGGGCACGGCTGCCTGGCACACCAGCCTCCAGGCCCAGCTGCTCTGGGCCGCCTCCAGCTCACCAGGTCCTGTGCCTCACCCTCTGCCGGACCCCCTGGTGGCCCACTGTGCCCAGCGGGAGGTGGCAGGTGGCAGGGTGCGGGAGAGAGGGCACGGGCTCCGAGCAGGTCGCTCGGCTCCAGCCGGGATTTGTCCTGTGACCTGTTTCCTTACCTTCAAAATGAGGAAAATAAGACAAACCTCATGGAGCGGCCGAGAGGTTTACAGAGCAGTGCCTGGACAGGGCCCAGCACAGCGGCTGGTGCAGAACAGGGTGCTCTGTAAATTGTCGCTGACGCACAAAGGCCCCCCCCCACCCCCCGCCCCGGTCTCTGATCTGCTAAGCACAGAAGCAGCACCCACGGGGGCTACAGGACCACGTCCTTGGCTGGTGCTCAAGTACGAAAGGATTGGAGACGCAGAGCCCGGCGGCTACGGATCACGCTCTGGAACCTCAGGGACATGACTTCCGCCCTGGCTCTGCCACGTACCTGCTACGGGACCCGGGGCAAGGTGCCTCACCACTCAGAGCCCTGGTTTCCACATCTTCAAGATGGATATTAAGTTGTCACGTGTCAACACACTCAGTTGGCAAGTGTGGCAAAATGACCACTCTAGCGACCGTGACTTCTGGGGGCCAGACACTGTGTGAGGCGCCCTACCTGTGCAGCCTCGTGGAATCCCCACGACCGCAGTCATTCCTATCTCTGCCGTGCGACGGCCAGCTGGCGGAGCCTGTGCCCTCCCGTGTTTCAGCAGCGATTAGGCCGGTGACACCCTGGCCACAATCAGGATTGCTGGGTGCATGGGTCATATTCCCTGCTGGTCTGTGTGCGGTGTGAGCCAAGGGATCCTCCTCTTTCACTAGGACTGGGCTGGGGCACCGCTCAGGAAAGGCCCCTCCACCTACTGCCCCCCCCAGGGCCACTCACCAGAATGGTCGTGACCACCAGTGTCTTGTTGGCCAGTGTCTGCGACAGGTTGATGTCCAGGGTGGTGGCGTTCATGGCCAGGGTCCGGTTAGAGTACCATACCCCGATCTGGGGCAGAGAAGGTACCATCAGCACACGCTGGCCCTGCCCCCACCCCATCAGGACTCTGGAGCGTTCCCGGGTCTGCTCACCTCGCGGTGGCCTTGCCGGGACTTCTCCAGGATGCGCAGGGTGTAGTTGGTCCTCTGCCCTTTGCTGTTGAACTCGACCCGCCCGGTCAGCCCGTCATACTCTACCTAGCAGGGCGGGAGGCAGGCAGAGGGAGGGGTGGCAGGGGCCCAGACATAGGGCGGGAGAAGCCCAGAGAGGTGGAGACAGAGAAGAAGGAGACAGAGAAGAAGAAGAGAGGGAGAGGGACCAGGAAGGACCGCGGTTAAACGAGAAAGACAACACGCCAGCAAAAGAAAGGAGATGGGACACAGACGCAGGGGGAGGGCAGTGCAGACACGGAGAGGGAGGTCCAGAGGGGAGCGATGGAGGAGAGGAGGAGGAAGAGGCCCAGAGACAGCAGGAGGTGGGTGGGGTTGGTAGCGGGGGAGAGGGCAGAGGGGCCACAGGGTGGACACAGTTAGTGTCCCAGCCTGAGAACGACGGCCCTGCCCCCTCGGCCCTCCCCGCTCCCCGCTCACCATGCGCAGGTAGTTCATGAGGCTGGTCCCATGGGGCCAAATGTTGGCCGACGTACAGGCCAGCGGCTTCACACCGATTTCTTGGCTGCGGTTCAGCTCCCGGACGGCACTCACCACCACGTGCACGGCGTCAAACATCAGGGCCGCCGACAGCTGGGGTGGGGGGCAGAGGTAGAGCGAGGATGAGGAAGGGGCAGCTCAGGCAGGGGGGCCCCAACGCCCCCGTGGTGCTACCCACAAGCCCTCAGACAACTCCCGTCTCTCCAGGAGCATGAAACGGTGCAGGTCGGCAGTGAGGACCGGTCTCTGAGTGTCTTTCTCAGGGAGTCAGGTGGCAGCGGGAAAAACGTGCATGCTGCCCGTAGCTTTGTGGGAATAGCTCCTCCTGAATCATGCAGCCCCGCGTCTGTTTGGGGACGGGCTGGATGGCCAGCCGAGTCACCTCCACAGGGGGATGCTGGTGGGCCTCAGGGTGTGCCCGGGAATCCGCATCAGCGTGGCTGATGTAGGATGCAGGGTGTGGGAAGAGGGCCACAGCCTGATTATGGCTGGGCGCACGTGTGTGGGGGCTGGAGACGAAAGTGCCTGTTTGTCTCCACGCAAAGTGCCAGGGTGGGCGTGGCATCTAGGAGGCAGGCGAGCATAAGGGCTGTGAGCCTGCGCCTGGGAAGCAGGCGGCTCTGAGCTGGAGACCCGGCTCTCCTATTTCCTACGGGAGGCCCAAGTCCCCACCCTGCTCGGAACCTCAGTGTCCTCCCCTATAAGATGGGGATGATTGTCATCTCTGCCTCCACAGGCTAACGTGGGCACCAAAGAAGGTAATACGTGTCAGAGTTCAAAACTGCCCGGCACATAGTGAACGCTTGATACAAATTGGGCACCGAGCTGTGACTGAGGACATGGGGCATCTCTGTGTGTGTGTGTGTGTGTGTGTGTGTGTGTTTGCGGGAGTGTCTTCGCTGGGTTGGTGTGAAGGTCTGAATATCTGTGTTGTGTAGACAGCTGCAGGGGCACACACAAATGTACCTCTACCCACGTTATGTCTGCACCGCCTGACTGCATGGCTCAGGGTCCATGTGCGTTTCTATGCGGTAGGAGTGCCTTGGTATCTTGGCACAGGACTAAACGTCTGTGAACAAATACACCTAAGTGTGTACCTTCTGTATGTTTGTGTTTATTCGACATATATTATTGGACACCTACCCTGGGCTAGGCTGATTTAGGTGCTGGTGATACAAAGGTGAAGAAAACAGAAAGAAAACCCTACACTCATGGAACTTACGGTCTAGATATCCATATCTGTACCTAAGCAAAACATAGAGCATTAGATATGCAAGGACAGGTACTGTGCAGAAAAATACAGTATGGAAGGGAGCTGATTAGCAGGGAGTTTGTCGTTTTTATGGTGGGGACCAAGGAAGGTCTTGTAACCGAGGGAATGTTTGAGCAATGACTTGGCAATGAGGGAGTGAGTCGCTAGTTCTCTGGGGAAGCACATATGAAGCAGTGGGAGGAGCAAGTGCAAAGGCCCTGGGGTGGGCATGTGCTAGGGCCATAAAGGCACCTGGAGGAGGCCAGTGTGGCTGGGGCAGCCTGGGAGGTACAGAGGAGGAAACAGATCAGACTTATCTTGGGGCCACAATGTGAGGCCTCACAGTATGTACTTGGAAAGCGAGTGGGGGTGCTGGAGGGTTCTGGCACCATCTCACCAAAGTACAGAAGTGCTCACCGCAGGACCTGGATAGGTGCTGGCTTCACAGTTCTCCCTCCAGGACATGTTGAGGCTGCGCACAAACTCGGGGTAGAAGGGATGTGAGGTGTTAAACATGGAGAAGCCCAGGATGTTGGAGGTGTCCTCCACGATCCCGTCCAGGTGCAGGATGGGGAAGTCCTGGGGCCAAGAAGAAGGGGTGAGGCCAGGGGCCAGGCCCCACATGGGGCAGACACCCTGGGAGGGGGGCGGGGGCCGGAGGGGCCGCGTGGGGTACGCACCATGGTGGTGAGGATGTATTTGTAAAACGCTGAGGTCATTCCCAGCTCTGAAGCCTGGAGGACATGGGGCGGCACAGAGGCGACAGGAGGGGCGGAGGCCCACAGGCAGAAGCGAGGAGACGCCAAGAGAGGAAGAGAGATTTAGAGACAGGCCTAGTGAAGACACCCATGGGAAACACAGTAACAGACACCCAGAGACGGAGACAGGGAGAAGGAGCCGCGCGGGGGCAGAGGGAGACCCTGCTCCCCGATGCTGCACCAGTGGACAGGCGACCTGGGTGGAAGGAAGGCCTTATTGGAGGAGAGAACGGCACCCCCAGATGCCCGCATCCCCCTGGAGGGCACTTACAAGACTGCCTTCTGGAGACAGACAGGCAAAGGGACGCCTTAGAAACAGGACAGGCCGGGAGGGTAACCTCAACTTTAAGCTTCTCCCCGCGCTGCCCCAGAGCCAAGTTGGGGCTGCTACTGTGTGGGGCCCAGCCTGGTCACAGGCCAGATAAACCCCCCCCCTGCAATCTTTACAAGCACTTCGCAGCGAAAGGCAACCGACTGGAATCTCAAAATGCCTGTTTGGAGCCCCTTTCTTCACAGTCCTTGAGGCAAAGAAAACTAGAAGGCCTCTCCTGCCACGGTGTCCGAGCCTGTCCCCGCTACGGTCATTAGAACATTACATGGCACCAGCCAGCATCGGCCGAGTGGCAGGAGCTGTTATCGTGAGGCTCACAGCCCATTCCGCGAGAGGAGAGTGACCACGGGTCCCTCGGCTCGGCTCGCGGGACCCCAGCCCAGGCCTGCCTGCCTTCCGAACACGAAACCTTTTCTCTAAAACTTCTTGCCTCAAGGGCCCTATGGATTCTGTCCACGCTTCTTCCTGTACACTACAATCAGTAGTGACATATGGTTTTAATTTAAAAAAAAAAGAAAAAAGAAAACTGGAGAAAAATAAATAATACAGATTAGATTACGAGGACGAATTAAGAGCAGGGAAGCAATGAATGATTAATGAATGTGGGTCACTGCTGGAGGGTGTGTGGCAGGCCCCGGTGCTACCCCCTCCCGGGCGCCCTTGAGCCAGCCTGCTTAACTCCAGCTTCTTAATCCACAAAATGGTCATCACGCCTGCCCCGCAGCCTGGGTGGGAGCCAAATTAAAGAGTCCGTGCAAAGTGCCTCCACGCGGCAGGACGGGCACTCAGTGCAGATGACAGGGAGCTCCCCGCACCAGCATCTACTCTGGGCCAGGACCTGTCTGTCCCAAGTGCTTCCCCACCATTCACTCACTAACTCCTCACGGCAACCCACCGAGGCAGCAACTGAGCACAGAGAGGGGAGGCGACTGTCCAAGGCCCGACCACCGGTGCGACCGCGAGGTGGCCAAGCTGAGACAAACCTCACGATTATCATCTGCTCATAGGAAGCGGGTCTCTACCGTGTGACCCCTGAGGCCCGTGGGCATTGGGTGACTTGCTCTGTCACCCAATGCTTCTGCCCCAACCCTGCAGAGAGACAGAGACTGGGGGACTCACTTTACGGAGGATGAGGTGGGAGATGGACGCGTTGGCATCAATGATGATGGTGGACACCTTGTCATCGCGGATCTCCTTGAGCAGCGGCGTGGGGTCCCGGCTGTCGTCCAGCATCCTCACTGACAGCGTCTCCTTGGAGATGAGGAAGCCACGCACTAGCTCCTCCAACCGCAAGAGGCCTGGGGGAGCAGGAGGGCCCGGGTTAGGGTCCCTGTAAGTGTCCCAGGGTGACTTCCTCCTCCTCCAGTGTAGGGGAGCCCAGGAGGGGACGAGGGCTGTACTGCCCAGAGCGTGGTCGGCTCTCTTGGGATACTGGGCCCATGGACCCTGTGCTCGACCTCCACACACCTGTCCCCTGCCACCTTTCCGCCGCTGGGACCTGTGACGGGGATCTCAAACTTCACTCACGCAAGCCACATTTCCACTCCTCTCACCCAAGCCACCACCTGCCTGCCAGCCACTCAGGCCCAAACCCGGACAGCACCCCGGCCTCCTCCCTCCCTCTCCCTCTCTCCTCCTGTCCCTCTCTTTCTCTCTCCCAGCTGCGCCCAACCCACCCAGGCTCTATCTGCAGAGTGCAGCAGACCCCACGTGCCGCACCACCGCCACCACCCTGGCCTAAGCCACTGCCTTCCCTCACCTGTTATGACAGCCGCACTTGCCCCCACGTCCGTCCCCGTCACAGCAGCCACAAGCGCGTAGAGCAGATGTGTGCCTCCTCTGCCCCAAACCCTCTAACAGCTCTGGCCCATTGAGAGTGGAGGCCCGCATCCTCACAGCCCCCGGGCCCCACTCCACCCACCCACCCCTCGCCATCCCCTTGACCTGTCTCGCACACGCCATGGCCACGCTCCTGCCCTGTGGCCTTTACACTAGCTGTTCCCTTCTCTCCCTGGACCCCCATGCGGCTCCCTCCCTCTCCACCTTCAGATCTCTTACCCAAACATCACCTCCTCGAGGAGGTGATCACCATCCCATCTCGAATGGGAGGACTTACTACTTCCTAGCTTCTCCCACGAGACAGCAGGCCTGACAAGGACAGGGGTTCTGGCCTGGCTCGCACAGGCACCGCTCTAGCCCCAGGACCCAGAACAAGGTCTGGGCCGTGGCAGGTGTTCAGTAAATACCTTTTGAAAGACGAGTTTCTCCTGGAAGTTACTGAGCACGGCCCTCTCTCTTTTTCCAGCTGTGCACCCCACCCACAAACCCACCGGCCTTCCGGACATCCCCACTGGATGGTCTCCGAGACGCCTCGACCCCAAGTGCACCTCCACCTGACCGTTCGGTCCTCCTCCTCCTCCTCAGGCGGAACCCAGTCACCACAGCGACGGCGCCCTCTCCCTTCCCTCGTGGCTCCTCAAACCCATCCTGGCCTCTCCGGCCTGCCGCCACCACCAGAGACCTAACCAGTGCCCCTTCTCCCTGCCCGTCTCTGGCCTCCCGGCCATAGCTCGTGGCATTCTCCAGTCAGTTCTCTCTGCTGCAGCCAGCGCTCTTCCTGCAACACACACCCGGCCTGTCCCCTGCCCCGCCCTGCGTGGGAACCTTGCACCACCGCCATCATCTTTGGGCAGAGGTGCAGGGCCCTGCGTGGTCATGCTTCCTGCACGCGCTGCTCCCCTGTTCCCACACTGGGCACCGGGCTCCCTGGAAGCATCCTTGAGCCTCTCAAAGCGGCCACGTTCCCTGGGCCCTCGGCCCCTGCCCTGCCACCCCCTCCCCTCTTCCTGACCCCAACTCCTCCCCAACCTTTAGGTCCAGCTTAGAGGCCCCTTTCTCGGGGACACGGGATCTGAACTTTCAGACCCGGGTAGGATTCCCTTCTACGTGCTCCGACGGCACCCCGCCTGCCCGCTGACAGAGTATGGATCACTCTGCGTCACAACCGCTCGGCGATAGCATCCCCCACGGACCCTGGAGTCCAATCCGGGACCACACCTAGTGCGGAACCGCCAGGGCCTCGCAGGGGCCTGGCACGTAGGTGCTAGTTACTATCTGCTGACTAAATGGTCTCTCGGGGGAGGTGGGGGGGTCTGGGTTCCTGACGGGGAAGGATGGTGGGGACCAGGGGAGCCTGTGCCGTGCGGGAGACCAGATCTCTCGGGCAGGGGAGTTTGGGGGAATAAAAACAAAACACCCAGTTCTCCCTCACACTCGGCCTTGGCGCAGATGAGGCTGGCCGAGGGGTAGTTGAAGGACTTGAGGATTCGGGAGACGGCCAGGCTGACGTCCTCGTTACTGGGGTACAGGCTGACGGACGCGAAGCGCAGGTACTGCAGGCGGGGTGTCTCCTCGGGACCCACCTTGATGTGGGGGATCTGGACAAAGAAGGAGGCTTTGCTTCTATCCTGCGGCCTCCTCCCCAGCCTCGCCTCCCAGGGACCCACCCCTGCCCTGTCCCACACTCTGCTCACCTCCTTCTCTCCACAGATATGGCTCACGGTGGAGGCAGACGCAGGGCTGGACGAGGGCCCCAAGACAGACACGACCCCCTTGGGCAGGATCTGACACACTGCGAGGGGTGGGAAGAGACCGCAGTCAGGGACCTTCCTCTCTGCCCCCACCTGGCCCGGGAGCACATCCGATCCTTGGAGCTGCCGATCCCCCTTGGCCGCCCCGGACCCAGAGGCCCAATCCCCGGTCCCACCCGCAGCAGTGGACAAGACAGAGACAAATGGGGAGAAATGGCAAGAGGGATGGGTTAGACCATGAGAGAAACAAAAGAACAAAGAGGAAAAACCAGGGACCTCCCGGCTGCAAAGCTAACGCCCGGCTCCTCAGCCTCTGTCTCACTCCTCCTTTCCAACAACGCCTCACAGCCCCTCCACCCCACAACCACAGCGAGGGCCCCTCTCCACCCCACATCCCAAACACCGCTCTCCTGTGGCTTTCGTTTGCTCCTCTTTCTTCTGTGTTGCTTTCTTTTTTTTCTTTTTTCCCCTTGAACTTGCGCACGTCTCAAAGACGGGGAGGCAGAAGCTGTTTTTTCTGCCTGCCCGGTGCCCATTCTCATGGCAAAACCCTAACTTCTCCTCAGGGAACCATGTGTTTCCCAGGACTGGCTGGCACCCAAGCCAGGATCACAGAACCACACGGTCCTGGCCACAGTGATTGGTTCAGAGATGGGGACGGGCTCAAAGCAGGCCATCAAGAGCCTTCCCCAGGTTTCTGCTACAATTATTACGTGGTTTGCTAAACAGGTAAGGTGTAAGCTTTGAGCTACTGGGGCCGTCTTGCCACCGGTTAGGGAGGGTATTCCTGAAAATGAACCCAACTTAGAGGAAAACAGGACCCACGGATGAAGACAGAGAGCTTCCTGGGACATGATATGAGTGCCTGGACCTAACCATGCCTGAAACAGTCCCGGGACATCATTTGAGTACCTGGATTTAGCCATGCCTGAAATTAGTCCTTGGGCCTTTTCGTATTATAAGCTGATAAATTCTCTTTTTCCCTTAAGGCAGACTGAGTGGGTTTCTGCCACATCCAACTAAAAGCATCCTAACTAAATGCCTTACCTTCGTCTAAACTTGATTCTTCTGTGCCTTCCACATTGCTGAAGGCCCCGTTTGTGCAGACCAAATATCTAGAAACAATCCTTGCCTTTAATTCTTCTCTCAATAGGCAAATTAGTCACCAAGTCCTGTCTCTTTTGTCCTCAAATTTTCTCATATCTTTCCCCTTCTCTCCCCTGCCCTACTTTTTAGGGCTCTCAACTCAGGCATGCCAACTCAGGCATGATCACCCAAATCTAGCCTCCAGATTCACCTTCCAGAAGCCCGCTCCCTGACCTAAACCCATTGGTGGCTCCCTTCTGCCTACAGGTGAAGGTGACATCTTTTAGCCTGCCACTGTCGCCTCTTTGAACTGGCCCGCCATTCTGCCCAGCCTCACCTCCCACTGCTGTCACACTTCAGCCCCAAAGTCTCTCATGATCTCACCAAGCATGTCCTGAGTCCAGGTAGCCAGGACAGGTTCAACCCCACACCCTGTTCTTTGGCTCCATATATCCCCCTCCTCTGCTCCAGCTCCAGACTCTAGCATATGCCTGGAACCCCATTTACCTCCTCACCTTCCATCCCAGCTTCTCCCAGTTTGTGTTCTGTGCTGCGCCAGTCAGGAAAGTACAAGAAACACTGTACCCCATTCTCCCTCTCGCTAATATGAAACACACGTGAATATAACAAACGCTCTGATAAGGCCTGTAAGAACGAAAACCAATCTAAAACACATTGAAGACAGCATCTCCTGAGGTATACGACCCCAACACATTTGTTCAAGAGATACCCATTAACACTTGCTCGGTCTGTCAGTATCCAACAAATACTTATGCACCCCTACTATGTGGCTGCTGTTCTTCAGGGCATACTTTGAGCAATGCCACTTCTTCTATATCCTGCTTGCCTTTCAGACCTCAGAACTTTGGCTTAGCCTTCTCCAGAACGCCTTCACTGTTCCTGCCCCTGAGGCCCCCTGGCCTCACTGTCCAGGCCCCTCATTACTCAGCTCTGGGCACTGTGTCCCCAGCCAGCCATGAGTTTATCTTTCAAACGAGGCTCTCAGCTCTTACAAGGCAGGACCGGGGCTGGCACCCTCCCTACCTCCCCATGCTCGGCAGCACCATCTCTGGAAAGGAAAAAGCAGAGCAGACATGAAGGAAGGGGCAGGTGGAGCTAGAAAGAGACAAAGCAAGCGAGCTGAGGAGGCCAGGAGCTGAGGGACAGACTGAGGGCTACCAGCCTGCCCTGCCTCACCCCACGCCCCCTGTGGCCCTGCTCACTGGTGTCCGTGGTCTCGTACTGGCTGTCCCGCTGAAGCTCAAAGATGTCTACTTCCACCCGGGCCTTGGCTGGGACTTCGATGATCCCGTTGATCTGCTCCCGGGCCAGAGCCAGGGCCAGACGTTCGCCGCGGCCACACACTGTCTGGTCGTCCAGGATTGCAGCTGAGGGGACACGGGGGTTGGGGACCAGACTCCTGGGTCCTGAGAAAGGAGAGGCTGGGGTCCTGGACTCCTGGGCTCTAAGGTAGGGGTGGGGATGCTGACATGGGTCTAGACTCCTGAATCTAAGGTTGGACACAGCTGGAGGTCTGGACTGCTGGGTCCGGGCGGGGGGAGAAGGCGCTGGGGGCTGCTGTTCCCTGTTGCTGAGGAAAGCTGAGACCTGAAGCCCAGATTCCCGGGTCCTGAGGGATGGGCAGGCTTGGGAGGGTCTCTGCAGAGGCGGGGCAGGGGCTGTAGGGCCTCACCCATGCGCAGTGATGAGAGCACCTGGCAGCTGGGGCTGGCGAAGGCAACAATCAGCAGCAGCAGCAGCTCAGCCGGCATCTTCCTCCCCTCCTCATGGGGACGCAGCTGCCGCGGCCCCCACTCGCCACCTGCAGGGAGCCCCCCACCCATGGGGAGATTGCTGAGGTGGGGGCCTCAGAGCCCTTTGGAGGACTGCTAGATGGGGTGGTGACCGGAGACCCCGGGACATTGTGAGCGAGCGCTGAAAGGCCCTGCCCTTGTCAGAAGCTGACAACACCAAAGGCATTGATACGAAGGAGGCTCAGGCTCTGAGGAGCACTACCGGGGAGGAGCTCACGGCACTGAGTGGGACAGGCATGGCTAGAGGACATTCACAGCTACCAAAACGGGAGGGATCTCAAGTAAGAGCAAATTCCAGGGACCATCCCCACCCCAGTAGGAAACCAGGAAGTGCCACCCCCCACCCAGTCCCGCCCCTGTCTCTGGGCAGGCAGCGGTTACTAGGCAACAGAAACTGGCTGGAGAGGATGCGGTGGTTGCTAGGCAACCCCATCCCAGGCCTCACTTGCCACTTTCCTGACGTCCCTGGTTCCCACAATCCCGTGGGGAGAGTGGCCTGGACATCCGGGGTCTGGAGGGGAGAGTATCCGGGAGTTAAGGAAACTTGAGGAGAGAGGGAATGATGGAGAGAGACAGAGACACACGTGGAGACACACAGATGGAGACAGATGGATGGACCCGAGGCAGCTAAGGAGCTAAAAAAAAAAAAAAAAAAGAAAAGAAAAAAAGTAAAGAAAGAGAAGACAGAAACAGGGAGACAGAAATAGGAAGAGAGGCTTAGAGAAAGAAAATACAAAGACACCCAGGAAAGGAGAAAGAGAAAAAACAGACAAAAATACAAGGGAACAAGAAGATAAGAAGACAGGGGGGACAGAGATGAAGAGGACAAAGGAGTTTCTGGGTAGGGAAGGACAGGACTAGGAGCAAGGAGGAAGGATGAGGCAGGAAGGCAGGGAGCCATGGAGACGGAGGAAGGTCAGGATGCGGAGAGGAGCATAGGGCAGGCAGCAGAGAGGGAAATCAAGGCATAAGAGAGACACAGAATAGAACAGGAAATACAGAGAATGGAGAGAGGACACAAGCCCACTTGAGATGCCACCAGAGAGAGCTGGAAGGGAAGAGTAAGGCAGGGAGTCTGCTGTCTGCCAAAGCAGGTGCCAGACTACAGCCCCCCACCCTGCTCAGGGGAGCTGAGGATTAGGGGGAGACAATGCATCTTTGCTTCCCAGAATGGCTCCAACCCCAGTGAGTTAGAGTTCTCCAGGTACCCCAGCCTTCTATGGGGCAACCCCCAGGCAGGGATGAGTTTGGCTGGATGCACGGCTTCTCCTGGCCGAGAGCCGTGCCCCAAGAGAAGGGGCGTTGGGCTTCCAGGAGAGAGCATTACTGTGAGGCCCAGAGTGCTGTGAGGTGAGCCTAGGGGTCTCGTTGCACCCCACCTGATCCCCATGGATGGAGGGCTTAAGGTAGTGAGACAGCAGAATGAAACCTGCCAGGGGAGGGTAGAGGCACAGTGCAAGATTTTGGACCATCCTTGTGGCCGGGAAAACCTAGGCCATGGCAGCAGGAGACCCAACAGTCTCTGCTCTGCCCGACTCCCACATGACCTTGAGCAGCTCCCTCTCCCAGGGCCTCTGGGAAAGGCAGGCTGAGGGGTGGGAGGGCATCATGGACAGGCTGGGGGCTGCAGATGGTAATCCGGATCTACAGTGAAGACTTCAAGGGTGGAGGAGCAAGGGAAGTTGGGGGACCAGGAAGAACTCTCAGGGGGAGGATTGTGGAGGGCGGGGCTTGGAGAGAGGCAAGAGTTGAAGGGGGGTCATCCCGAGACATCAGGGGCTTCTGGGAACAAACCAGGGAACAGAGACTAGAGGACAGGGAAGACGGAGGGAGAGACAGGGACCAGAGGGCAGGGTCCCACAGGTGGCAGACATGGGTGGGAGCAGAAACACAGAGTGCAGGGCCAGGGTCTGGGACAGCACATGGACAAATGGAAGGCCCAGATAGAAAGACAGACGGACCAAAAAGAGGTCCCTGGGGCTAAATGAGAGAGAAGGACCCACACAGGTCGCCTAGAAGTGAGACACCAAAGGAAACGGAGACAAGACAGCGCGAGGTAGCAGAGGCAGGGAATCAGGCAGGCCTGAGCCCCAGAGGCCCAGACACTTAGGCAAAGCCAAATAAAGGTGGAAGCATAGCAGCCAACCAGGCAGAAGGAGCCGAGTGAGGGGCCCTGCCAGGAGAGGCAGACAGACAGGAAGGCAAGACATCACCAAGGTGAGAAGGCAAATCGGTGAGACAAGTGGGGTGAGGGAGAGGGCAAAAACACAAGAACACAACAGGTGCAAAGACTGCAGGAAGGGGAAAAATCCGCAAAACTCTGCAAAGGAAGAGAGCTAGTTGGAAAGAGAGCCGGAGAAAATGTATGCAGGAGCCACACAGCAGATCTCGAGAAGAGGGAGGGGCGAGTGGGGCAGACACACACTAGAAGGGGCAGTGAGGGCCAGGGAGGGAAATGGAAGCAGGGAGGAAGAGCGGGGGGCACAGGCAGGGACAGGGTGAGTGCCCACATAAGGGGGCCAGTCCACACAGAGATGCACCCACCAGGGTGTCTTGAGGAGGTGGTCAATCCCTGAGCCCACAAGCCCCGAGGCATGGGGAGGGATGAGGACAAAAAGGCCAGGCCAGGACGTAGAAGTGAGCAGAGGATGGGGGGTGAGTGAGACCACCAAGGAAAAGACAAAGTAGACCACGCAGTGGCTGCGGCTGAGGAGAAAGGAGCCGGACCCAGAGTGGATCTGGGGGAGGAAAGCAGAAAAGTGAACAGGAAGACAGGCTCCAAGTGCAGGGGCAGAGGAGGACAGGGGAGCAGGGGCACAGGCAGAGCAAAGAGTGGATGGAGAGAAGTGGATAGAGGGCCAAACCTGTGGGTGCTTCCAAAAGAGCCAGACGAGATGCAGGGGAGTTTTGAAAAAGGGACAGAGGGAGAGAGAGAGAGAGAGAGAGAGAGAGAATCAACAGAGACACAACAAGAAAGAGTTAGGCTAACAGCAAAGGAGAGAGAAGTTGGACAGAGTCAGAGAGAGGCCTGAGAGACACACGAAATGGAGATTGAAAAAAAAGGAAAGACATTTCCAGGAGACGGACAGCGGATGGGACAGGGATGGCAGGCAGAAAGGATGAGGAAAGAAGAGAGGCGGAAACAGAGGGAGAACAGAGCCGGTCACCGGTCGCCGTGGGACCAGGGCTGGAGAAAGCAGGGGCGGAGACTGGCCAGGAGTCCCACAGAAGGAGTGAGCCCGCAAGTAAGAGCCAGGCAGCCCCTCAGGACCCCAGGGGCTGGGGACAAGGCTGAGCTGTTGCACCCAGAAGAAGGGTGAAGAGAGGCTGAGGTGAACAGAGGTTGGGAGACGGGGGAGGCACAGGGCAGGCCCCTGCTCGTGGAGGGGGGCAGGGGAGGTGGGGGCCCCACCAGACGGTGGTGAGCCCAGCCTTCCAGGACCCAGGCTGGCCCGAGCCCAACCCCCGCCCTGCAGACACTCACGGATCCTGGTGGGACGGAGGGCTGGGCTCCCTCGAGGCCCGAGAAAGACAACGGGGAGATGCTCTGGCGCTGGGTGGTGGTGTGGCCGGGGGCGGGGGGGGAGAGGGCAGTCCACGAGGCCCCCTCCCCCGCCTCCGGCAGTGGCCCCCAACTAATCCAAAACAGGGGCTCCCCGGAGCGGGGAGGAAGGACAGGTGGAAGAGGAGAGGGCGGGCCAGGGAAGGGAGGAAGGGGAAAGGAGAAAATGGAGGAGAGAAGGGGAGAGAGGAGAGGGAGAAGGAGCAAATGGAGGGGAAGGAGGGAGGAAAGGAGGAGAGGAAGGTGAAAACGGAAGGGAGGGGGGCACAGGCAAAGCCGGGGGAGGGGGAAGCTGGCCCAGGAAAGGGCCCCCGCCCCCTCCCCTAGCCGGGCCGGCCTGGGGGGGCCACGGGGGGCGAGGACTGGCTGGAGACAAGGAAGCCGGCCATCAGGAGGGGGGGGGGGGGGGAGGGCTTGATTGGGGGGAGGGGGCCACCCCTTCCCCCCTCCCCCCTGGAGCCTTGGCCCTGCCCTGGATGAGGCAAGGGCCTGGAGTCCTCAAGCCCTCAGCCCCCACGGGAAAAGCATGCTAGGGGCGGAGAGAAGCCGAGGGGTGGAGGGGCTGGGGAGGACGGGGTGTTGGGAGACCCGGAGAGCCGAGAAGGGGGCAGGCGGCGAGGTGGAGAGATGGGGAGGAGGGAGAGGAGGAGGGAGGGAAGGATGGAGAGGAGCAGGTGGAAGAGGAAGGCAGAGGAGGGTGGGGTGTCCCGGGGGGCGCCCGGTGCAGGGCCTCAGTGGGAGGGCCTGGCCACGGACTCCTGGTCCCCTGCGAGGCGCAGCCGCCGGCTCTGGGTCCCCAGCTGGGCCTGCCTCCCTGCTGCCGGCCACCGCCGCCACCGCCACTGCTGCCACCGCCACTGCCGCCAACACTACCACCACCACCACCACCTCCGCCGCCGCCGCCGCCACCTCTCCTTCTCTCCTCCGAGGCCGCCGCCTGCCTGCCTGCCCGCCCGCCCGCGCTGGGTCCTGGAGCGCGGGGCGGGGGGGGAGAGAGATGAGGGAGGGAGGGAGGGAGGGAGGGAGGGAGGGAAGCAGGGAGGAGGGCGGGCAGGAGGAAGGGAGGGCAGCAGGCGGAGAAAGAGGAGGGAAGGGAGTGGGGGGGGGGGGGGGGGGGGATCGTATTGGTCGGGGCTGGGGGGCCTGCGAGGAGAATGCTGATGAGGGGAAGGCGCTGCATTGGATGGAGGGCCCACCCCTGGGCCACCCCCTCCACCACCATGCCACCGCCCTGCCCAGGAGCCCACGGAGATGAGAGGCAGGGAGACCTGAGGAGAAGGCCATGGAGCTGGGGGGGAGAGGGCTACAGAGATGAAGGAAAATGCAGAGGAAAAGCAAGACAGCCATCAAAACTCACAGAGGTGGGCCAAGGTCCACAAACCCCACAAGGACAAGAACAGGGGAAAAGCCCAGATAAAAAAGAGAAAAGCCTATGGAGGCATGGGAGCAGACCAGAGACAGCGACGGACCTCAGAGATGAGGGCAGCTGGTGGACAGAGAGAGAGTCCCCCAGGAAGATGGACAGAGGCCCATGAGAACAGAAAGCACTCCCTGGACATAGGGAGTGGTCCACGGGGACAGGAGAAGGCCACGGACAGGAGGAGAGGCCCGCAGAAATGGAAACAAGAATGCGTATCATAGAGACAGGGAGACGGGCCAAGCAAAGTGGGAGAAGGTCACAGAAATGGGGATGGGTGGGCACAGATACCAGGAACCCGTAAACACAAGGACGTGTGGACACAAGAGGTCCCCTAAGGCGGGAGCAGCCAACTCCTGGAGACAAGGGAGAAGCCCCCAGAAGTAGAAATAGCCCCATGGAGGAGAAGGGATGGGGCGGCAAGTATGGGAATTCTCTATAATGCATAGAGACATGATGCACCCAAGACATGAGCGGGTGGGGCGAAGAGGCCTTCCTTCTCTAGCTACCACTTGAGCAGAGAGGCAGTGGGAAAGGGCAAGGAACTGGAGGGCAGAGCCAGAAGTGGGAGACTCCCTTCCAGGGAGCCCACTGCAGCATCTCAGAGGGAGCTGAGCAGGACAGGGGGATGGAAGACAGAAGCAGTGACACAGATCTCGGAGTGGGGGTGGGTGGTGCACGGCTGGGTGGGGGGGGGGAATTTTGGGGGGAAGGAACATGACAGTTGGCGCTGAAGGCTGCCCGTGACTCACCACCACCCCCAATGCTCGTGATGGGGAGGAGACACTGACACACTCACGTGCAGCCCCCCAGCACACGTGACCATATGCCTTTCTCTCACTCTCACACACACACACACACACACACACACACACACACACAGAGCACATGGCAACCCTTACACCAGCTGAGCATAGGAAACCCTCATCCCATATGGAGCATCCCTGACATACGTCTGACATATATACGGCATCCTGAAGGACCACCAACTTTGCATACACTTCCTCACCCTACGTGGACAACACCCATGGTCCCCCAACACCCACCCTCAGCTCTAGCTAAGCCTGAAAGCCCAGACTCATGCCAGCCTATAGGCCTTTGTTTATGCAGGGGCCCCCCCCAAAAAGAATGCCTATCCTCTGTAAAATAAACCTACCCCAGAAATCTAGTCCCATGCCACCACCTGCACAAAGACTGACCCAGGGCTCAGCCTACTCTTGTATCATCAGAAGAGAAAGATCCTAGGCAACCCAGATAAACTGGAAAGTCCAAGCAGGTCTGAGCAGAAAGGGGCCTGACACGCCAAGCTGGACCCTTGCCATTTTCAGGCAGATAAGGGGGCTTTGGCAGGAAGTGAGAACCTGCCCAGGTGCACGGAGCCTATCAAAGCCTGAGTCTAACTTCCAGGTTCTCTGGCTCCCACCCCAGGGGATTTCACCCTGATGGCAAACGCAGATTACCAGCTTTGGAGCTCACACATTCCCACCAACTTCTTTCTTCTGCTTCTTGCATTCATCCATTCAACATGCCCCGCAGGACAGGACATCCACCTGCCAGGCAGTAGAGCCTGGGGCGGGAGGGGGTGGTGGGGGGTACCAAGAGCATAGACCTCAGAGTCAACTCCTGGGTTGGAACCCTGGCTCTGTCTCCTCCAAAGGACAGGCAAGCTACTTAACTTTTCTGGGCTTCTTGAGGTCCTAATAAAAACAATTTCCACATAGCTTTTACTCTGTGCCCCACAACCATGAAGCAGGGGTTAGGGTCTTCATTTCACAGATGAGGAAACGGAGGCACAGGGGATTTAGCTTGTCCAAGACAACAGCTGGAAGTGGCAGGGTCAGGATTTCAATCCAGACAGCTTGGTATAATTATATTGGCTTGGTGTTAGGGATTTCAATTTAGTGGAAAGTTAGGACGGCCAGTTAGAAATCAACTGAAGGACACCACACAGGTGATGACTGAGATGTCACACCTCGGTCCTACTCAGTGCTTGGGAGTCCCTCGGCAGCTTTTAGCTTCAGGAAGGTAATGACCAACTCCTCGAGACTTAGTTTACTCCTCTGAGAAATGGGGTGTGGGGGGGAAGCAGTTAGTACAGGAATCTCTTGAAGCTCCTGTCCTTGGGTTGGTTCACAGGGTAGCTCTGGAACGTAACAGTGCGAGGCCAACGCCCTGAGGGCCAAAGGGGGAGAGTAGTGATGGCCAGAAGCCCTGGGTCAACGCAGAAGGAAGGCACCTTGGAAGGAAGCAGAGTCCGTCTCCTACAGGGTCACTTTCTGCAGGTTTTCATCCTAGTTGTCCTTCAGGTTTTCTCCCCCCACCCCGCCCACACTCCCCGTTTCTTAAATGAAACTGTCTTTGCTTTTCGCTTTTCCCCATTTCCTCCCCTCCCCTTCAGGTTTTCCTTGTTCCCTCAGATTCCCTCGCTCCTCGCTTCTCCTTTGACATCTCCCTTCCCCCCTTCCTCAAGAGTCCGCCGGCTTCTCTCCCCTTCCTTCTTGTTGCTTCCGTTCCTCTTTTTAATGAAGCGAGTCTGGAGCCTCAGTTTCCCTTTTTACTCCCTCCATGTGCTCGCTGCTGCAGTTTCCCCTCCCCATTTCGCGCTGACTGATGATGCTTCACTTTCTCCGTTCGCTCCGCCGCGGTTCCAGTGCCACAGCTCCCCCGCCCCCACCCTCTGGGTGTCGTGTGCCTCAATTTTTCCGACTTCCCTACTCGACCCCGACCCGACTCCAGCCCGGCGCCCCCAAGATGGCGCCCGCAGTCTCGCTCCGCCGCCTGACGTCACCGCGCGGCCCTCCCTTCTTCAGGCGTCAGGCGGAGTCGACGAGGAGCTGGAGGAGGCGCATCCTCCAGGGGGCTTAAGGGGGCGGGCACTATCAACCCCGGGGCTGGCCGGTGAGGGAACATCGCTAGAGGATTGGTTGGGCACTGCGAAGGATCCCGACGATCCATACTATTGGCCCAAGGCTCAGAGACGTGAGCGTCGATTGGTCGAACGGCAGGAGCCAGTCAGGCGCTGATTGGGCGCGTTCGGCCGTTCGCGGAGCGGCCGAGAAGGAAGGTAGGCGGGGCGTTGCTGAGGGCGATTGGGGGCGAGAGCGAGGCTGCGGAGCAGACGAGAGGCTACGGCGGGAGCTAGAGAGGGCGCAGCGCTAGGGTGGCCGCGCGAGGGGAGCTGCGGCCCGGGCCTGGGCCCGGGGCGTGCGAGACGGCGGAGGCGGGTGAGTGCGGCCGGGCGCGCGGAAAGCCGGCCTGGCTCCCCCTCCCCCCCCCTCCTGGCCTCCCCGTGCCACCCCGCCTGCGCACTGAGGGCCGGAGGGGACGCGCGCCGGGCGGGGAGGGCGGAGCGGTACCGACGGCCGGCCGGGCGCGCGGGCGGCGGGGCGGGGGCCGGGCCGGGGGCGGGGGTAGCGAAGGGGGCTAGAGTCGTGTGACGGTCCCAGTGAGGAGGGGCGAGGCTCGGGCGAGGGGCTGGGAGGGGCCTGGGTGGGAAGGGAGGCGTTTGGGCTGCCTCTAGGAGACGCTCCGAGGCTCATCGGGGCCACGGTCTGGCCGTGGGCCGTCTAGGACCGGAGGGGGGTGGGGTGGAAGGTTAGAGGCGGCCTGGGTGTCCGGGGAGGGGGGTAGGGCGTGAGGAAAGAGGTAATGAAGTTAACATAAAGAGAAAACCTAGTTATGCTTGTAAGGAATCAGACCAGTGACAGGGATTTGGTGTGAAAATGGGTATCCTTGGAGGGGAGATTTAGAGTTGAGGGCGAGGTCCGAGTGTGGAGAATGGGGTTACGTTAACGTGAAAAGGAGTTAAACCAAAGGGGGGTGGATACCACTGGAATGGGCTGAGAGGAGTCTCTGTGCATAGGGTTATGTTATGTCAAAAGGGTGGGTGTCCCCAGGATAGGTTGGGTAGAAGTGATGTTTTGAAAAGTAGGGAATTCGGTCAGATGAAGAGTAGGAATTGGGTATGGGTGTGCTGAATGGGGGAGGGTCTTGGTATCTCTGGAATGAGAATGAGATGTTAGGTTGACAAGAAGTTGGGGGTCTGGGTATCCCCAGGGTAATAAGCTGGTGAGAGGGTTCTGGGTGTAAGGAAGAGGGGTTTGGCCATCCTCTGGGTTGGGGGCTGGAGGGATTCGTCATAATAGTAAGATAGGGTCTGAGTATTTCTAAAGGCGTTTGGGGTAGTAGGAAAAGTATGTGTGAAAGTTTTAAGGCTTTGTGAGGGGTAGTCTGGATATTCCTGGATTGGGTTAGAGTACGTGCTGGGATCTTTCTGCAAAGCAGAGAAACTAAGTTGTTAATGAAGAGGGGGTCTGATTATCGCTGGAGCGGGTTAGGGTGGGGTTTGGCCTTTTTGCAAAGAAGAGGGGCTTAGGTTGATACGAAGAGGGGATCTGGGCGTCCCTAGATGGGTTAGGGAGGGAGGGTGGGGTCTTTTTTGCAAATAAGAAAATACTAGGTTAATAATGCAAAAGGCGGTCTGGGTGTCCCTGGCGTGGGTTTGTAAGGAAGGGTTTAAGTTGATGTGAAGGTGGTATCTGGGCATCCCTGAGATGGGTTAGGGTGGGTCATTTTGTAAAGAAGAGGAGCTGAAGTTGACATGAAGAGGGGTGTGGGTATCCCCATAGTGGTTGGGGTGGTTGTGTATGAAGATGAGGCATTTAAGTCAATGTGAAGAGGGGATCTGGGTACCGGAGAGGACATAAGGATTGTAGGTGAGGTCTCAGCGTAAAGAAGAGGTAATTTCGGTGAAGAGTGTCTTGAATTAGGGTGGTGAGTAGAATCCAGGTGTGAAGAAAGGGTTAGGTGTTTTTGAAATGGGGCTGGGTAATCTGGATAGGGGGTTGGGTTGTAGGAGGGGGCTTTGGTATATAGAGAGAAATTTGAAGTCGGGGATCTGGGTATCATGGGGAGTGGTGAAGGGGGGAAAAGTGTAAAATGCGATGGGTTAGGCCAACATGAGACAAGTTGATTGAGGCAAGGGAGAGTTTGAGGAGTCTGGGCACCAGAGGGAGAGACCGTGTATACTAGAGGTTGGGGGTAAAGGAGAGGGACTGTACCCTGTGAAGGCTCTGAAAGTGGCGGGCCCCTGTGGCAGTCCTCTGGGTGTAAACAGAAGTCAGGAACCTGGGGGAGGGAACAAAGGGGGAGTGAGGCTGGGAGAAGTGACAGCGGTCAGGGCCTGTGAGGACGCTCCCGGGCACCTGGGAGCGGGAATGGGGTAGCGAGTTGGTAAGAAGGAGAAGTCAGTGGAAGGAGGTTTGAGTGGAGAAGACACGGGCTCCTGTGTGATGTGCGTGGCTGTGGGCCAGCTGCGAGGCACGGGAGGTGAGGGGTTGGACAGGTTATAAGGATCTGGTGGGTGGAGTTCGATGCGTGTTGGTTCAGAGGTGAGAAGGGTAGATTCTGGGAAGGGACCGCTGGGAGGTGTTGCGCTCGGTCTTGTGTGTGCAGGAGAGGAAGGATTGTTAGGTGGGGGGTGGGAGTGGAAAACAGAAACAAGTCCGAGGGTAAAGTACATCTAAGGTTTCGGTGGGTGACGAAGGGAAGGAATCGTCCCTGGGAAGGACTGAAGAAACTCTAGTTTAGCTGTGCTTCGTCTCCACCTCCCTCTTTTCACAGCCCAGGGCCTCACTGCCACCATGACTGAGGAGTCGGAGGAGACTGTCCTGTACATTGAGCACCGCTATGTCTGCTCTGAGTGCAACCAGCTGTATGGATCCCTGGAGGAGGTGCTCATGCACCAGAACTCCCATGTGCCTCAGCAGCACTTTGAGCTGGTGGGCGTGGCTGACCCTGGAGTCACTGTTGCCGCAGAGGCAGCTTCCGGCACGGGCCTCTATCAGACCCTGGTGCAGGAGAGCCAGTACCAGTGCCTAGAGTGCGGGCAGCTGCTGATGTCGCCCAGCCAGCTCCTGGAGCACCAGGAGCTGCACCTGAAGATGATGGCCCCCCAGGAGGCAGTGCCAGCCGAGCCACCACCCAAGGCACCTGCCCTGAGCTCTAGTACCATCCACTACGAGTGTGTGGATTGCAAGGCTCTCTTCGCCAGCCAGGAGCTCTGGCTGAACCACCGGCAGACGCACCTCCGGGGCACTCCCACCAAGCCTCCGGCCCCGGTTGTCCTGGGGTCCCCGGTTGTCCTGGGGCCCCCTGTGGGCCAGGCCCGCGTGGCTGTGGAGCACTCATACCGCAAGGCAGAAGAGGGTGGGGAGGGGGCCGCTGTCCCTTCTGCTGCTGCCACCACCGCTGAGGTGGTGACTGAGGTGGAGCTGCTCCTCTACAAATGCTCCGAGTGCTCCCAGCTCTTCCAGCTTCCGGCCGACTTCCTGGAACACCAGGCCACCCACTTCCCTGCTCCTGCCCCGGAGGCCGAGGAGCCTGCCTTGCAGCAGGACACCCTGACTCCGTCCCCTGCAGAGGCGCCCGCGCCTCAGCCTGATCCCCTGCCGTCCTCTGACCACAGTTACGAGCTGCGCAACGGTGAAGCCGTTGGGCGCGATCGCCGGGGGCGCAAGGCCCGCAGGAACAACAGCGGAGAGCCGGGCGGGACGGCCGCCCAGGAGCTCTTTTGCTCCGCCTGTGACCAGCTCTTTCTCTCCCCTCACCAGCTACAGCAGCACCTGCGGAGTCACCGGGAGGGCGTCTTTAAGTGCCCTCTGTGCAGTCGTGTGTTCCCCAGCCCTTCCAGTCTGGACCAGCACCTTGGAGACCACAGCAGCGAGTCTCACTTCCTGTGCGTGGACTGCGGCCTGGCCTTTGGCACCGAGGCCCTCCTCCTGGCCCACCGGCGAGCCCACACCCCGAATCCTCTGCATTCGTGTCCGTGCGGAAAGACGTTTGTCAACCTCACCAAGTTTCTGTATCATCGGCGTACGCACGGGGCGGGGGGTGTCCCTCTGCCCACAACACCAGTCCCGCCAGAGGAGCCTGTCGTTGGTTTCCCTGAGCCAGCCGCAGCAGAGACTGGAGACGCAGACGCCCCGGAGCCCCCTGTGACCGAAGAGAGCCCGGGAGGGCCCGCCGCCCCAGGCACCTACCGCTGCCTCCTGTGCAGCCGCGAATTTGGCAAGGCGTTGCAGCTGACCCGGCACCAGCGTTTCGTGCACCGGCTGGAGCGGCGACACAAGTGTGGCATCTGCGGCAAGATGTTCAAGAAGAAGTCTCACGTGCGGAACCACCTGCGCACGCATACGGGCGAGCGGCCCTTCCCCTGCCCGGACTGCTCCAAGCCCTTCAACTCGCCCGCCAACCTGGCACGCCACCGGCTCACGCACACGGGGGAGCGGCCCTACCGATGCGGGGACTGTGGCAAGGCTTTCACGCAGAGCTCCACCCTGAGGCAGCATCGCCTGGTGCACGCCCAGCACTTCCCCTACCGCTGCCAGGAGTGCGGGGTGCGTTTCCACCGCCCCTACCGCCTGCTCATGCACCGCTACCACCACACGGGCGAGTACCCCTACAAGTGTCGCGAGTGCCCCCGCTCCTTCTTGCTGCGCCGGCTGCTGGAGGTGCACCAGCTCGTGGCCCACGCTGGGCGCCAGCCCCACCGCTGCCCGTCCTGCGGGGCCGCCTTCCCTTCCTCGCTGCGGCTCCGCGAGCACCGCTGCGCGGCTGCTGCCGCACAGGCCCCGCGGCGCTTCGAGTGCGGCACCTGCGGCAAGAAAGTGGGCTCGGCTGCCCGGTTGCAGGCGCACGAGGCGGCGCACGCGGCTGCCGGGCCCGGAGAGGTCCTGGCTAAGGAGCCCCCTGCCCCTCGGGCCCCTCGGGCCGCTCGCACGCCTGTGGCCGCCCCGACCGCCTTGGGGGGTGCGGCCCCCGCGGCCCCCGCGGCCCCGGCCCGACGCCGGGGCCTGGAGTGTAGCGAGTGTAAGAAGCTGTTCAGTACAGAGACGTCGTTGCAGGTACACCGGCGCATCCACACGGGCGAGCGGCCGTACCCGTGTCCAGACTGCGGCAAGGCCTTCCGCCAGAGCACCCACCTGAAGGACCACCGGCGCCTGCACACAGGCGAGCGGCCCTTTGCCTGCGAGGTGTGTGGCAAGGCCTTCGCCATCTCCATGCGCTTGGCAGAGCATCGCCGCATTCACACGGGCGAGCGGCCCTACTCGTGCCCAGACTGTGGCAAGAGCTACCGCTCCTTCTCCAACCTGTGGAAACACCGCAAGACCCACCAGCAGCAGCATCAGGCCGCTGTGCGCCAGCAGCTGGCAGAGGCGGAGGCCGCCGTGGGGCTGGCCGTCATGGAGACTGCGGCAGAGGCGCTGCCCCTGGTGGAGGCCATCGAGATCTACCCTCTGGCTGAGGCCGAGGGGGTCCAGATCAGCGGCTGACCCCGTCCCTTCTCCCCCTTCAGCACCGCCATGTCCCGTTGCTGAAGAACCTCCTCCAGCATCCCCTCAAATCTGTAGATACCGTGCCCCTCTCTCCATCTCTCCCAATTGCCGTGTAAGTTCTGTAACTGGATTTATTCTCTCTTGTGAGGGGGTTGCTCTGGGGTCCTTGATGTGCGTAAAGGTGCCCCCCCCCCCACCTTCCACCTTTTAGCACTGGTGGTCCCAAGATGGAACAGTCAATAAAGACTGAGTTGGACGTTTATGTGTTTCTGTCTGGCCCAGCTGTGTGGGGTGGGATTTGGGAGCCATGAGCCCAGGTTCTTGGGTCTGAGCTTTTATGGCTGTGTTCTCAGCACTTGGAACAGGGCCTGGCAAGTGGTAGGAGCTCAGTGGACATTTGCTGAGTGGAAAAGAGAACGTGGAGTCCAAGGGTGTGGCTCAGGGAGCGGGGATATCACCCTGGTGCTCCAGGGGAAGAAGCGTAGCTGTCTTGCCACTAGAGGTCCCCACAGCCCCATAGAAAAGCCTGAAGCTGTTTCAGTTGGTGGCAGGAACATTGGGAAAGGTCTTCAGATTTCTTTTTGCCCCTTCTGCACCCCCATTCTTGGCCTGATGTGAGCCATCTCCCTCAAAGCCATCTGGTTGTCTCACTGGATCCCTGAGGGCAAACGCAGGTCCGAAAGGTATGATCTCCAGGGCAGAAGAAGGTGGCTCCTGGGACCAGACCCAGCTGTGGAGTTGGAGAACTCCGATTCTGGGGGTGGACAGCCTCATAAGGGGAGCTGCCTTGACACCTGCCTAGAATGGGATTCTGTCTTAGCTAGTAGACGTGGGGAGAGGGGTGGTTGGAATGACTGGCTGGTATTTGAACGTCTAGTTTGCTTCCAGTACTTACATGTTTATCATAATTATACTCCTCTTGTGAGAGGAACATTTTGCAGGGAAGGAGTCTGAAGTCAGAAGCAGTGAGGTGATTTGCCCAAGGTCATCCAACCCACATAGGATAGAGCTTGAATTTAAGCCTAGTTTCATCTGGTTTTATCACCCTTCTGCTTTTCTCCACAGTCTAATGCCTTTTACTTAGGAGAGGGCGGTCGAGAAGGATGATGGTGACTGGTGGGAATGTCCAGTTGCTTTGCCTGAGCCGCAGCCCAAGAAAAATAAGCCCCGCCAAAGTCATTCCAGTCTTTGTGTTGGAGAAAATTCTTATTTGGGACCCTAATAAATGAGAGGTGAAGGAAAACCGTTTGTATGGAAACCAGGAAGAGGGAGGCCTGAGAGCTGTCCACTCAGACCCTGTTACTCTGAACACCCCCTCAATAGCCCCGTCGCCTCTGGGCACTGGGCTCAGAGACCTACACTGGTTTTGCCTTATGTTCAGGTGAAAATGAGGGATTGAGAGAGGGAAGACTTATCAAGACCACATAGGTGGTAGACCAGAGCTAGAAACCAAATCTCCTAACCAGTAATAGAGATTTTACTACATAAGCCTCATTTTATTGAGAAAAGTTCAGGGACCCCTGGGTGGCTCAGTCAGTTGAGCGTCCGGCTTCGGCTCAGGTCATGATCTCGTGGCTCCTGGGTTTGAGCCCCACGTCAGGCTGTGTGCTGACGGCTCAGAGCCTGCAGCCTGCTTCGGATTCTGTGTCTCCCTTTCTCTCTTTTCCTCCTCTGCTTACGCTCTGTCTCTCTCAAAAATAAACACTAAAAAGGAAAAATAAAAGTTCAACCTGTTTGACAACCGGACAGCTCCTAATGAGAGCAATTACGTGTTAAGTAGTTGTTTCAGAGCGTGTTGCTCGTGGGCACCATCTTTGAGTGACCTCATACCCTGCAGAAAGGACTCAAGCCATCTTAGCCCAGCATGCGAGATCCCCTTTAATCCCCATGTAAAGGTTCATTCTCAAACTGCCTCCTCAAGAAGAGCTGCAACATCCTGAAAGTCATATCGAATAAGTGCTTAGAACAATTGGAGGATTATTCTTGCCAAACCAGATAAAGATAAGGTTAAATCAAAAGGGACAGGAAGGGGGTGGGGTGGGGGCGGACCCTGAGAGTGCTGGTTGACTCCAAGATTCAGCAGAGAAGAATGGCTCTGTGACTGTGGGATGATCACCCTTCCTCAATTGTGGTTCTTTTTCAGAGCTTCTAATGAAAACAAGACTCATTGTTCACCGCCACTCTGCTGAAACTTGATGGTCCTCAGTTGAACTGTCTTAAAAAGGGTGGCATGGGACGTCTGGGTGGCTCATTCGGTGAAGCTTCTGACTTTAGCTCGGGTCATGATCTCTCTCGATTTGTGGGTCCGAGCCCTGCGTTGAGCTCTGTGCTGACAGCTCAGAGCCCGGAGCCTGCTTTGGATTCTATGTCTCCCTCTCTCTCTGCCCCTCCCCTGCTCTTGCTCTCTCTCTCTCTCTCTCTCTGAAAAATAAATAAAAATTAAACAAAACGGTGGACTAATCAAGCCCTTGTTGGATGCTGGGTTTTGAGTTAGGCAAAGTTTCTTTTCTTGGTGGGGGGCACAAGTGAGCGAGGGGCAGAGAGGAGGGAGAGAGAGAAGCGGGGCTCACTTGGGGCTTGTGTTTTTACCTGAAGCGGGGCTCAAGCTCATCCAGTGTGGGACTCCCAACTCACCAACTGTAAGATCACGATCTAAGCCAAAGTCCGATGCTTAACGACTGAGGCGCCCTGGGCAGGCAAAAGTTCTTGAACTTTAATGTTTATTAGGCAATTCCCCTAGAGATTGATTGTTTTAATGTTTATATTTGAGAGAAAGAGGGAGACACAATCCAAAGCGGGCTCCAGGCTCCAGGCTGTCAGCACAGAGCCCATGGGGCTCGAACTTGTGAACGATGAGATCATGACTCACGCTGAAGCCAGACGCTCAACCGACTGAGCCACCCAGGCCCCCCTCCCCTAGAGATTCAGATCCAGCAAACGGGTGGATGAGATCCAGGAATCTGCATTTTAAACCCACCAATTCTGGGGTGCCTGGCTGGCTCAGTAGAGCATGTGACTTGTTAAGTTTATTCTGAGAGACAGAAAGCGCAGGGGGAGGGGCAGAGAGAGAGAGTCCCAAGCAAGCTCTGTGCTGACAGAGCACAGAACTCCACGACCCACATGATCACGACCTGAGCCGAAATCAACCCGGACGCTTAACCAACTGAGCCACCAGGACACCCTGAGTGTGCAACTCTTGATCTCAGGGTTATAAGTTCAAGCACACATTGAGTGGAGAGATTACTTAAAAGTAAAATCTTTAAACATAAATAAAAACACCAATTCTGATGCAGGCGACTTGCTGATCACTCTAAAGATCCTGAATCGTCCGTTTTTAGTTGGATGTGGAAGGCTTGCCTATGCAGAAATGTCAAGGGAACAGAATGGTGGTCCTCTAGTGCCCGCTATGCTCCTGACAAGAGGCCCGAGTACGACTGTACAAGGGAGGGCATGTGGTGCCGTCGGGCACATTCACGGGGCTGCAAGTGGATGCAAGTTCAACTCTAAAGAGTGCTCTCAGGTGTGCTGTCTGTGCTCGTCACTGGATAGCCTGGGTGACAAGGAACTTAAGTCTGTATGGTTCTGACCGCACGACCCTACAGGAAGGGGCTGGACCAAATGACCTTCCTCTGTACCAACATCCCACTTCCCCATCCTTCCAGACTTACCTTGGGAACCGGGGAGGTGCTTTTTTATTCTTTCAGTCTTGCCCAAACGAGGCAGTGCTAATTAATACTTTTCGTCCAAGTGATCCAACCCCTCTTCAATTCTTCCTTTCTCCTGTCTCCCCCATCCCCTACAGTTGAGTTTGCAGAATACCAGCATCCGTATGCCAAGCGTACATCAGAGGATGGAACAATGACAAGGTGACATGGTGCCAGTGAGAAAGCCCAGTTGTTGACACCGTTTCTGATTTTCAGTGGTGAGGTCGTGGGGATCAGCCCGTGGCCTGGCCTGTGAAGCCGTTGTTCTTGCCAATTGACGTAGTCAGGCTGGGCACAAAAATTTGAGTGAATGAGTTCATGTCACTCTGAAGAAGAGCGTGCCCTGGACCACCAGACAACTTCAAAGTCGACTGTTTTGAAAGGGTCTTGCTGGTCCTCTGGGGATGGAAGTGGGGGAGGACTCACCGGTTTCCTGACTTTCCCATAGTTCTCATCTATTGAAGACCGTGTGCTAGAGATCTGTCCTAAGCACTTATTACATCATCATCTCATTTAATTCCACAAACCCCACAGGTGAGAAGGACATCGAAGGTTATATATGAAAAGTCACAGATCTCTAAAATGGCAGAACTGGGGCGCCTGGGTGGCTCAGTCGGTTAAGCGTCCGACTTCAGCTCAGGTCATGATCTCACGGTCTGTGGGTTCGAGCCCCGCGTCGGGCTCTGTGCTGACAGGTCAGAGCCTGGGGCCTGCTTCGGATTCTGTGTCTCCCTCTCTTTCTGACCCTCCCCCATTCATGCTCTGTCTGTCTCTGTCTCAAAAATAAATAAACATTAAAAAAAATTTTTTTTAAAAAATAAAAAATAAAAAATAAAATGGCAGAACCGAGAAACGAATCCAGACGTTTGAATTCATCCTAAATTCTGAGACTTAGGTCTTCTGATTCGTGAGAACCTGGCTTGGGCCCTCCTTCTGAAACATTTACTGTTTGGACAGAAGTAAAGCCCTCCCCTCCATAGCACACATGTACCCACCACCCTTCCCAGAACACAGAGGAGACCAAGGGAGAGCAGGCAGCGTTTCTCTCTGTACAGTTTTTACTTTTTTATTTTTTGATGTTGTTCAGATGAATGACACACTCAAGTTACAAAAATGGGGCCTTAAAAGAAGCACATTGTACAATGAACAAGCAGATTGGAGTTAAGAACACTGAAACGCTAACCCGCTACCACGAGAAGAGACAGGGTGGGGGGGACAGGATGGGGAGGGAGGGGCTACCAACACAGGGGTCAGACAGAACTGAAAGTGGGGCTAACTTGCTGAGAACGGATGAAAGGCAGGTCTCCTCCAGGGCCTACTCAATTTCCAGATGCCCTTCCTGGTCTCCCTTGCCCACTACTAGCCACCTCCGCCCCTCCCCATTCCAACCTGGTCATCTGAATGAGTAGGTGAGAGACACCCACCCCAGAAAGGGCTGAGCCACTCAGATCTTTACAAGGTGGGTGGTCATCTTGCCCTATTCCAGGCTTGGATTTGGGAGCTGGTGGTGGCAGCAGTGGGATAAGAAGCCACAAAGGAGCTAGCAGAGAGAGGAGTTGATCAAAGATCAGGCCCCTGCTTTTCCCCCAAAGACTCCTTGCCCCTTTCCCACCCCACCATGACCCAAAGGCCCTCTCTACAAGTGGAGAGAGGCCCCCAGTCACCCTGCAATTATGTAAATAAATAAATACTGAGCCCCTGGGCTTGGAGGACAGGCTGGGGGAGGGGCAGCAGGGATAGAGGAGAGGATGGGGAGGCAGTAGGGAGGGGTCACAGACATAGTAAATAGTTGTCTCCGTCCCAGCAACACTTCTCTCTAGATTTTGCTCTCCTTTTTGTGTTTGTTTAACAAGGAGCTAACATTTCAAGGACAAATACTTAAAAATATACATTATTTTTTCTTTTTTTTTCGCCTTTGTCATCGTCATCTTGCTTTGGAGACTGCTGAGGTCAAAGTTCAAACCGCACGCAGGAACTGCGGCTTGGAGTTTTTGTGTATTTTTTTTAATTTTTATTTTTTAATTTTTTTCACTTTTTTTTCCAACGTATAAAAAGGTAGCGGAGTTGTCTGTGGGTTTTTTTTTTTTTTTAATGGTTAAATCTTTGGTTTGTTTCTTTTTTCTCTTGGAGGCCTTTATCTCTCGCACTTGCCTTTCCCACTCAGAGGCCAGTGGGGGCCCGCGTGTCTCAATCTTGCTCAGTCTGTCTCACTCTCTCTCTCTCTCACTCAGTTCCCCCTACCCTGGGCTAAAGGGAGAGAGAGGCACCCTGGGATTCGGGTGGGCCAGGAAATTAGTCAGGTCAAGAGGTCAGTCGCCTACTTGGCTAATCCCTTACCCTGTCTTCCCAGGGCAAGGGGCTTGGAGACCCTCTCTTGGCCCTCCCAAGGGAGAAGATGTCTGGGAAACTCATACCCTTCCCCCACCCCCCACTCCTGATCTTAGCCTCAACTCATACAGGGTTTGGGTTCCCCATTTCCACCCACCCCCACTTATACCCCCAGTCCCTCCCTCCCATTTCCAGCCCCCACCCTCCCAGAAGAGAACAGAGAGAAGTGTTTTAGTTACTGGCATTTCTTTTTTTTCTTTTTTCTTTCTTTTTTTTTTTTGGCACAAAAGGCCCACCATTAGGGTAGACCCATTCTCTGTCCCTCCCTCAAGTAGGAGGTCAGGGCTGGGGAGAAGAGAAATTCAGAAGGCTCCCCCTTTCTCCAATCCACTCATCTTCCTCTCTTTCTAGCCCAGGCCCCTGGCCCCCCACCTCAGACATCTCACCTAGCCCAGAGCCTGGTTTGGGGTCTCCCTCCCCATCCTCCACATAAAGTCCCCCAGCCCCCCCAACTCTCTCGCTCACACACAGACACACGGACACAGGCTCTGTACAGACCACAAAATAAAAACGATGAGATAGTTTTGTTTCCCGGAGTCGAGACAGGGGGTACTGGAGTGGAAGGGGCAGAGCGGGGTGGGGGGCATGAATTCCCCCATTACCTTCCCAACCCTGGCTCTCTCCAGCCCCCCAGCCCCTTGCCCTGGCTGGCCCCCAGCCAACGATATTTGGTTTCCTTTTTTTAACATTAAAGTTCTATGAGGTATTTGGTGCCTTATCTCGAGTCCTCGGGGGAGGGGGGCCCAGGGGGGAGACCTGGGGCACACTTGCCCCTCCCCCCCCCCCCCCCCCCTTCCCAATATTTGGTTTCACAGCTGTAGTTAAAGCTTGGGATTTGGTTATTTTTCCCCTCCCAGGAATTTTCTTTTTTTCTTGTTTTTCTTTTCCCAGTATTGGGGGTTGGATGGGGAGGGTCCCCACCACCCCCGGCTGCACAGGGGTCCCTCCACCAGTGTCAGGGCATCGGCCCCATCCCTGCCCCCTGCTTCCTCCTCTCCTCTCTGCCCCACTCCCCCCACATCGGGGTGGGGGAGAGGTCCCAGGTGGCAGGACTTGATGGGGAGGAAGCAGGATGAAGTGGGTGGTGGTGAGTCCTGGTTTTTTTTTCCTTTTTTTTTTTTTTTTTTTTTTTTTTTTTTTTTTTTTTTTGGTTTTTTTTTTTTTGTGTGTTTTTTGTTTTTGTTTTTGTTTTTTTGGTCTAGAATCATAGTTTTTGTCTGAGTCATCTCCACCATGCCTTCCATGCTGCCTGTCTTCTCGGAGGGGTTTTTGGTCGTAATTCCTTTCACTTTGCTCTGCTCAAATGTCCTTCCTATCTGTTCAGGAGCCCTTGGCCCCCCTCTCCACCCTTGGGCTGGGGCCCAGGCCCTCTCGCCAGTCCCTTCTCTTCAGGAAATAAAAATGGACACACTCAGAGGTAGGGTAAGGGCAGGGAGTCGGTTCAGCGGAGAAGCTTACATTCCGGCGAGGACGGGTCGATGGCACGCCAGCCCCGGCGGTGCCAGGGCGGGAGGGGCGGCCATTCCGCCGCTGCCCAGACAAGGCACCCCGAGACCCCCGAAACAGCCGGGTCTCTGCCGTCGCCGTGGCCCAGCCCAACAGTTTCATCTCCCGGGTGGGAGAAGGGAGACAAGAAAGAAAGGGAGAACGCTGAGGCCTCGGGGCCCAGGGCGGCGTCCGCCTCTCCTCCGAGTGGCCAGCGGCACCCTCTGGCTCCCGTGTGCGCTGCCCGGCGGGGGCCAGGCCTCTGATTTCCATGGCTCGCGTCCTTCACAGCAACACTTTGGTTTGAGGAGAGACACAGCAAGGTGGGGATTGAGAGGGGTGAGAGGGAAGCGAAGGAGGAGGGAGAGAGGGAAGCAGAGAGAGAACAGACTGAAGAGAACAGAAAAAGAAATCAAAGGAGGAATCAAACCACCCGAAAGTTTGTTCGTTTTCCTTCGTCCATTCTTTTTGCTTTCTCATTCCTTTCTTCCTGTTTTGTTTTTTTTTTTTTTTAAAGCTTTTTCAGTTGATTGGGGGGCAGGGAGCTTGGGGCTCTTCACCCCTGTCCCTGACCGCCCTCTCTCAGCCCTGCCCACCCGCTTCCATCCGCCCTGGCTGAGGGACAGGCCCTGCCCCAGCCTCCCCCTCCGGCTTTCCCGAAGACGACGTCCATGAGGTATTTGTGAAGAGAAAGAAGCGTCTGTCCTTCCATCCGCCTTGGGGACCAAGGGCCTGGACCACTGGCGCAGGGACTTGGTTCCACCTCGCGGCTCCTTCTTATTCTTGAAGAGTCCTCGTCTTCTTTCCCTTAAATATATATATATCTATAAATTCTTTTTTTTTTTCTAGTTTTAATTTATTGTTTGTTTGGTTTTTTTTGTTTTTTGTTTTTTTTTGGTTCAAAACTTTGTCGGCCTCCACAATAGCAGGAGGGCAAAAGTGGCTCCCAGCGATGTCTCTCCTCTGTCCGTCGAGATGTGTCCAGGGCTGGGCAAACAGGGGTCCAGCCAACACTCGAGGGAAGTCTTGTGGGAGTGGTGGCCACCACAGCGCCCTCTCGGATGGGGACCACAGATCATGGCACTGTCCCCGCCACATGGACCCTGATGGGGATGCCACCTCGAGGAACCCCACCACTGGGGTGCGTGCGTGTATATATGTGGGGGGGGGGGGGAAGGAAGAGGCATCTGCCAGTATCAGAGGGGCACAGGGTGGGAAGAGCGAGGTGAGTTCTCTTTTTGGTTTCTGGTCAATGTCAAAGAACGTGAAGGATCCCACGGATAGGCACTGGAATATGAATTTTTTTTTTTTCAGGGAAACTGACAGACGAGGATGGAAAAAAAGACAACTTGAATGCCCTCACCTCATCCCCTCTTGCCTGAAGCTTCCACCTTCCCCTGGGCTGGGGAGGGGGGTAGATTCCAGAGCAGAGGAGGGTGACAGAGTTGAGGGGGGACATGTGAGAGCTAGAACTTCGCAAAACGGCCTAGCCCACCCTTCAAAGGGAAAAGGGGGGAGGTACAAGGGCTGAAAAGTCATCCCAGGCCTGCCCCTGAACTCTCCCCTGGCTGGGGGAGGGGAGGAGGTTAAAGCGAGACCCCCTGCCCAGGTGGGGAGAGTTGGGGGTCGAGGGAAAGGGGGGACACATGGTAGGGACACATTCTGTTGAGCGCAACGCTAAAAATTCTGTACATCCTTTGGATGAAGCTACTGAATATTTGGTGTAAGGTTGTTCAGGCCCTTTCTCTTTCACCTTCTGGAAAAGAACATTTGGCGGGTGGTTCTGGGCCCACCCCATCGGCCCCAGGCTGTGCCCCGTCTTCACTGGCCCAGGGCTGGGGGCTGGGGCTGGAGGCTGGCACATTCTCTTTTGCCTTCTCTGGCCCCCACTGGGGGAGGCAACGTTGGGGGTTGGCCCCACAGCCAGAGGCTCGGCGCGAGGTCCTCCCTGCAGAGGCTTCTCTGCCCCTGGCTGGGGTTCGTATTTGGTGTCGTAGCGGTGAGGGTGAGCACACTGAGGTCTGGCTCGCAACTGGTTTTTGGTTTGGTTTTGTTGGGGGATTTTTGGTTTTGGTTTTGGTTTTTCACCTCTGGTTCCTTTGGGGCAGCTGGTTTCTGTTGTGATTATTTTTGGTTTCTTTTTTGTTGGTTGGTTTCTTTCATTTTCTTTCCTTCTTTCTTTTTGTGTGTGTGTTTTGTTTGGGTTTTTTTGTTTGTTTGGTTTTTTTTTTTTTTGGTTAGTTGGGGTTTTTTGTTTTTGTTTTTGGTCTTTCCTCCCTTGTCACTCCTGTCCAAGGACCCTCCGCCCCACCACTGCTGGCCTCCTCGCCCTCTTCCCAGGCGGGGGACTGAGGTGGGTGGGGGTCAGAGGAGTAGGAGGGGAGGCAAGGTGGGCCCTCACTCGGGCTTGGACCCTGCCTCGGGGCCCCCGGGGCCTCCAGGGGTCTGTGCTGCCGCCTCACTGCAAGTGGAGGAGGAGGACGAGGACGAGGAGGAGGACGAGGAGAGGCCTGGAGACTTGCTGGAGATGGAGGCTGCCACGGCCGCAGCCGCTGCCGAGACCAGGCCCACGCCAGGCGGGGCGCTGAGCAGGGGCAGCCCAGCGTGGTTCAAGAAGAGCGGCGAGGTCACCAGGCCGGGGCTCCCCGGAGCCGCGCCGGCCGCCCCCAGCACCAGGTTCCCGCTGCCGTCAAGGCTGGTAAGGGGCAGGGTTCCACCAGAGGCCAGGGCTGGTGGGGAGAGAGAGAAGCTGGGCTGGGGGCGCCTTCTGGCATCCTGCCCGCAGCGTCCCCTGTCTTCCCATCTGCCCCACTGATCCCCATCAGCACCCCTCACACCTTCCCCAAAGGTGAGACGGGTATGAAGAGGCGAGCGATGCAGTGAGCAGGGGCAGGATGGCATGGCTGGAGCAGCAATGGGGGGGGGGGGGGCTCGAGGCCCCAGGGGGCCAGGCTGGAGACGATGGGAGTGACATGAGGCAGCACGCACCTTGGATAGTGGCCAAAGGGTTGTTGCTCATGAGGGCTGGACTCAGCCCGGAGCTCAACCCCACCATTGTGCTTCTGCAAGAGGCAAAGCAGAGGCGTTAGCAGGGGCAGGGACCCGCCGGCGGCAGAACTGGGGCGCGGCTCCCACCCGGGAAGCAGCGGCGGCGACCCTGCTTCTCTCCCCACAGCCTCCCTAACTGCAGCCGTCCACTTACCCCGTGCTGGGGTTCAGGCCCGACAAGCCGATAGCCGAGTGGCTGCCTTGAGGGCTGGGATTTGTGCTGTTGGTGGTGGCCGGGGGTGGGGGAGTGACAGAGGGGATGGAATTGAGGGGGGGGCGCGGCCCCGCCCCCGCCCCCACCCCCTCCGGCTGTCCGGCTGGGGTGGAGCGTCCCCACAGCTGAGGATAAGGTAGTAACTGCCAGAGAGAGACAGAGAGATGGAGACTTGAGCTTCCACTCGTCCTCCTCAGAGGACCCCGCCCGGGTCGACTCCGGCTCGTCTTGCGGCCCAGCTCGTATCTCCTCCGGAGGAACAGACAGGCCTCCCGCCCTCTCTGCCCACAGCCCCGGTGACAGCAACCGCTAATCGCAGTGTGAGCAGCCGCCATGCACTGAGCCGAGCCCTGTGCCCAGTGCGCTCACACGGTGCGAACCCCGCCCCGAACCTCAGCGCCGGCTCCCCCTCTCCCGCGGACCGAACCGGGCGCCCTGAAGACCGTGCCCTGTGGCTCCCTCTGGGGGCCAGGCGGGGGGTTGCGGCTGTGCGCGCCGAGGAGGACGGGGCTCGGAGCCCAGACTCAGGCCAGACAGCCAAGGCAGCAATTTCCTGACCGTTAGGCCCCACCTGTACCCTTGGACGAGTGCCTTTACCTCTCTGGTCTTCAGTTCCCTAATGTGGAAAATGGGCATAATAATAGAAGCTGCTTCATGAAAAGGGTGTGAAGATAAAGTGAGTTAATATTTTTTCTAAAGAGTTTAGATAGTGCCAGGCACACCCTTACTACTTTATAAACTTCCACTTATGATTTCTTAACGTGAGAAAAATCAATATGGCGTTTGTTTGTTTGTTTGTTTATCCCTTTTTTACTTTATTTATTTCAGTAATCTCTACACCCAATGCGGGGCTCGATCTCACGACCCCAAGATCAAGAGCTACTCTACTGCCTGAGCCAGCCAGGCTCCTGTTACACATGCCCTGCCCCAGGAAGGCAGCGAGGGGGGCTTTATGCACAAGTAGCCGTGTGTATATGTATGTGTGTATTACACACACCCAAATACATATACATACTCTTATATGTACATATTCACGTATATAGCTTTGTAGATATTATACATTCACAATAATTTTATAAAAAACTGAGGCTCAGAGAGGTAAAGTCACTTCTGGAGTTCACAGAGTTTCAAATGTCAGGAACAGAACCCAAGTTCAACTTTTAGCAACCCCAAGCTTTTCTCATATGAAATCCTGGAGCAGATGAAAGCTGAACTGCTCCCGCAAGGAGGGGTAAGGTCACTCTCTCCCCTCTGTGCCCCCTGCCTCCCTCATCCCCAAGCTCAGCCTTGAGGCCCACAGGCACCCTAGGCCACTAGAAAAACCGGTGCCTGCACTGTGTGCTCCCAATGCCCCCTCACGGGCTTCTGCCCTCCCTGACCTGTTGTGCTCAGACTGCTGGAAGCTTGGGACAATGGCAAGGTCCCGGCGCCCCCTTGGGGTGTGACCTGGGGAGAGAGGAAAGAAGGCATGGTTAGGCCACTTTCCCAGCAGCCCCCATGATACTCTCTGACGGTAAGACCCCCGTTCATCTGCCCCCAGGCTGGGGAGAGAAGGGGCTTTGGGCACAATGCTATGCTTGTATTATGCCAAGTTCATTCCATCATATCTATCTTAGCATCTACCTAAGTGATCCTGAGCTACAGGGAGGAAATAATCCTCAACTGAGAGTGTTCCCCCACCTCTCTTCTGACACCAACCAGTTGCAGGTCTGAAGTGCACGCGTGCACGTGTATGTGTGTGTGTGTGTGGGGGGGGGGGTTATGATGACCAGGGGTGTCTCTGCATCAGAGTGTTGGGATGTCACATTGCCTTGATTTTCTGGAACCACCCAGCAGCCTCCTTCTTGGCCTCCGTGCCTCCAGTCTCATGCTTCCATCAGCTCTAGAAACCTCACTCTTAATGTGACCCTCTCCCTCCTCAGCTCAAAACTCTTCCTCAGCTCCTCACCGCCTAAGGTTGAAGTTCGAGCTCCTCAGCATGTTACCTGGGAGTCTGGCCCCTGCCTATCCCCTACCCCTACTCATATACATATACATTCCCACTCCAATCACATTAAATTGCACTGGAGTTCTTCAGATTGGGCTCAGCACACCCAGGCTTCCAGGCCTTTTTGCACAGCAGCCCCTTGCCTGGGCTTCACATGGCTGGCTACCTCTCCCTTGTCCTTTATAACTCAGCTCGGATGGTCCCTTCTTCCTCCAGGGAAGGGTGGGACGCTCCTCTGGGCCCCTTGTTCCTCGCTGTAGTGTCACAGCCCTTTCCGCACTAGATGCAATGAAAGGGTGTCCCAGTGTGTCTGATCCCGAGTGGGTCTGCGTGCTGAGGTGGGCCTGAGTGTATACTCAGTATGTAATGCTGTCCCTGCCTGCCTCTGTGTGGTTGTGAACCTGTGTGTGGGAGTACCTCCATCCCCTACCTGGGATCCATCCCTGTGAGGCCCCGCCCTGTGATAACTGTTTTTGGCTATGTCGGTGTGTGTCTGTGGGTGCCTGCATCTCTCACATAAGACCGCAGTTCCTTGGAAACTGTGTCCCTGTGTGACTATGCTTTATCCATGTGACAGACGGTCCCCAAGGGTGAGTCTCCCTGCCTCCGTGCTAGGCACTGTGGACAACCAAGTAGGCCTGGCTTCACAGAAGCGCCTGCCTAGGGGCGGGGGTCTCCCAGAGCCTGCCAGAGCTTTATGCCCCCACCCCCCAGAAGCGTTCTGGGTACCAGATGGGGGCTGTAGCTGGCCGGCTTCCCCGGGCTGGGCAACATGGGGGCTGCGCTGCAGGGGTTGATGCGTTTTTCCTTCTGGCGCCGGTTGCAGAACCAGACGCGGATCACCTCCTTCTCCATGTGCAGCTGCTCCGCGATCAGCAGGATCTCCTCTGAGGTAGGCTTCTGGTTCTGCGGGCAGAAGGGCTCCGTTAACCGCAGGTCCGACCCCCTCCCTCCTCGGCCCCCATCCCCGCCGGCCGTCAGGGCCGCCCTGGAGGCCGGGGTCTCACCGCTAGAAAACTCTTCTCTAAGGCGAAGCGGACGTTTGTCTCAATGCTGGTCCTCTTCTTGCGTCTCCGGCCGGGGAGCCCGTCGAAACCCAGGCTGGGGCTGCTCAGCTGGTTGGGACTGGGCAGACTTGAGTCCACAGACATAGTCTCTGTGCCCGGGAGGAGACGGGGAGCATGAGAGGGCGCCTCCCGCGCCCACAGCCGGCCGCCCGCTCTGGGAGCCCCAGCGCAATCCCAACCTGCGTCATTGAGCCACTTCTCCAGGAGGGGCTTGAGTTTGCACATGTTCTTGAAGCTCAGGTTGAGGGCCTCGAAACGGGAGATGGTCGTCTGGCTAAAGTCGTTGCCGTAGAGCTTGCCCATGGCCAGGCCCACGTCACCCTGGCCCAGTGGGGCGGGAATGGGAAGGCGGTCAGGGCCAGACCTCTGGGCCACACCCTGGCCCCGCCCACCAGCCGACTTCGGCCTCTCGTCCCGCCCACCACCTGGCCACGTCCCCCGGCCCAGGAGTTGGGTAGCGGGTGCCCAAGAGAGGCGTGGCCCGTGCCTCACCCATCACCCGGCCAGGCCCGGTCACCCTCTGCCCATAGCCCGTCCTGCCCGGTGGCCCCAGACCTGCGTGAAGCCCAGCTTGATGCGGCGCTGCTTGAAGGTGCGGGCGAACTGCTCCAGCTCCTCCAGGTCACTGGGCTCCTCGGGGTGGGATGGTGGCTCCAAGCATTTGGGGGGCTGCGGGTGCGAGAGGTGCGGGTCGGGCAGCGTGGGGCGGGTCACGGCCTGGTGGGGTCGGCAGGAGGGTGGGATGCAGGGCCGAGGACCGGGATGGGGCTCAGCAAAGGCTGCGCGGTTCCCCCTCCCTCCCTCCCTCCCTCCCTCCCTCCCTGCCGTCCAGCCTCTTCCTGCTCACTCTCCTCTACCTGTCCCCAGGAGGCTGATCCACACTCATTGTCAGTCCCCAGCAAAGAGACACTCTGCTTCTCCACTAGGGTCCTCTCACTGCCTGGAACTCTCTACACATCCCCCCACCCCCAGCCTGCAAACTCCCAGAAAGGAGCAGCCAGCTCCTTTAATAATAATCCTTCATGATTCTTTACGGATTTCAACGCTCCCTCCTACCCATTTGTTTTTTAACACCCCTTTCAAAAACTATGAACTATTTCAGGACTTTTTCCCCCCGGGGGGGGGGGGATGCAGGCCATGGTTTTATCCTTCTGTCAGGCAGGGAATCAAGCACTGTGCTACCGAATTCCAGGGTAACTCAGGCAAGTTTCTTAAAATCTCCCTGGGCCTCCGTTTTCCCCTCTGCAGGATGGAAATAATCGTGGCTGCTCTACTGAACCCATGGGGTTATTGGGAGAATCCGGTTCAAGGTTGCAAATTAAGTGAAAGTATTTTTATTTTTACTTTTTTAAAGTGAAAGTATTTTTTAAAGTAGATGGGGAGGGTTACTGGGAGATTTACAAAGAAGCAACTGCTCTCTCTCTCTCTCTCTGGAATGCTTCACTTCCCTAAAAATAAAAGATCTGAAACAGGTGGTGAGTGCAGCCACGTTGGTCACAAAAATCCTTGATCCATTACCGGAATGCTGGGGCCAGATGTGTTTTGGAATTCAGAAATTTTGCAGATTTTAGAAAGCCTACATGGGCACATATCAGAAATAAGGTGACCCCCCCATCAGGGTCAAGGCATCACCCCATAATTGAACACATTAACAGCCCCCAGCAAAGCAGGACTATCACACAGGAGGGAGGAAGGAAAGCCATACTCCTTGCCCCAGGTCTAGAGGGGTTTTGCAGCCAAATGACTTCTGGTCTCACATTATAAAAACAGCTTGGTTTTCCAAGCATTTTGGATTTCATAATTGCAGCTCAGCCCTGTATTAGTCCCCACATTTGGGGGGCTTTCTGAAATTGTTCATATTTTTTGAAAGGACTGTTAAAAAAATGGGTAGGAGGGAGCGTTGAAATCCGTAAAGAATCATGAAGGATTATTATTAAAGTCTAGAAGCCAGTCAGCAGACTGAAAGGCTAGGCCACAGCCTATAGGTTTTTTGTGTACTTAGGCACGTGTGCATTTTGGGACAGCAGGGGTCAGATCAAAATCATTCATCAGGTTTCTCAAAGGAGTCCATGTGTCTGAAAGGGCTAAGAGCCACTGGCCTGGCTGACTCCCCTCATTCTGTGGAGGAAGAGGCTGACCCAGACAGGGAGAGCAGCTTGACTGAGGTCCCATAGCAAATCAGTGGCACAGCAGGGCTGGACCCCAGATCTCCTGACTCCTGTCCTGGCCCTGATAGTTGTGGGGAGGGTCAAAGGGAGAGGAGGCCCTCTCCTTCCCACCCCTGCTCACCCAGCCTGGCACACTCGGGGGACATTCTCACCTGCGTGGGCAGCCCGGCCCGGGGCTGGGAGGTCAGAAGAGCTCCCTGGGTTTGCTGAGGTAGCTGGAAGAGATTTGGCGTCGGTAGCAGGCCTGGAGAGACAAGGGGAATGCACGGGGTGAGGGGGGAGGGAGAGTTTTGTGGAAACATCGTCAGGGACCCATCCTGGTGGGACCTTACCTGGCTGACTCTGCTGGGCCTGCGGCAGCAGGAACTGAGCGGGTGGCTGGAGGTGGTGACCCGGCACAAGCACCAGCTGCTGAAGCTGGAGGAGCTGCTGTATGTCCTGGCAGGGAGGGGGGTGGACAGAAAGGCAGCCTGAGTCCTGGCCCGGCTCCATCTGCATTGCCTGCCCTGGCTCCGGGCAGCGGGCAGCGGGCAGGGAGGGATAGAACCTGGTCTCTGAATGGCGCCCCTGAGCTAAGGGCACCCAGGAGGCTTCCCCCAACCCCGTGGCTATCAGAACATCCTATCTGGGCTGTCCCAGGAGGGCTCGCTCTTTATTTACCTTTTCTTTCTTAAAGAAATATTTGCCTTGTCTTACATTCCCACAGAACAAATAGCATCGTTTAAAAATGTAAATCAGACCAACTCTTCCCTCCTTTTAAAACACTCAAGGCAAATGATAATCATGTCTGGAATTACCTTTAAAATACTCCAGCAAATAGTGAGTGAGTAAATTGGTTCAACCACTTTGGAAGACTCTTTGGTAATGTTATGGTTTGAATTGTGTCCTCCCCTCAAAAGATAGGTAGGAATCCTAACCCCCAGAACCCTGGAGGGGTTCACATATATGTGAACCACATATATTTGTGCTCCATGTATATTTGTCAGATAAACCAACACTGATGCTTCATAATTTACTCAACAACTTTCATGTGTAGTTGAAAATTATGTTACTTAGAGTGACATTATTTTGCCTTTGGGGAAACAGAGGGATGACTCATGCCCCTCAATTCCTCCCAGTGCTA
>NW_026057588.1:12150190-12159713 GCF_023721935.1 Panthera uncia
CCCAGTGCTATTATTATTCCAAAGACCAATTTAATGTCCTAGGAAGTGAACAAGCTGAGGAAAAACATAAGTAACTTGACACAAATGGGTTCATTTCTTCAACATATAAAGAGTGATTACAAATCAATAAGAAAATAACTAACAATCCAATAGTAATCTGGGCAACAGGTCTGGTGATTGCCCAGCAAAGGAAATACAAAATACATTCAATACAAATGAATGAAAAAATATTCAGATTCATTCACAAGAAGAGAAATATGGCTACAACTGCACTGAGATACTTTTTTTTCTTTCTCCTATTGGATCAACAAAGAGAACAGCAGTGCATAACATGCTGTGTCGGGGTGTATGAGGAAGCAAACACTCTTAGGTGTCACTGGTGAGAAGATAATTTGGCAACATCTGTCAGAATTACAAAGGCATAGGGGCGCCTGGGTGGCTCAGTCGGTTGAGTGCCGACTTCAGCTCAGGTCACGATCTCGCGGTCCGTGAGTTCGAGCCCCGCATCGGGCCCCTGTGCTGACAGCTCAGAGCCCGGAGCCTGTTTCAATTCTGTGTCTCCCTCTCTCTGACCCTCCCCCATTCATGCTCTGTCTCTGTCTCAAAAATAAATAAACGTTAAAAAAAAATTTAAAAAAAAGAATTACAAAGGCATATACCCTTTGACCCATTCCACTTCTAGGAATTCATCTTAGAGATACATTCACACTTGTGCAAAGTAATCTCTCTAGAAGGATATTCCTAGCAGCCTGCAGTGTTTTAGCAAAAGAGTGGAAACAAGCTGAATGCACAGCAGTGGGGAATAGGTAAATGAATTAGGGTGGATCTTTATGGTGCAATACTATGCATTCATGAAAAAGAAGGAGGACACTCTTTGTGTCCTGATATGGAACAATCTCCAAGATGTCCTGTTGAGTGGAGAGCTTACGAGGCATGACAGAGGGTATGATGTGCTGCTGTTTGTGTGTGTGTGTGAAAGGCCCTGTACACCTGGGTGGCTCAGTTGGTTGAGTGTCTGACTTCAGCTAAGGTCACGATCTCACAGTTTGTGGGTTCGAGCCCCATGTCGGGCTCTGTGCTGACAGCTCAGAGCCTAGAGCCTGCTTCAGATTCTGTGTCTCCCTCCCTCTCTCTGCCCCTACCCCACTTGAGCTCTGTGTCTCAAAAATAAATAAACATAAAAAAAAAATTTAAGGCCCTATAACTCGTATAAACATCAGGCCCCACAAACTGAACCCACCCTGCTCTAAACTGCAATGCATTTGCTTATATACAGTTTTCCCTCTGCTACACTGAAACTCGAGAAGGCAGAGGCCATGTCTTAGTTTTCTTGCATCCCTGTCCCTCAACAGTCTGGCAAGCCCCCATTAAATGCACACTGAACTGAATCCAAGAATAAAGCCAGAAATAAAGTCTTATTACCAGTGTTCTTCTGATTAGCTTGCTGATTGCAATAGTTGTTAACTACTCTGTCTCCCTAGTGTGACTCAGTGAAAATCCCACTTTCTCCCCAGACGTCTAAAAGAGAGGTGTCTGCAGATTTCTTTCTGAATCAGCAGGGAGAAGAAAAGGGAGGGGGAAATGCACCCAATTTGCAAAAGGTCTCATGGTGAGAAGTCCAAATGAAAAACCCAAACACACCCCCATTCACTGTTACTCAGACCAGAAACAGGGATCAGTCCCGACACTTTCCGTCCCTTCCTCTCCACCATCCGATATACCTTCAAGGGCTAAAAGTTCTAAACTTTTTTGTGCTCTGAATTATTTGGTGTCTGACGAAACCTACTGGCTCCTTCTCAGAGTTAAAAAAAAAAATGCGTGAAACGGGGAGCCTGGATGGCTCAGTTGGTTAAGCGTCCGACTTCAGCTCAGATCATGATCTCGCGGTTCGTGGGTTTGAGCCCCGTGTTGGGCTCTGTGCTGACGGTCGGGAGCCTGGAGCCTGCATCGGATTCTGTGCCTCCCTTCCTCTCTGCCCCTCCCTGGCTCACACCCTGTCTCTCTCTGTCTCTCGAAAATAAATATTAAAAATTTTTAATAAAAAGTGCATAAAATGAAATACATAGGATTTCATAGGAAATCAACTGTATTGAAAAAATCATCAAACATTTTGAATAGATAATAATAATCTTTGGGTTTCTTTACAGCACATTAAATAACAAGGTCAAGCAGTACATCTGATGACTACTGTAATTTCAAAGTGATGATGAACGAAAACAATTATTTTAAGGAATCTGTGACAAGTGTATCGAAATATCTTTGTATTCCATTGTCCAAATACTTATACAAAGGCCAAGTACTGCTAATGCTATTGTGGTCGGCTGTCTATATTCCTAATAGAAGGAAATTCAACATTTGCAGTTAGAGGATAGAAAAAATTGAGACATAAGCTTTTCCCATCCAAGTTCATGGACTCCCTGGAATTCTATCCACAGCCCCCTCCAGGAGGTTCCTGTTCTGAAATGTTAATTGAACAATAAAGCTTCTACTGGTTTTTATCACATTTGAAACAATTCAACTCCTTGCCCTGACCCTGCATGACCCCGCCTTCCTTGTCTCTCACAACTCTCACTCCCTAACTCTAAGCCAGTCACACTAGTGTCCTTCCTGTTACTGAACCCAGAAGAGGTCCCCACCTCAGGGCCTTTGCACATGCTGTCCACCCCCCCCTTCTTGATCTGCACATGACTGGCCCCTCTTCATCATTCAAGTCTCTGTAAAATGCCCCCTGCTGAGAGAAACCTCCCTTCTCTACCTGCTTTGATGAGTCTTCCTCTCCTCAATGTCTATTACATCATACTCTTTTCCTTCCTTTATAGCAATGATCAGCTATGAGCAGGCACCAGCTTGGAGAGGGCACAGACTTGTCTGCCTTATTCCTCACTGTATTCTCCATGCAAAAAGGCGCTCGGGCATAGTGGATGTTCACTAAACATTTGCTGACTGGAGAAATTACAGAATGGGAGAAAGAGAGAAGATTTTGGGTGCTGTGCTGTCTCAGGACTGGGGTTAGCCAGTAGGAGGCCCCATTTCTCCACAATCTACAGGCAGCGAGCAATCTGAAGCCACTTGGGGGCGTGTTACGACCAAGTCAAGCTGGTAGAGAGGTTAGAGGAAGTGGAGAGAACCGGGGAAGGGCCCCTGGCCAAGATACTTAGTGGCTCTGTCCCTAACCTGTGAGAAAAACTAGCACACCCCGCCAACGCTGAAAAGGGAAGAGATGGTTTCTTGGGTTTCTTGTTCATCACTGTGTTCTGATCACCTCCACCCTAGTACAGGCACCCAGCAGGCCATCAGTGAATTTCCAATGACTGAATGAGTAAAACCTAGGACAGACCGGTGGAGTCTCAGAGCAGACTGGCTGCGTTTTGACACACTGAGATCTTGGCCACAGTGGGGCAGAAAGACTGACAGTTTACGTGACTCACGGGTGAACCGGAGGGCAATTGTCCATTTTCCCATTTGGACTCAATTCCACCTGGGGGTGGAAGGAGGTGGAGAGAAAGCCTTTAAAAGGAACTGGGCCGCGTGGGCCCAGGTGCAGCGCCTCACTCCAGCGCACAGGGCAGACTCCCCATCCCCCAACTGCAGGCCCCCACACATGCTCTGGCAGCCACCCAGCCTGGGATGGTGTCTGCGTGTCACTCAGCAGTCACCCCTGAGATGGCAAACCATGGCCAGTTCTGGACACCCCATTCCAAGACATGGACAGCTTAGAGTCAAGTCCGTAGCAGGGAGGACAGGAAGGGGGTGTCTGGGGACCACGTAAACTACATTATCATCAGTTGTGTTCAGCATGAGGATGGGCTTCCCGACCCTCTGAGCCGTGTCAGGGCACCCGGTAGTGGAGTGGGCTGCGTGGGAAGGCAGAGAACACCTGTCCTGGGAGCCACTGGGGAGAAACTGCACCCCCACTTGCCCGGAACTGTGCAGCGGGAGCTCCCACATCGGGTGGGAGGGAAGTCAGAGGGGTGCAAGGGTCCCTGCCGGCTGGGAACCTGGGGGTTCTGAGTCTCAGCCCTGTTGCCTGCTTCTAGCTGTGTGACTCGGGGGAGGCCAGCTCTTTCTTCTGGGCCTCGGCCTCCTTAACTATATAGGGGGACAGTGCACAGGGCTGGAAACCTGACTGTCCTTCACACACTGTGGGACCCTGGGCACCCCTTCCCCCTGTTTAAGTCTCAGTTACCCCACGGGGCTCTTAAAGGAATTCAGTGTGACAATGCACATAGCGTGTTCAGCCTGATCTCTGTTCACTGAAGTGGGCCTGCGTAAATGGTAGTCATTATTACTGAGTCACACCTTTCTCAGGGCCTCGGTTTTCTCATCTACAAAATGGGGTTGATAATGTCTAACTGTTTACAGGATTGCTCTGAGGCCCGAGTAATATTAGCATCTGCAAGGTGTCTGGGAAATCACAACACGCTCCCCGAGCACAAGCGTTTGCTAGCCCTGCACCCCCATGTCACTCCCCCCACGTCACCTCACCAGATCATGAACTCTCAAGGGCAGGAAACCCCATCCTCTGCCCGGCAGCTGTGAGCTGTCCACACCCAGCCTCTCCACCGAGCTTCAGCTTCAGATGTCCGTCTGCCTATCTGATGTCTCCACTTGGATGATTAATAGACTCTTTATACCCTGCTGTGTCCAAAAGGAAACTCCTGGTTCCCTACTCCAGCCCTCCAAATCACACTGTGCCTCCCCTGTCTTCCCCAACTCAGGAAGCTCCCTCACCACCATCTGATTGCTGAAGCCCAAATCCTAGGAGTCATCCTTCATCTATCCTATCCGTATAAAATAGCATCCCAGACCCCCATCATCACCCTCATCTCCCACCTGCATCGCTGCAAGGATTTCCCACTGGGCCCCTCGCTTCTACTCTGGTCCCCCACAGTCCATTCTCCCCATGGCAGCCAGAGGGAGCTGTGGAAAGGGTCAGCGGGGTCATGCCACCCACCTGCTTAAAACCCCCAACAGCTTCCCATCGATGTTTCCCTGGTAAACATTCCAAACTCCTTGATCTGCCCTACAAGGCCCTGCAAAACCTGGTCCCGCCTGCCTCCCCCTCACCTCTTAACTTGTCCTCCACTCACTTGCTCTGCTCTAGCCATACCATTTTCCTCTGTGCCCTGATGTCAAGCTGCTTTCCACCTCAGGACCTTTGCATTTGCTGTTGCCTTTTCCTAAGTTCTCCCCATGGCTTCTTCATGACTGACTCATTCAGAGTCAGCTTTCAAAGGCTTTCAAAGGCCACCCTGTCCCTCTATGACACCAGCCCACTTCATTTTCTTTAGTACGCTTCCTCTAAAATGGTCTTGTTTTGCTCGTTTGTTTACCTGTTTACTCTCTGCTCCCTACTAGAACATAAGGTCCTCAAGGGCAGCCACTGCTGCCTTGTTCACAGCTGTCCCCTTGGGGCCACAAACGGGCACCTGGCATACACAAGGTGCTTAATAAGTGCTGGATGAATGCGTGAATGACTCTGTCATTCCAGGCACTTCCCTACAGGAAGCCCTAAAGTTTGGGGGGAAGGGATATGGACAGAGGTGGCCTGTCTCTAGTGTGGGATTCTCTGTGTGCCCCCATCCCCCAAAGGTTGGCCCTGCCACGTGGAGCCCAGGAAGTCCCAGAGATTGGGGCGGGACACCAAAAAGCTGAGACCCATCTGACGGCGAGAAGAAACACCTACATGCACATTGTGTGTTACATCCCGTGCTGCCTCCTGTTAAAATTCCAGGATAGATGAGCAACAGCAGACCCCAACCAGTTGTGGAGTGACTGGTATGCCTCGGCCCAGCTCCCGGCCGCCAGGGGCCTGTGGGTACACTGACGACACACCTCCAGGTTTGGCTGCCCTGGCACCTGCTGCCCCTTCTCCAAGCCTCAGGAGCCATCTCTTCCTCTTGGGGACTGGCCCTCCCCTATTCTCAGGTCACATGGCCCAAGTGGGCTGACCCTACCTTCTTGGGGCAGTGGTTGAGGACACTAACTCAACCCTGGTCGGTGGGAACAAGTCTAAAAGTGCCGGCACCCATTCTGCCTGCCTCAGAATGAAAAAAGAGACAGAGTTTGGGGCTGGGCCTCTTCAGCGATCTGAGCCAAATATCCCCTTCTATGTCTTCAGCCACCTGGAGGGGAGTCTGGTCTAGCTGACACCCCTCCTAGCTCATCCGGCGCTGTCTTCCACTGCTGGCCCCCACCCCCGCCTCCCGGAGCCCCCCCTACTCTCTCATTTTACCTTCCATGCCTGAAACAGCTTTCTCCACTCCGTATACCTGGTAAACTCCTACTTGTCCGGGCTCAGGCCAGGCACCACCTCCTCCAAGAAGCCTTCTCTGATTCCCTCAGGCACAGGTCACCTGTCTTTTCCCACACTCCCACCACACCCAGTAGGTTTCTCTGGGAAACCTTTTTCAGTAGGGCCTGCCAGCCTAAAAGATCTTGTCAAGCTTTATTTGCCATAGTCATATTATGAAAATAGGGATTTTTTTCCCTTCCAAATACAAAATGATGTTTTAACAGTTAATGTAAATTTTCAATCAATGTCTACCCCTACCCCAGACAGTCTGAATTACTCCCCTGGAGAGATGTCTTCCCTACCCTTGATTGAAAAGCTGCAGCAAAACATCCCTCATTGATTCAGTAAACATCCAGGTGGCCCCTTTGGTGGAAAGCATCATGCTGAGCGCTGGACACACAAATTATAAAAGTGTGTTATAATTGTCCCTTTCTCTGTACTAGCTAGGAAAATTCAGGGAAGATTCCTGCCAAACTGTTTAACTGACACTACTTTGGAAGCTGGTGTTACAGGGACGGATGGGGGACTTTCCCTTAGTACATTATGTAATTTTAAAGTGATAGGGTTAGGGGTGTTTTTTACTTTCTTAGTATTTTTCAAGTAAAATATTTCTTAGTGGTTCATTGGTATCTGTTTCCCTACAAGACTGGGAGCCTTTAGGGGGCAAAGAAGGGCCTGAGTCACTTCTAAGTCTTTAGCTTCCCGCCAAGGCCTGACACACAGGGGGCTAGGAAATGTCTGTGAAATGACCATAGGACAGAGCTGAGCAGTCATGGGAAGTAGAATTGGCAGGCCCAAGAGACATAGACTGAGGAGAGGGGTCAAGCCCAGGGGTGGAATGGCTGTGGATGCAGGGAGGCAGTAACACAGGAGGAATGTGGTACCCACGTTCCGGGTTGTTCCTGGTCGGCATGGTGCCTGGAACTGGGGATAAACATTCGTCTGTTAGGGAAATGAGGTCACAGGGTGACAGAACTCCCAGAAAACAAACTCTTGGCCCTGGCTTTGCAATTGCAGACAACAGGACTGAGCAGATCAGAGCTGGGGAGGGAGGAGCCAGAGGAAGGGGTTGGCAGGATGGTTAGAGGAGGCGTCCTTGAGAATCAGAGACTGGGCCGAACAGCAGGTGGCAGAGGACTAGCCTGCTACAGCCTGGGTCGCTGGGTCCTTGGGTCGCAGGGAACTTGGGGGAGGTGGTTCTAGGAGTTTATGAACAGAAGGAATGCCTCCTGCTCCCAAGGGGGAATGGCTTAGCCGGTTTGCACTGGGTGGCTCTCTCCCTCCCCCTCCCTGTGGCCTTTGTTCCTTCCACAGATATTTCCTCAGGCATCTTCAGACACAGCACTGGTGATTAGGGCCAGAAGGAGAGGAAAGGGCTGGGGACCCCCAGAGGAGTCAGGAGGCAGGAGATTATAAACCAGCTGGAGGGAGGGAAGTCATGGAAAACTTCCTGGAGGTGTGGACTCCCAAGCTGAGGCTTAAAGGCTAAAGAGGAGCTGTCCAGGTAAAGGGAGGGAGCCGACTTCCAGGTAGAAAGGAGAACAGAGCAGGGGTACTGATACTTGGGACCTAGTGAGGAGCCCCGAGCCTTGGTGTTGCTCCGTGAAGAACTAACTGCATGTGCTGTGAGGCGACCTCCTGCTGCTGGGGTCTCTGGTGGCCAGAGTGGGAAAGCTGGGGACAATAGCTAAAGGCAGCGGCCCCGGGTCCTATGGTTAGAGCCCTGGACTCCCAGGCCTGGCTCCAGGGCTATCCTGCCCCTTGTGCTCACCGGGTGACCTCGGCCAGGATGAGGATTTGTGGATTCAAGGAGGTCACCGTTAGTACAGCACCTGCCAGACTCTAGTTACAGTCACCATGGTGAGCCAGCCATTGTGAGGCTAAGTTTGGAAGAGCCGTCACGGGGCAGCGGGCACAGATTGCTGTGTGTGTCTCTACAGAACCAGGCCCGGAGGCAGGACGCCCTAAGAAGGCAGATACCAGCTCAGCGTTAAGGACGGTCTCACATGGAAGCGTTGGTAAGTAGTGGAACAGGCCTGCTGGAAGCTGAACTCTCTGTCAAGGGAACAACCTTATGGGTACTGGACACCTCAGTGTAGACAGCATCTGGCCCTGGGGTTTCATGGAAAGGGGTGGGTAGAGAGAAAGAAAAGCAACCCAAGGAGCAGCCATTGTGGGAAACACAGGGCTGAGGGAAGTCAAACAAGGTTCCTTGCTGCAGGACTTCTCAGGACCTTCACTGCCCTGGAACACGGGCTACAGACTCAAATGTTTACAGAACCCAGGCAGACAGCACAAATGGGTGACAGGGGCAAGTGTGAACGGGGTGGAGAGTGCAGGCCTGTCAGGAGGGGAAGCCTGCTCAACTCCTACTCTGTTCTGCCGACTATCCTTATGGGAAATTTTTTGGCCACTATCATGGGTTGAATCTGGGCTCCCCAAAAGATACGTCAGAAGTCGTAACCCCCAGTGCCAGTAAATGACCGTATTCGGAAACACGGTTTTTGCAGATGTAATCAAAGTAAATGAGGTCATTAGGGTGGGCCCTAATCCAGTGATCGGTGGGAAGTGTGAACACAGAGACAGACGTGCACAGAGAGAAGGTGGCCATATGACCATGGAGGCAGAGATTGGAGCGATCCAGCTATGAGAACACCAAGGATTTCTGGTACTTCCAGAAGCTAGTGGAAGCAAAGAGGGGTTCTCCCTAGAGCCACCCAGTTTGTGGGGCTTTGTCATGACAGCCCCAGGAAACAAATACAGCCACTAGCTCATAATTCAGTGTGTACCCAAAGTCTCCAGAATGGCCAGAGAGGACACGGCACTCCCTGACCCAGTGGCCACAGGCCCCCGTTCTGAGAGTCTCTCACTGGATCCTCCAGGGCACACATTTTCGGGCACTAGTTCAGAGTCTCAGCCTTTCCTTTTAGTGCCCACATGGGCGCCCTTCCACGGGGGTGAGTCCCCTGGTTTCCTCAGCTGTAAACCGAGGACGAACCCCCACCAAGATACACAGAAAGCGCTTAGCTGGGGGGGGGGGGATGTTCTCCCTCTGAGCCTCGCTTTCCCCCACCGAGACATGGGGGCAGCATCCCCCAAGGCTTCCTGGGGTTGCTGGGAACTGCCTGGCACACAACCGGTGGTCCTAACGGTCGGCCCCTGTGGACCGGCCGGCCCCCTGCACGCCGGGCTTCGGCGCATCGTCCGCTGAAGGCCGTGGGCCCCCCC
>NW_026057588.1:12159723-12250627 GCF_023721935.1 Panthera uncia
GGGGGGAGAGAGGGAGAGGGAGAGGGCGGGGAGCGCAGGGGACACGGAGGCAGGGAGAGGCCCGAGACCCACAGAGACACAGAGATACACAGAGACAGAGCGACTCAGAGATAAGCAGAGATAGGCTGAGACGGATAGAGACGCAGTGACAAAGAGGGGAGAGGGGCGGGGAGTAGAGGGGGACACCAAGACAAGGAGAAGCCCAGAGATACACAGCGCAGAGACAGACAGAGACACAGAGACACAGAGACACAGAAAGAGACAGAGAGGAAAGGGAGAGGAGGGTGGGGAGCAGAGGGGGACTCAAAGGCAGGGAGAGACCCTGAGGCACAGAGACACCCACGGACAGAGAGACATCCAGAGACAGAGAGAAAAGGGAGAGGGAAGAGGACCAGGAGCACAGAAGACACAGAGGCAGGGAAAGACTCATAGAGACAAAGAGATGCCTAGAGACAGAGACACAGAGATACACAGAGACACACAGGAAACATAGATGCGGGGACAGAGAGAGAAGGGTAGGGAGCAGAGAAAGATTCAAAGGCAGAGAGAGGCCTCAAAGAGACCTCAAAGAGACACCAGAGACACAGAGACAGGGAGGAAAGGGAGACAGGAGAGACCGTAGTACAGGAAACATGGAGGCAGGGAGAGACTAACAGAGGCAGAGAGATGTCAGAGATACACAGAAACATATAAACACAGGCACAGTGCAGGGGGTGAGAAAGAGAGGTGGGGATCGGTAAATGGGGGCACGAAAGCAGAGAGGCACCAAGAATCACAGAGACACCCAGAGACAAAGCGATAAGGGGAAGAGGTCTATGCAGAGAGAAAAGAGATGAAGCGCCAGAAAGACAGCCACAGAGAAGCAGACACACAGACAGGAGATGGAATTATGTATCTCTATCTATAGATACAGAGACATAAAGAGAGAGAGTCAAAGAGATAGACGCAGAGATAAGAGACACAGACATGCAAGAATCAGAGATAGGAGAAAGAACTACACTCAGAGTTGGAGAGATACAGAGACAGGAAGACAGAGACAGAGAGACAGAGACAGAGAGATAGACATGAAGATAAGAGAGACATGCAGAATCAGGGAGTACGAAGAAAGAGCCATGGGGGGGGGGGAGCAAAGCCAGATAGACACACAAAGAGACCAAAAGATACAGAGACAAGGCAGAGAGAGACACACAGAGAGACAGAGGCAGACAAGAAGACAGATGATTAGTGAGAAGTAGACAGAGAAATAGACAGGGATTCTGAAAGAACCTAAGAAACAGAAGGAAAGAAAGAAAGAAATATACAGAGAGATACACAGAAGTCAAAATGGGAAGAGACAGAGACCATGAGAGACAGAAAGCAAAGACTGATTTTGAGGGTCTGAGCAGAGAAAGTGCTGAGCAGAGAAACACAGAGATACACAGAGAGACAGTGACAGAGAATGCAGGAGACAGAGAAGGAGACGAAGACAGACACCAGAAGAGGCTTTCTGGTGGACAGAGATCCATGGGGAGATACAAGACAGAGATAGTAAGAGATAAATGAAGAATCAGAAATTGAGACTAAAGATTTGGAAGAGGAAGGGGGACAAAGAGACAGAGTCTAGGGAAAGCATAAAGGGGCAGGCTGGGGTGAGAGCAGAGACCAGGAGAGTGACAAGTGGGTCTAGGGGAGCACCCAGGGGGAGAGAGCAGGTGGGGGGAAAGGAGAACAGCAGGGATAAGAAGGGGAGGGGAGGGAGGAGGGCAGTATCCGCTCAGTGAGCACCTCCCCTGTGCCAGGCACTGTAAGGCTGGGAGGGAGAGGAAGGAAAGGGGGGCTGAGGGGAAAGGGACCCTGGGCAAGAGAAGGTGTGCTCTGGGTCCGGGGAGGGTACGTGGCTCCCACCCCAAGTCAGAAGGGGGCACTGCGATGCGGGGAGGAGGATGGGGCTGCGAGTGGTACCCAGACTGACAGGGTTGGGGGAGGGGGGAGGAGGAGGAGCATCGCGCGTAGTCTCAGCTCAGCAGCCACAGCTGCCCAGCGCTTTGTTACCCTCCCTGCTGTCCCGCACAGACTGCGTGGGCACACGGGACCCTTGTGACATGTGTGTGAGAGAAACACAAGAATCACCAACTGCCCACGTGTACAGAGAAGGCTCCAGGGACCTACACTGCAAGCGCGGAACAGAAATAAATACAGGAAACACCTACCCCGCGGGCGTACAAAGTAAGTACACGGGACATGTGCAGCGCATAACAGACTCGGAACTACCTACTAACCCCTGTACTCGGCAGCCTCTTGGGACCCACACTGTGTGCACAACACAAATAAATGCAAGAAACACCTATCCCATGCGCATACAAAGTAGGTACAGGGACTTTGGCAGCACGTGCATAAGAGACGTGGAACCACTTAATACCCCCTATACAGAGCAGGGCCCCAGACCCCACGTTGCTTGTGCACAATACAAATAAATACAGGAATCACCTGCCCCACGTGCACACAAGCTAGGCACACAAGACCTATAGGCCATGAACATAAGGGACACAGAATCACATAACAAGCAACTTCCCGGGACCCATCCTGTGTGTGCACAACGCAAATAAATGCAGGAAGTACCCTATGGCTCGTGCCTATAAAGTAGGCGCACACCTCACTGACCTCCCTGGTATGAACATGATAGACACCCAAAAGTAGGTTCTGGGGACCCACAGGCTGCCTATAACCCACGGAAATAAAATAAATACCCACCCTGCTCACATACAAAGGCACACGGGTCCCACTAATAAGGAGGGAACTCAAAAGGGGTGTGTGTGATGACAACACAAGAATGGCCCACCCTGGAAGGATCCAGAAGGAACAGTGGGCCCTGCCATGAGTATACCCAACAGACTCCCAAGCACCCCATCGTGTGTGTGCACAGACAGGGGCACTGCAGACACCCCGATGCCTGTTAGAAGGGAAGCTCTGGCCAGGACTAGGGCCAAGGATATCCTGTTCTCTACCTCTCCCCCAGCACCTAAAAGGACGCACACATGGTGGGAGCTCCTCCCTCCCAAGAATGTGATAATTATGTGGATGATAAGTACACACTAAGCACTCAAGCACCAAAGCTAATGCTCCAAAAATGTTGATCTGATACATGCAAAGCCCTCATCGAATGCTTACTGGACAGTGTGCTGAGCGGTGATGGTCTGCTGCCTACATAGGAAAGGTGCCTTTTAATGATCCAGGGTGTCCATACGAAGCACAAGCTGACACCGCTCACATCCCGCAGGCACGTCCAGCAGGAGTCTCAAGCGAGCCGAGCCGTGGCGGCAAGTTCCCCTAACTGCTCCGAGGGCTCCACCAGGTCCTGAGTCAGGACCCCGTGAGGGTTGCGGCAGCCACCAGGCGCGCACAAAGATGCACACGGTACGCTGCTCACAACACGGGGAAACTGTGTGCTCCCCCTGCTTCTGAAGGAGCCCCGAATCCAGAAGCACTGGATTCCTCTGAAGAGTGTGCGCACATGTGAGCCTGATGGAGGCTGGGTCTGGGGAGGGGTGTGCAACTCTTCCTGTGCTAGAGAACTTGTGTGCTTAGCTCTTCAGAAATGTGTGTGTGGGGCGCCTGGGTGGCTCAGTCGGTTAAGCGGCCGACTTCAGCTCAGGTCACGATCTCGCGGTCCGTGAGTTCGAGCCCCGCGTCGGGCTCTGGGCTGATGGCTCAGAGCCTGGAGCCTGCTTCCGATTCTGTGTCTCCCTCTCTCTCTGCCCCTCCCCCGTTCATGCTCTGTCTCTGTCTCAAAAATAAATAAAACGTTAAAAAAATAAAATAAAATAAAATAAAAAAGAAATGTGTGTGTAAGCATAACAGTACCTGGTGTGTGCTAAGTGCAATGTACTGTAAGCTGTGGATAAATTGTGTGTGTGCATCTATCTGAACACACGTCTAGATGGATACACGTGCTCACTAATGCAACGCGTCTGTCTGCTCACCCGCGGCCAACAATCTGTGTAAGTGTGCGGGTGTGGGCATCGTTGTGTCTGGGTCCCCAGTCTTCTGTCTCCCTTACAACCTGAGGATAAAGGGTGTAAGATAAGGGAAATAGAGGCACACAGAGGGGAAGGAGGAGGGAAGTGGCACAGGAAGAGGGGAAGAGGAAAAGAACCAGCACGTGAATGGGGCCTCGAGAAAGAGGAAAGAGGCTCCAAGGAAGAAGCAGTGGGAGAGGATAGGTGAGGAAGGAGGAGCACAGGGAAGGAGGAGAATGGGCTGGGAGAAAGGAGGGAGGCTGGCAGAAGGAGAAAGGGAGGCGAATGGGACCCACTGGAGAATGCAAGAAGAATACAGAGGAAGGTGACAAGAAAAGGAAGGGGCCTGGGAATGGAAGGAGGGAGGCGAGGGAAGGAAATAAGAGAGATAGAGGTTTTTCTGGTCTGTACAAAATTTAGAGATTCCCCCAAGGGCCTCCCACGGGCAGGTGTCTAAGTGGGGGATGAAGGAGAGTGGCAGAAAGCAGAGGAGAAAAGGAAAGAGAAACCATAATGTAGCTCCCCAGCATGGAACAGCCAGTTGCCACCAGCATCCTAAAAAGGTCTCGAGAGAGGGGTTCCTGAGGCCCAGAGAAAGAGGTACACAGAACAGGCCAGGATTGGCATAGAGGCCTCTGAGGGGGTGTGTCCTGGAGAAGGTGGGAGGAGAGCCGAGGGACTGGGGGCTCAACAGAGCCTCAACAGAGACTTCCAAAGGCCAGAAGTAGGCTGGAGTGGGCTGGAGAGGGGGGTGCAGAGGGTCAGGTGGAGGGACGAAGCTTAGCAAGGGGTGGAAGAGCAAGGACTTGTGGACTGGAAACGGCCAGGGCAAATGGAGGAGCAGCTGGAAGGCACCGTGAAGGCCATGGGCACCTGGCCAATGAGCCCGGTCTGATGCACATCCGAGGTTGAGAGGCTCTCCTAGGTGGTCTCCCCCAGAGCATTCGGTTCAGTTCCATTTAAGAAAGCATCTACCAAGTGCTAGTATGGGCTAGGACTGTGTTGTGAGCTGAAGACACAAAGGTGACCCGAGGCACAACTCTGCCTTCACAGAGACCTTGTCTGAGGGTAGGGGTGGGGGCGAGAAACAGACAATAAATCTTCAGCTATTGATAGCTGCAGAGTGAACCCCAGAGCAAAGTGAGAGAAGCTGGACACAGAAGACTACATAATGTAGGATCTCATTTATATGCAATTCTGCCCAGACCAAAACTACAGCGACCAAAAAGCAGATCAGTGGTTGGAAGTGCTGAGAGTAGGAGGGGGCTCGTGGGGTAATGGATAGGTTTTGCATCGTGGTTGTGGTGGTGGTTACATGACTCTGTGTGTGTGTGTGTGTGTGTGTGTGTGTGTGTGTGTGTACTCACAATACACTCAAAACTCATGAATGCTATATTTACGTTGTACTGCAATAGGGGCGCCTGGCTGGCTCAATCTGACTCTTGATCTCGGAGTTGTGAGTTCAAACCCCACACTGGGAGTAGAGATACTTAATATACTTAATATACTTAAAAATAAATGCAATAGATTGGATGCCTGTGTGGTTCAGTCAGTTAAGTGTAGGACTTTGGCTCAGGTCATGATCTCATGGTTTGTGAGTTCCAGCCTCCCATCGGGCTCTGTGCTGACAGCTTGGAGTTGGCTTCAGATCCTGTGTCTCCCTCTCTCTCTCTGCCCCTCCCCTGCTCATGCTCTGTCTTCCTCTCTCGCTCAAAAATAAATAAACATTAAACATTTTTAAATCAATCAATCAATACAATAGGGGCCCCTGGGTGGCTCAGTTGGTTGAGTGTCCAACTTCGACTCAGGTCATGATCTCACAGCTTGTGGGTTTGAGCCCCACATCAGGCTCTGCACTGATAGCTCACAGCCTGGAGCCTGCTTCAGATTCTGTGTGCGTCTCTCTCTCTGCCCCTCCCCTGCTCATACTCTATTGTACTCTCGTACCCTATTGTAAATAAATACAATAGGGGCGCCTGGGTAGCTCAGTCTGTTAAGCATCTGACTCTCGATTTCAGCTCAGGTCATGATCTCATGGTTCATGAGTTTGAGTCCTGCATTAGGCTCTGCAGGATTTTCTCTCTCCCTCCCTCTCTGCCCCTCTCCCATATTCTCTCTCTCCCTCTCAAAATAAACAAGTAAATAAACTTAAAAAATAAATACAATATTAAGTATAAAAGATTACACTGCAATAAAGCTGATCAAAAATAAATACACAAATAAGCAATTATAAGCCAGAACATTAAGACTCATAATAAGGGGGCACCTGAGTGGCTCAGTTGGTTAAGTGTCTGATTTTTGATTTCCACTCAGGTCATGATCTTGCAGTCCTCAAGATCAAGCCCTGTGTTGGGCTCTGTGCTGACAGTGTGGAGCCAGCTTGGGATTCTCTCTCTCTGCCCCTCCCCTGCTCGCACACACACTCTCTCTCTCTCTCAAAATAAATGAATAAATGTTTTAAAAAAAAAACTCACGAAGGAAAACTGAGTACTCTGTAGGAGCCAAGAGGAGGTAGAGGGGGCAGTGAGAGAGAGCTTCCAGGAGGAAGTGATGCCTGAGATAAGACCTGAAGGATGGGAGAGAGAGGTGAGACATTTCCATGGAGGAGAGTCGTTCACATGGAAGCAGGTGAGAACAAGAAAAGTTCAGTATGTCTTTTTTTTTTCTTGAGAGAGACAGAGAGAGAGAGAGAGAGAGAGAGAGAGGGGATCCCAAGCAGGCTCCATGTTCAATGCAGGGCTCAATCCCATGACCCTGGGATCATGACCTGAGCTGAAATCAAAAGTTGGACAGTCAACTGACTAAGCCACTCAGGTGCCCCTGTCTTTTTTTTTTTTTAAGATTTTATAATTAAGCAATCTCTATATCCAATGCGAGGCTCAAACTGACAACCCCCAGATCAAGAGTTGCATGCTCCACCAACTGAACCAGCCAGATGCCCCAAAAGTTCTGTATGTCTTGAGCACAGAATGAAAATTGGGGCTAATGAGAGTAGAGAAAGTCAAGGTCCAATATATAAACCCCACAACTGCTGGGAGTACCATGTTGGATAAGTACCCCCTACACCCCTAAAGGCCCACAAGAGGGAAACTGTAAGATGGGACGGGGAATTGTGAATCTGTCCCTCTACCCTACAAAAAGGACTTCCTTCCCCTGCCCTTCCAGAACTTCTTCCCTACTCCCTTCACATCGGGATGTCTCTCCTGCTAGAAAACAGCGTCTGCAAAGGGCCAACCCCCCTAATTCCTTCCACAGCCCACATCTACCAGCAATCTTGCAGGTCACAGTAAATCCTTCCAACCTGGATTCCGTGTGGCCACTGCCCCCTGGTGGCTAGAGCCATGCATTACTGAGGATGAAGGGACAATCCCAAAGCCAGGCCTAGACTCTGTCCCTCCAGAGCCCAGTCCAGGCCACTCCCATCACTGTCCCCTTCTCATACTGCCTCCTTCTTGCTAAATCAAGCAGATGTTTTTCAGTCCTATGTGACTTGCCTTCTCTGCAGCACACGGGCACAACCATCTTTGAAAAATCCTCTTTTCATCTAAGAAAGCTCACTCTCTTGGTTCTCCTGCTCTGTCTCTGCTCAGGCAGGGTGAATTTTCCCCTTCCACAACTGCCTTCTCTAAGCTGGTAACCCCAAATTTTTCTCCATCCTATCCCTGTCTCCTAAGTTTCAGAACCAGATATCCAGCCACCTCCTGGAGGTCCCAAAGTCACCTCAGAATCAAAATGTCCAACCTGAACACCCTGCCTTCCCCACCATGCTCCACCCCCACCCTGATATGGGTTTCCTCTCTCCATACTGGCACCTCCATCCACCCTGGCAATCAAGTCAGAAAAACGGCCCCCAGCCTTGACAGCCAATTTGTCACGTTCACCTCCAAGTCAAAGTCCCATCCAGTTCATTTACCTTTTTTTTAAAAAAAATGTTTATTTATGTTTGAGAGAGACAGACAGAGCATGACCAGGGGAGGGGCCAGGAGAGAGGGAGACACAGAATCTGAAACAGGCTCCAGGCCCTGAGCTGTCAGCACAAAGCCCGACACGGGACTCGAACTCACAGACCGTGAGATCACGCTCTGAGCCAAAGTCAGCCACTTAACCGATTGAGCCACCCAGGTGCCCCCATTCATCTTCTTAATATTAAGATGAGCCATATAAAACTTGCCAATAGTCAACTGGCTTTTTCTTACAAAACAACAGTTTCACAAAATTCAACCTATTTCTCAAATCTGTCCCCTCTTCTCTTCCAGTGATCCCTGCCTCCAGGCCCTCATTCAGGCCTCCACACCTCCTTCTCGGCCTGATGACCTGCTTCCTACCTGGTCTCCCAGCCTCCAGAGCTGCCCTTTCTAGTCCATCCTCCACACTGGCCACCGGGGTGATCTTTCTACAACATGGCTTTGATGAAATCACTCCCTGCTTCAAACTCTTTCAGGGCTCCCCATTGCCAACAGGATGAAAGCCAAAACCTTCCTTAACCAGTTTTTCAGGCCTTTCCCAGTATCTGGCTCCCCTCCTGCTTCAGTCAGCACCCACTACACACCATATACTCCAACCACACCAGACCACCATGACTTCCTAGAATTGGCTTCCTCTGACCTCCTACCCTTTGCACATGCAGTTCCCTATAACTGGAATATCCTTCTCACTCTTCTCCCCCTGGATAACTTCCATTTGACTTCAGGAACCATTTCATAGGGGGTGCCTAGCTGGCTCAGTTGGTAGAGCCCGTGACTCTTGATCTCTGAGTCCAAGCCCCACATCGGGTATAGAAATTACTTTAAAAAATAAAGCGTTTTTGGGGCAACTAGGTGGCTCAGGCAGTTAAGCAACTGACTCTTGATCTCAGCTTAAGTCTTGATCTCAGTGTCATGAGTTTGAGCCCCATGTTGGGCTCTGCGCTGGGCATGAAGCCTACTTGAAATAAAGTTGTTGCTGTTTTTTTTTTAAGAAGAAGAACCATTTCGTATATCCTAGGCTATCATAAATCTCCAGTTTATACATTCATGCATTTATTTTTTTTTAACGTTTATTTATTTTTGAGACAGAGAGAGACAGAGCATGAACGGGGGAGGGTCAGAGAGAGGGAGACACAGAATCTGAAACAGGCTCCAGGTTCTGAGCTGTCAGCACAGAGCCCGACGCGGGGCTCGAACTCACGGACCGCGAGATCATGACCTGAGCCGAAGTCAGCTGCTTAACCGGCTGAGCCACCCAGGCGCCCCTACATTCATGCATTTAATATGCAGAGCTGGAGTACCCATATAAGTGCGGCCTCTATGGAAGGTGCTGGGGATTCCAAGAGGGAGAGAATACAATTCCTGCCCTCAAGAGCTCAGGGCCTAGTAGGAGAGACAAGCATATCAATAAATCAAAACACATGATGTGCTGGGACACACCAGCCTGGAGAAATTTTCTTAAGTTTTAAAGGGGAAGTAATGCTCCTGAAGTTGGAGGGGCATTAAAATCAGAGAGGACAGTATGAACAAAAGCATGGGTGTGAGGAAGAGGAGGTTGTGGGCAGGCAGGCAGTGAGGTTGCTAACGTAAAAACTGTGACAGAAAGATGCTGCTGGAAAGGCTGGATGGTACCCTACCATTAAGCATCTTTTGATCTCAGAGGCCATGGGGGTTTTCATCAAGGACAGCTCTGTGTTTCTGAGAGGATGCATGTGAGGGGACAAGAGTAGAGGCAAGGAAAACCAGGAAGCTGTTGCAATAACGGAAGCCAGAGGTGGTAAAGGCTGATATTGTGACATTGTTACCAGCAACACAGAGCAGGTGACGGGTTTGAAAAACCTTGAGGTAGATCAAGTCAGCAAGGCTTTACATTTGGATATGAGGGTGAAGGAGAGGGTGGTGTTAAGGATGGTGGCCGTGTTTCTCAACCGGATGACTGGGTGGATGAAGTTGCCATTCACTGAGATAGGAGAAAATACAAGGAGGCAGAGAACTTATTCAAAGAGGTTCTTTTCTTACGTCTAAGGTGCCCATGGGACGTGCGCTGGGTCCAGTGGTCTATACCAGTTCTGCAGTCGATATTAGGATATTTTCAAGTGCAGAATATTCATGGAGAGAATCTAGGCTGAAGGCCTGGACATCATCAGCATACTCGTGATAGCTAAACCCATGTGGGTGGATGATGTCTCTCAGGAAGGACATGTGGAATGAGAAGAGCTATGGGCCAAGAAAGGAGCCAGGGGAGAGTCACATTTCAAAGATGTGTAGCAGAGGAGGAGTCCCTATATGGACCGGAGAAGAAGCTGTCAGGGAGAGAGAAGAACCACGAATATGCCACGTCATAGAAGCTGTGATAGCAGCCTCAAAGAGGCACCCAGTGACCCCTGCCTCCTGGTAATCAAGCCTTTGTATAATCCCCTCCCCGTGAGTGTGGGTTGGACCTAATGACTCATTTCTAATGAACAGAATATGGCAGAAGTGATGGGTTATCACTTCCAAGATTAGGTTATAAAAAGACCACAAGTTCTGTGCATGCTTGCACATCTTTTTCCCCTTCTCTCCTCTCTCTCTCTCCTTCCCTTCCCTGATCCCTCGGTTGGATCACCCACCCGGAGGGGAAACTATGGCATGCTATCCGCCCCACACACAACCCGAGCCTTCAGACGAGATCACAACCCCTCAGCTAAGCTGCTCGTGGAGTCCTGACCCACAGAAACTATGAGATAATAAATGTTTGTTGTTCTGCAATGCTGTCTTACAGGTTGATTTGTTGTGCAGAAGCCGAGGGAAGAAAGCTTTTCAAGAGAGAGGTACTGGTCAATGGAGTCAAACACTGCAGATAAAGACTGAAAAACATCCTTGGATTTGGCAAGAGAATGTCACTAACAAGTTCAGTGCAAATGGTTTCAGTGAGTTGAGGCTCAAGTGGGAGATGAAGGCTGGGGCTGGTGAGCAAAAGCAGGATGTCACAGACATCCACTGTTTCTACCTGTCCAGCATCCATTTCCCCCTCATCCATGACAGCTCCCTGATTTTTCTCTGAGTAACCACCCATGGCCTACCAGATCCGATTCCATGAGACTGTCCGTCAGGGTGCCCAGCTGTCCACAGGCCAAGGGGAGGCCATGTGATTCAAGCTGCACCAATCAGAGGCTCTCCCCTGGAATTTGAATCATGAGCTTACGTGACCTGACGCTGGATCCTGGTTGGAGGCTGATTCATGCAGCATCCAGGGCCCTGAGGAAACGGTGATTCCTTCCTGCCATCTCGATCGCTGCCACAGCCCTGATTCGAGTCCCTTCCGAAGCGAGGCTCTGCAGTCTCTCCTCCCTCATGTGTGCTTGCCACCGTCATTTCCTTCTAATCGATTCCTTGCTTGCTTATAGTTCGCATGAGTCAGTCTCTGTTGCTTGCAGCCAAAGAACCCTAACTCATACGTGTTCTCTCAAGAATGTCGGATGGGATGAGGAGGGGGAAAAAGGACAGGCACTGGAGGTAGAGGCTTTTTGTTAGTTTTTAAGGCGGCAGAAACTTGGACATATTTATAGGCTAAGAGGGAGGAGAGAGAAGGAAGGGCAGTAGAAACAGAAGGGAAAAATGACGGAGTAATACCCTGGGAGTCATGACGGCTGGGTGATGCACAGGTGAAGCTGGGCTGGAACACAGCCTGGAGAAGTGAAGTAAATCTGGGTGTGGATACCTATAGGTTTGAATAGGAAGCTGAAGGAAATGACAACTGATTTGCCTTCATTGTATTTATTGAGACAGGAAGGGTAGGGTCAGGGGATACTCATGGGAGAGTGGTGACTGACAGAGAGGCTGACCAAGATTTGGACTGGCACCCATATGCACTACTTTGCCACCATCCTTCTCTGAGCCAGTGTCAATCGCCTGGACCAAGGCTGGGGCTCTGCTGCTAGATGAGGCAGGAGGCCAAGGTGTAAGGCAATCCAGAGTGTGCTGGTCATTTGCCCTTCCAGGTCCACTCTCCACCCTTCTCTACCCACATGGACAACATCACCTGGGCTCCCCTGCCCCCTGACATCTAACTGGGTCCTCCATAGAAGCACCGGCAGGATGTTAGAGTGGGAGAAGAAAGCATCATTCTGGATATTTCTTCTCCTGCTCCCAGATCTGTCAGTACCGTTGTTTCTGGCAGTGGCTGTACCTTCCACAACTTCAGCACCTCTCGGGCATGTTCCATGGCTCTCACCGGGCTCCGGTAATACCATTTCCTTTCCTTACCCCTGCAGACCTAAGGGTGGTGACAGCTTCCTGCTGCTTTCTCCTCCCTTGTTGGTTCCCTCAACCCTGCCCACACCTCTGCAAATAGTTCCTTCATTAAATTATCTTCAAAATCCCAGCTGTGATGCCCTCTGTTTCCTGCTGGGACCCTGACTGTTAGAGAGCTGGTGAGAGAGATCAGATAGTCTAATCTGAGGCTCTGGCTGGGCAGGGAAGGGAGAGAAACCAGGAGGGGTCTGGCCAGCTGGCACCAAACAGAGGGATCAGGGGAGAGGAGCTGTTTGTGAGTTAATGCTGCCGGTGTGATGGCAGAGGGGGCCTGTGGGCCTGGAAGGCAGGTGCTGGGATCAGACTGCAAGATCCTGGATTCTGAGCATGGAAAACAGTACCAGGTGGTGGTTAAAACCAGGCTTTTTGTTTTCTTTTGTTTTAATATAATGTATTGTCAAACTGGCTTACATACAAGACCCAGTGCTCATCCCAACAAGTGCCCTCCTCGATGCCCATCACCCATCTCCCCCATCCAACCTGTTTGGTTTCGTTTTAAAGATACTATTTTTTTAAGTAATCCCCACACCCAACGTGGGGCTTCAACTTACAACCCTGAGATCAAGAGTCACATGCTCTACCAACTGAGCTAGTCAGACACCCCTAAAACCAGGGCCTTTAAATTTGGGACCCAGAGTGTCCTGTGTTAGCATCCCAGCCCTATGTGTCAGCCAGGGAAGTGACTTCACCTTCCTGAGTGTGTATCCTTACCTTTAAAATGAGGCTACTAATACCAACCTTACAGGTTTTTGTGAGGGGTAAGCACGTGTAAACCACTTGGCACCAGGCCTGGCATGTGGGATAAGTGCTCAGCAAATGTTCACTATGCGCACTGCACTTCTAAGTAGTGACTAAGTCCAAGGTGTGGTCACGGGAGTGAATGGCTGGAGTGGGATCGAGGTCAGCAGAGATGAGGTGGAAAGAGATCAAGAGGCTGGAAGGATGGGTCATCACGGGAAGGATAAGTATCCCAGCAGGATGGTGGCATGGGTAGAGATACAGTCTACGAGGCGGTGTTAGAGTCTTCAGGAATGAGGGCAAGTGACCAGAGAGCCAAGAGATGTCAATGAGGAAGTGGCACAGAGGATGGTAGAAGGCATAAGCCTCTAGGAAGCCCAAGTTCTGTGAAGCCAGATTAGAGTCAGTGTCTGCCACGCCTAAGCTCCCATAGCCCCTTGTATGTCCCTTTGAGATGTCCCAGTGATCATATCCGCCACGAAGCCAGAGCTTGTCAACGGAGGCAATGGATCTGACCCATCCTGTAGTAGCTAGAACAGAAGTATACACTGGTAAATGACTGTTGAATGACTGGGGAGGTCTGGAAAGGAACAGAGTCCTGGGTGACATTTAGTAAAGTGGCAGGGCCAGGAGGTCGAGGGAGATGCTAACACCCAGGACTCTCTGGGTCCCAAGTTTAAAAGCCTTGGTTTTAACCACAACCCAGTATTGTTTTCCATGCTCAGAATCCAGGATCTTGCAGTCTGATCCCAGAACCTGCCTTCCAGGCCCACAGGCCCCCTCTGCCATCACACCGGCAGCATTAACTCACAGAGAGCTCCACTCCCCTGATCCTCTGTTTTGTTTGGTGCCAGCTGGCCAGACCCCTCCTGGTTTCTCTCCCTTCTTTGCCCAGCCAGAGCCTCATATGACCATCTTATTCGACTTTGTTCCATTCATTTCTCTGCACTCTCTTTTAATAACCTAGTGCCTTACAAAAGACCTCTTATTCAATTTAAACACATGTTTCCTGGGGCGCCTGGGTGGCTCAGTCGGTTGAGCATCCGACTTCACCTCAGGTCATGATCTCGCAGTCCATGAGTTTGAGCCCCGCGTCGGGCTCTGTGCTGACAGCTCGGAGCCTGGAGCCTGTTTCGGATTCTGTGTCTCCTTCTCTCTCTGACCCTTCCCCATTCATGCTCTGTCTCTCTCTGTCTCAAAAATAAATAAACGTTAAAAAAAATTTATAAAAACAAAACACGTGTTCCCTGAGATCTCATACGTGCTATTTCACCTATCTGGAATACCCTTGCCCATTCTATCCACCTAAAGACTCCCTACTCCTCATTCAAGAATGAGCAGAAATTAGCCATCAAGGGGAAGAAAAAGAAACCACAATGACACCACACTGTTCATCAGATTTGCAAAATTAAAGTGTCTGACAGTACCAAGTGTTGGCGAGGATGAGTAAAGAGAGGATGCAAAGACAGGGGTGCCTGGGTGGCTCAGTCAGTTAAGCATCAAACTCAATTTCAGATCAGGTCATGATCTCACAGTTCATGAGATCAAGCCCTACATCAGGCTCTGCACTGACAATACAGAGCCTGCCTGGGATTCTCTCTCTCTCTCTCAAAATAAACTTTAAAAAAGAGAGAGACGATGCAAAGAGAACTCTCATTCAGTGCTGGTGGGAGAGTAAACTGGCACAAACACTTTAGAAAAATAGTTTGGTGATATGGTAGGCTGCAAAATGTCCCCAAAAGGTATCCACAGCTTAATCCCTGGAATCTGTGATTGTTGTATGTGGCAAAAAGACTGCGGATGTGGTTAAGTAAGGACTTTGAGATGAAGAGTTACCCTGGATTATTTGGCTGGTCCTTAAATCCCATCATATGTATCCTTATAAGAGGGAGGTCATGGGAGATGTGTCACAGACAGAAGAAGAGGCAATGTGACCACAGAGGCAGAGATTGGAGCGATGTGGCCACAAGCCAAGGGATACTGGCAGCCACCAGAAGTTGGAAGAGGCAAAAAGCAAACTCCTCCCTAGAGTCTCTGGAGAGAGTATGGGTCTGCTAACACCTTGACTTCAGTCCAGTGAAAATGATTTTAGACCTTGGGCCTCCAGAACTAGAGAGAATACATTTCTGTTGTATTAAGCCACCAAATGTGTGGCAATTTATTACATCAGCCGTAGGAAACTCATACAAGCAGGATCTACCAAACCTGAACATACCCATGTCCAGCAATTCCACTTGCAGTCATACCCCTACAGAAACGTAAGCATTTGTTCACCAAAAACCATGCACATGAATGTTCACAGCAGTATTATTCATAACAGCCCCAAACTGGAAATAACCTGAATGTCCATCAACAGTGCAACGCATGAAGTACTTATTTGTGGGATGTTCATAAAAACTGAACCAACTACGAACACGTGGAAGAACTTCACAAACAACACTGAGCAAAAGAAATCAGACATGACAGAAGACATACTGTATACGATTCCATTTTATAGCAAGTGCAAGAAGAGAGAAAGTTAACTACATCGCTGAGTGACATAAAACTAGCAAAAAAAACAAAAAAAACAAAAAAAACAAAAAACCGGCAAGGAATTATGACTGTAAAACCCATGATAGTGTTCCCAGCTGGGGGAAGTAGGGGGTTGTGATCAGGAGGCAGCACATGACAGCAGGGGGCTGGAGGCAGGGGGGGGGGGGGGCGGGGCGGCTGCTGGGGTGCTGGCAATGTATTTCTCAGTGTAAGAGGCGCAGGTGTTGTACAACTTCCTAACACCACCTACCTGTTGTATGTACTTTTCGGAATGTTATCTTTCACAGTTGAAATGTATCGTGGTGGTGGTCATTTTTAATAGAATGAGCCGGGGTCCAATCCATGAAGCCTTCCTGAGGCCCTCCACTCAGGGCCCTCTGGGCTCCCCCAGCCTCTGCTGCTCATTCGGTCACTGCCCGCTCTGGGTGACCAGAGCTTGCCCACCCCCAACAGAACAGGAGCTCCCCGGGGCCACCACCCCGCCAGAGCGTTGTCAGGGGCCCCGGCAGAGGCCGGCGCAGGGCCGGGGACACGCGCGCCACCACGCCCCAGACACACGGGGCCTGCCTCACATTACCAGCTTCCACTGTAATTGTACTGTAATTGACATCGGCCGCCAGCCTGGGCGGGAAGGAGGGGGAGGGGCAGATGGCAGCTGTGAAAATGAAGGGGCGCCTGACTCTGCACAGCCACTTACCTCTGACTGTGTCCATCTGTCTCTCTACATCCCATTCAGGAATGTTCCCTAAAGGCCTTCACAGGGCCTGTTCTCTCTGCTGGAACGCTAACTCTCTGTCATTCGGTGGAACTCCTATTCATCCTTCATGAGCCAGCTCCAGGCTCCTCTCGTCTGTGAAACCATGGACTACCTTCCTCTGAGCTCCCACAGGCCCCTATTTCTCCTGGTCGCAGCCTGTCCGTGCCCTGCCCCACGGAATCTTTCTCCACTCCTGAAGCTCTTTGATCTCCCTGGGTTGTCTTTATGGCCTGGGTCTGACTCACTTCTGGGCCTCAAGGGTGTGTCGGTCACCACCGGTGCCCGGCGCTGGCTCTGGCAAGTCCAGGCGAGCTCCACAGCGGACGCGCTTTGAGAGGCTCCGGAGGCGCGAGACAGCTCAAGGTTCCCGCCACCGCCGGCTCCTAGCATGCACTGCGCCTGCGCGGGCTCCAGCGGCCTCGCGGTTAGGCGTCCCTACCTCGGGCACGCGCGTGCCAGCGAAGGAGGCGGACCTCCGGCTGACGTGATGGAGTGGGAGGGGCCTGAAGACTAGGGATGGGCGGAGCATGGGCAGGGCCTGTGCCGCGGAACTGACGCGTGGACTGGGCCCGAATCTCTTCCAGCTAGGAGGCGGGGTCCATCATTCATAAGGGGCGGAGACACACGCTTCAAAGCCTGATGGAGAGGCACACCGCGATTTGGCGCAGCAGAGGCAGGACCAGCAGCAGCTTCCACTCCCAAGTACGGAAAGCCCCAAATACCGGAGAACCTACTCCCGCCCAGACCAAGGAGGGTCCCCGAACCGGAGGGAAGGGGTGTGGAAATCCCCCCATCTGTCTCCCCAACCTGCCGTCCACTAGAGGAAAGACGCTCTGGAGCACAGTTGTTTTCTATCCTCTAGGCGAGGCACTTCCCCTCTCTGAAGCCCGTCTTCTGTCAAAAATGGGGATAAAGGGGTGCCTGGGAGGCTCAGTCGGTTGAGCGTCAGAATTCAGCTCAGATGATTTCACGGTTCATGATGATTTCAAGCCCCGCATGGAGAAGGGGGGCGCTGCTGTCAGCACAGAACCCACTTAGGATCCCATCCCCCCTCTCTGCCCCTCCGCTACTCACACTCTCAAAAAGTTTGTTTGTTTTTTTTTTAAATGGGGATAATAGAACTTGAGTGGGTGTCCAGCAGACCTAAGCTCCCTCTCAGAGAGGGTAGATGTATGACAGTCTGAAGTCACATAGCCACTAGCTAGACCAGGTCTTGACTCCTGGACAGGACTCAACTCCTAGACTTGCCACTCTGCTCCTACACACCAACGGAGGCCAGGGGTCCAGGTTCCCAAATGTTAACAGGAGCCCCCCACCCCCCATGAAATGTTAGCAGTCCCGGCCCAACCCCTCTCACCCCACCCTCAGCCCTGGTTCCCTTCCCACGCAGTAAGGAAAACATGGGGTATTAAGAAACCTGAGTTCCTAAGCCCTTAAACAAGGGGTGGGGAAAGAACAGGAGGCCACAACCTCCTGTAGCCACAGCAGCAGGAAGAAGTGTTGGGCCTCAGGAGGAAGCATGCAGGTCCAGATTTAGGAGAGGACTGTTCAGAAGGCATGAGGCGCCATCTGGACAGGGATTCCAGGCAGAGAACTGTGGCTCATGATCCACTCGCTTTCTAAAGCTTTGGGCTAGATATCTAGCCCACCTCAGTGAATAAAATTAACACTGGTTAGTACTCCCAGGAACATCCAAGGGCCAAGCATGTGCAAACGGGGTTGAGAGAGGTATGACCCCAAGGCAGTATTTCCTTTGACACATGAGGAAACTGAGGCCCAGAGAGGCAGGCAAGCCTCTGGCAGCAGCGGCAGATGACACTCCGGCCTCCTGCCCTTCCTCTAGCCTGATACTGGGCCAGGAACTCCAGGATGGGTACTGGGCCCAGGACGTCATCAGCTCCTTCCTCCAGCCTGTAAAGAAAGAGTCCTAGGGAGTCTCGATGCCCACCCTAAGCCCCAGTCCAGGGCAGTTTTATTGGCGCCATTTATAAAAGGCCTTTCCCATCAGCCCCAAGCCTCTGCCTTCCCTTTCTGAGAAGGAAGTTGGGTTTCTGATCCTGGCCCCATAGGCAACAACACACTTGGTCTAATGCTGCTGCACTGTGGTGTGACATGCACTGCGGTGTGACACGCTGGGTGCAGGTCCATGTCCAAGTCTGCACGTCCAACTCTGGGGGGGCAGGAGGATGTGGAGCCAGGTCTGTGTATGGAAGCTGGGCAGAGCCCTGGCCGGCTGTGGAGATGTGAGGGCAAGGTGAGCAGGCCCCATGTGCACCCTAGCCCCAGGGCCCAGCGGTGCTGGAGTCCAGGGTTGGGGGCAGTAAAATCAGAGATCCTGAGAGAGAAGCCCTGAGGCCAAAGACATGTGTGGAGCAGGCCAGGGCAGCCAGGGGAAATTCCAGAGGGGGCAGTGTGCATGTGTGCACAAAGCCCAGGTTCAGGGACACGGTGTGAAGGGGGCCTTTGGTGAATGTGTAGATGTGCCTCCCTCCTTTCCGGTCTGCATGCCTGTGCCCCTGGCCTCCTGAAGCTGAGGGAACACACCTGGGGGTAGGGTTGGGGGAAGGCTGGGAAGAAAACTCAGGTGGAAGTGGTTTAGGCCTCAGAGCCCACATCCTGTGGGAGAGGCTGTCAAGGGGCCAGGCCATCTGTCCAGTCCTCAGAGCTGCTGGAGTGACAGTCCTCTAGGGGCAGAGATGGATGTCCTCCGGGGGAGAAAGTGGCCCGGAGGCTGGGAGGTGGGTTCAGTCCTTCCAGGTCCAGGATCAGGAGGCCTCAGTTGGGCGCCGTCCTCCCTCCTCCTCCATCAGCAGCAGGCGGCGCCGGCCAGCCTCGTAGTCGGCCTCGTCCACACTGACCAGCAGGCGGACAGCCTCCCGGCCCACGGCCTCACGAAGGGCCTCAGTCAGGAACACGCCCCGCAGGGCCTGCAGCAGGGCGCCACTCAGGTAATCGCCCCAGAAGGCGTCCAGATAGGAGAGCTCCGAGAACTTGATGTCACACACCACGGAGCCCAGGTCCCGGGAGCGCAGCACTGCGGTGGCCTGCCCAAACACGTCCAGCTGCCGGGCCAGCGCCTGGGGCCGCCGGGATGCCACGCCCTGCTCCAAGGCAGGCCCGTGCTCACAGTACTCTGCTCGCACCCTGAGCCGGATGTCTGCGGAGGAAGGAACGACTGGTCAGGGAGGAGCCAACACACTGATACTGCGCAATGGGACCAGGGGAACCGCAACCCTTCCTCCCACCGTCGAGCCTCCTCCAACAGGCTCCTCCCACCCCACCATGGGTTGCACTGCACCTCCCCACATCCTTCCGCCTTCTGATAACCACACCCAAGTACGGGTGACACCCTCATATGGCTTCCCTCCTGTGGCCTGGCCTCTGTTACCTCTTGACCTGGCGACCTCCCCTCCCCTCACGTGCTCCGCTCCAGCCTCAGTGCCCTGCTGCACCGCCCCCCCACCAGGCAGGTTCTGCCCAGCCCTGCCTCTCCTTTGGCTGGAGCTGCTCTGCCCGTCTTCACAGGACTTGCTCCCTCTCCTCCTTCAAATGCCACCTTCCCATCGAGGCCTCATCTAACCTACTTAAAACTTTACCACCATCACCCTGGCCCCCAACATGTCCAGTCTCCCAGACCCTGCTCCATTTCTTCCCAAGGCACATATCACTTTCTAACCTCCTCTGCACTTTCCTTTATACCGTCACGTTTACCACCTGTCTCCCTGCCGCCCCCGAGTCCCCGAAGGGACTGTTTCATTCACTTGTGCAGCCCTGTGGCACACGGTGGGTGCTCGATGTATACTCGTGAAAGAATCAACACGTGAACTAAAGGACCTGCCTTGAGACAACCAGCCTCACCCCCTCCTGCCTTCAGGGACACTCCTGCAGGGCCAGCCGCATCGCCGGCACCCATCCACCCAGTGAGCACCGCCCAGGAATCTCCAGGCTGAGACTGGGCTGGCTCGACTGGTAGCAGGCGCTCTCTTCCCTCAGAGGTGGCTGAGATAGTGGGCCGTAAGCCCGAATCTGCGGGAGGTCACTCGGCCACCGAGAGGGGAGAGAGCACGAGGCCTACTCAGAATCACTGAAGGAGAGGGAAACACGGAGCTCCCCATGCGAGCCCTGGGAACACCTGGATTTTCAGCTACCATCCACTCCCTCTGTGCTCAGGCCAGCTTGAGTCGCGCTGCTATCGCTTAGAACCCCGCCCACATCTGCCCAAATGAGGTGGCAGCTCCGCACAGGGCACAGGACCTGGGACTTCCTAGACTGGCCCTGTAAATGTGACCTCAGGCATGTCACCTCCCTGTGGGATTACTGAACTCCCACCCGTGACTCAGGCTACTAACAGAACCTCCTCCCCACACAACACGGCTGCCCTGAGGATCAGCTAGGAGCTGGAAAAGACAACAAGCACTCCGAATTTATTTAATCCACAAACACACCATGTAGCAGGCCCTGCTATCACCCCAATTTACAGGTGAGCAAATGGAGGCAAAGAGAAGTGAAGTGATTTGCCCCAGGTCACCTGGCCGGGGAGTGGCAGCCCTCCACGGAGGTCACTGAGCCTCCGGTGCCCCAGAGGACAGCTTCGGGTCCATGGAGACGATTCTAACCCAAGAGCCTCCAGGCACCACCTGTGTGACCTGGAACAAGTCACAGTCTCTCTGAGCCCAGGTTCTTACCTGAACGGGGAATTCCGACTCTGAAAGATTGTTAAAAGGATTAAAAAGAGAGCAATGGACGGAAAAGGACCAGCTAGCACAGTAAGCTGTGCCTGACAGGTGCTCCAAGAACAGCAGCCGCCAGAAGCTCCAATGTGCCAAATGCTTTAGGCCAGGCCACTGAACAGGATCAGCCTTGGGGGGCAGGGGCCGTCAACCCATTCGACGGATGAGGAAACTGAAGCTCTGGAAGGGGGAGGGCCATGTCCCCAACTCGCTTTACCTTTCACAGTGTCAGCCACAGAGCACAAGGTGGAAGACAGGTCTCTGCTCCCCCAGATGACTTCTCAGTACCACCCACTTCCTCTTCCCACCCCAAACCCCAAACCCTTCCTCTTTCGGCCTGGAGGGGAACCTCACCCTCTCAGCTCAAGGCCCAAGGAAACCTACCTGGCCTCGGCCCCTAGGACTTCCCACAGCACCAAGACCCAGCCCCCTCCACCTACAAACCACCTAAGACCTCTGGGCCCACATCCTTGCCTCCCATGAGTGTCTGACCATGCCTTCAGTCGGTGGGGGCCAGGGAGCAGGGGACTGGAAGGAGCAGCACCTGTCTAAGGCCACACAGGGAAGCTCAGTGGCAGAGGCACGGAGCCAGGTGGCGGAGTCTGACAGACCTTGAGGCGAGTCCCGGCTCTGCCACTCTCTAGCTGTGGGGCCTTGGACATGTGACCTCACCTCTCTGAGCCTCAGTTTCCCCATCTGAAAAACATAAACAGACAAACAAGAGGCCCCTGCCGCACGGTGTGGTCATGAGGGTTAAATAAGGCGACTCATGAAGCACTTGCCCCAGGGCCTAGGACCCAGAAGGCACCCAGAAACAGGAACTGCGATTTCAACACCCACCCCTCTAGCCCACAGCCCCTGCCCAGGCCTGGCCCTCTCTCACTTGGACCCGAGTCAACCTCTTCTGCTCCTTCGGTCCCGGCTGCATTCCCCCATCCCCTGCCCTCCAGGCACAAGGGCAGTGCCCCCAACACAAGCCTTACTCACACAACGACCTGTCCACCTCCTCTGCCCTGCAACACCCATTCGCCCAGCAAGTCCCAGCCCACAGAACCGCACATCCTATGCAGGTGAAATCCTCCCAGATCGCCTTTCTCCTCAGCACAGATCAGCACTCAACCCATGGCAGAAACTGTTCACCCAGAGCCTATTCCCCACCCATGGCGGGTGGAGGGGCAACAGGACCAGGATGGACTAGTGTGTGTCCCATCCATTCTTTCATTCAACAGATATATTTACAAAGTGCCAGGAATGCTGGCGTGATGTGCATCCCCCCCGCCACAAGTGGGCCTGGAAGATACGGAACCCCAGTTAAAGAGCACCTCTCATGGGCCAGGTCCTACCCAAGGGCTCTCCCAATCATGGGCCCCAAATCCCCACAGCACTTTCCTCATCCCCACTGACAAGTGAGGAAATCCTTCACCAGACCACAGTCCAACCTCGGGTCTGGAACACGAGAGTGTGGTACACAGAGAAAGAGGACAAGGAGACTCCATGAGGAAAAAGGAGACCTACACAGTACGTGAGCCACCTCTCTGTCCCTGGCCCTGAATCATGGGCACCAAGCTCAGTCTTTCCTTTAGTCCTCACCGAAATGACTGAAGGGTAACAGCTGACACATACATAGTATTTACCACAGCCTGCACACACGTGTCACATTTATTAAGCCTCTGATTATCCCTGCGACCTCATACGGCAGTGCTATTACCTCCTTTCTGCAGATGGGGAAACTGAGGCACAGAGGATGAATCACCTGCCTAAGGCCACACAGACAGGAAATGGCAGGGTTGGAATTCCAACTGGGGTGCCTGGCTCCAGAGCCTGAGCTCTTAACTACCCCTGTCCTGTTTGCTGCCTCTCACACAACGACATATAGAAACCTGGAATTAAAAGACATGCCAAGGGCCATGAGAGAAAATTAGAGCGAGGTGTAATTTAGATGGCAGTGATCAGACAGGCCCTCTCTAGGAAATGACACTGGAAGTAAAATGTGAACAGCAAGTAGGTCGAGAGAGAAAAACCAGGAGAGTGAAGAGCAGCATTCCCGGAATACAGCATGGCCCGCACGCCAAGTCCGGAAGCAGGAAATGCACTTGAGGTGTTCACAGGCTGGGGTCGGTGTGGCAGGACCTCGAGGAGAAGGGCACTAGGGCACGACTGAAGGGGCGGGGCCGAACCCGGTGGAGCAGGGAGTCCCGGGCCTCCCAAGGTGACCACACCCCTCCGCACCTCCAGGGCCTCCTACATAAAACCAGCACCTGCTCTCCGTGGGGCCGCTTTGGGGATGACACAGCTGGATGAAAGTCAAGAGCGGAGGCCAGTGCCTGGCACATGATGAGCCCTCGGAGGGCCTCAGGAAGGACGTGACCTCACGCCAAGACGACTCCAGCTGCACTGCGGAAGCAGCAGGGGGGTCAGGAACAGGGCAAGGGCAGGAGTCAGGGAAGGCCAAAGGTGGCTGGGCCATAACAGAAGCAGCAGACGTGCAGAGAAGCGGACTGCCTGGCCCAGGTGCGCCACTGAGGAGGAGCAAGGCTCAAAGACCGTCTGGCGCCCGTGCGGCCAAGTTGTTTCCTCTGGCCACAGTCCCTCTCCACTAGGGCAGCTGTGCAGAGGCTCCCTGCCCCCAGGGCAGAGGCTGTGGCTACACTCTCTTAGTGAGCAGAGATGCTCTGGCTTCCCGTATGCAGGTGGGCCCCAGCGCCCCCTCGTCCTCCTGCCCCTCCCTTCTGGGGCAGAATGAGACGCCAAGGGAAACGGGAGGGGACTCCCAGCAGGTTCTGGTTTTACAAAGGAGGCCCTGGAGATGCAGAGGGGTGTGGTCACCTCAGACCGGTCACCAGACTCCAGGGCCAGCATCATCCTCCTCTGGACACGGTGGCACCCCATCCCTTGCTTTAGTCTCTTCCCTGAGACATGTCAAACATTAAGATTCTACTGAACAATAAGGAGAGGCTGCCACCAACGGCAGAGACAAAATCAGCAGCCGCTACCTGCTTCCTGATGGAAGGCCATGATACCACCTGGGAAGCGAGCTTGAAAATACAACAGAACATCAAACCAGAATCTGATCAGACCTCTCCAGACCTGACCACCAATTTTCAGGAAATACAGACAATAGGGGAACACATTCAATCCCTCTACCACAGGATGCAACTGTCAAACTACAGAACTACTTTCAACAACTACAAAGCAAGGGGGACAAGGGAGAGAAAACGGCAAGATGGGGAAATCTCTGAGGTCAGGAGAGGGTTAGGAGAGCCAGCACTCATGAGACAACTGGATCTTAAGAGCGCCAATTAGACAGGGTTTTTTTGGTGTGTTTTTTTTTTTTTTTTTTTTTAAGGAATTCTGATCTTTTAGAAGTACACAGTGGAAAATCTACAGATGAAATAACAAGACACCTGAAATTGACTCCCAAACAACACGGATGATGCAGCAAGATCACCCATGAGTTGACAGCTGCTGAAACCAGGTGAAAGAGGGACAAGGTTCATCACGCTGGCGTATCTGCCTCTGTACCTTCTCCACAGAAAACAGGGAAAAAAGCAAAGCTCATCCTGTCACTCAAATCCTCTGGTTGCTTTCCATCATTTAAAGAAATGAGGGGCACCAAGATGGCTCAGTCAGATGAACGTCCGACTTCAGCTCAGGTCATGATCTCACGGTTCATGAGTCCAAGCCCCGCATCCGGCTGTCAGCACAGAGCCCACTTCAGATCCGTGTCCCCCCCCCCCCCCCAACCCCGCTGATGCCCGCCACCTCCCCCACTTGTGCTCGCTCTCTCAAAAATAAATAAAACACCAGGGTGCCTGGGTGGCTCAATCGGTTAAGAGTTCAACTTCAACTTCGGCTTAGGTCATGATCTTGCGGTTCATGAATTTGAGCCCTGTGTCAGACTCAGACCCTGGAGCCTGCTTCAGATTCTGTGTCTACCTCTCTCTCTGCCCTTCCCCTGCTCACACTCTGTCTCTCAAGAATGAACAAATAAACGTTAAAAAAAAAAAAAAAAAAGTTGTTTTTTTTTTTTTTTTTTAAAAAGAGTCGGATGCTTAACTGAACCACCCAGACACCCCAACTGCTCATCTTATGGACAGGGCCACTGAGCTGACAGCTCAGAGCCTGAAGCCTGCTTCAGATTCTGTGTCTCCCTCTCTCTGTTCCTCCCCCACTCGTGTTTTGGCCTCTCACTCAAAAATAAACATTAAAAAACAATCAATAAACAAACATTTAAAAAACGTTCTTTAAAAAAAAATAAATGAAAAAAAAAAATAAACAAAAGCCCTGGCCCATGGCTGCTGGCCCCGCAGGATGGGCCCCACCACCTCTCCCGGCCTCACCTCCCAGCTGTCTCCTTTTGCTCCTGACTCCAGCCTCGCCAGCTTCCTCACCATCCCTTCATCACCACCAGCTCACTCCTACTCAGACCTTGGCACCTGCTGTCCTGTATATATAACCCTCTTTCCCAATCATCTACATGCTCACTCGGTCTGTTCCAAGGGGGCTTCTGAGACGACCCTCCCTTGAAAATACCTCTTAAACTGCATTTCCCATCACTCCCCACCCCTTGCCCTTCCTTCTCTCAGTCGCCACCTGAAGTTTCTGTCTCCTGCCACCAAACCATGCACCCTGTGAGCACAAGCGTCTGCCATCCCCACCGTACCGAGCATGCAGTAAATGCTCTGAGAACACACGTGGGAGAAGAGAAGGAACTGACCCTGCCACTCTGCCTGGTCGGGGCTATCACCCCTACCTCAGGGCTGTCTTGAGAATTCAGGGCCAAGTGACTAGCATGCCCAGCACAGTGCCCAATGGATGTCTCTGAAAGAATGGAAACTAAAGAGGTCCTGTGTCCAAACCCAGGATACTCCAGATGTCGCTCCCCTTTGGAAACAGAGTTTAGTCTAGTTCTACCCCTCTCGGGAGGGCAGCTGACTAGGGCTTAACCCCCATAGCTCTCACACAACAGGAAGGGACAAGAACAGCAGATCACTCGGGTCTGGAGGCGCCTCCTTCCACCCTTGGTATTAGACATTGTTAAAGGTGAGCCATCCCGGGAGCGCCTGGGTGGCTCAGTCAGTTAAGCGTCCAACTTTGGCTCAAGTCATGACCTCACAGCTCGAGGGTTCGAGCCCCACTTCTGGCTCTGTGCTGACAGCTCAGAGCCTGGAGCCTGCTTCCGATACTGTGTTTCCTCTCTCTCTTGGCCCCTCCCCGACTTGTGCTGTCTCTCTCTCTCTCTCAAAAATAAATAAACACTAAAAAAAAAAAAAAAAAAAGGTGAGCCATCCCTGCTTTTTCAGAGGAAACAACCAACAACCAGGGCCCTACTGGGGAGGGCCTCCCTCCAGCCCCACCCTGCCCAGTGAGTCAGCAGTCAGACCTGCTTACAGTCCTCCCAGCAAGCCCCAGCCACACCCTATGTAAGCACCTCCCTGCCACAGCCCTGCCCTCAGGGAAGAGACCCGAAGCCTCTGCTGCCAACTAGAGACCCTTCCCCAGCCTCCGCTCAGCAGGCTCCCTAGGAGGCAGTGACTCCTTCTGCCAGCCAGGTAGCTCTGGGGGGCTCTGGTAATTACTGCCTGCCTCGAGGAAGAGTCACACCGGGCAGCCACCCCCACAAGCTGGGGGCTGTTGGAGGACACTGGCTGGCTCTATTGGTCTGTTCCTCCCGGCAGCACTCAGCGCAGGTATCTGCAGCCTCATGTGACACTCGGGGGAGGAGGAACCAGAGTGGTGTGGGCTGAGCGAGAGAGAGAGAGAGAGAGAGAGAGAGAGAGAGAGCGAGCGAGCCCACCCGCACCCGTCTACTCCCCTTAGGATCAGGGAGACTTTCTCAAAGCCAAAGTCTAAGCACGAATCTCCCCCCTACACCCCATCCCACCCAGCACACCTGCAGGCCCAGGCAGCCTTGTTAGTCCACCCCTTCTCCGTAACAGAACTTCCCCAGGCCAGACCTTCGGCCTCACCTGCTCAGGCTGTGCAGCCTCTTTACTCAATTCTCTGCTTCCTCTTTGTTCAAATTACTTAACACATCCTGGCAGAGCATGCCCTATACGCTTAGCACGGGTCTAAGTCCTTTATAAATCGTTAAGTCGTTTATTAACTGATCTTCCAGATGGAGTCGGAGTTCCGTCAAGACCAAGTATCAGGGCACCCCAATCCTCTGCTGAAAACCCTACATAACATTCGCCATATGGAATAAAATCGCAACTCCAAAATCCCAACTCCCATCTACTCCAAGGCCTGCCGGGCCCAGCAGCTCGGCTCCAGCCGGGTTCCTCCACCCACTCCCCACCCTCTGTTCATGGCACTATCTATAAAGTGAGCTTCAGTTCCACTGATCTGTCGCCCTACTAGAAGGTCGCCTCCCCAAGGGCAGGGACCTCACCGCTATTCCTGTCCCAAGCACACTGCACAGTAACAGCATGAAGAGGCACAAACTGGTAAGCAGCGCACAGCATGGGCCCCAGGCCAGGCGCTGCTGTGAATGTATTACCGGCTTAACTCATTTTCTCTCGCCACAACCCTACTTGAAAATCACCACTGTCAGCCTCATCTTACACAAAACAGTTCAGCCACCTGCCCAAGGTCAGACAAGCTATTTAAGTGCCAAGACCAAGAAATGAACCTGGCCGCCTGTCCCAGGATCCTCATTTTCCCCTGTGCGATATTCCACCACTGCAGAAGAAAAAACTGTAAAATACACAAACCCATGAAAACATTTACTGAAAAAGCAAATGAAATTGAGAGCAGGGAGTGGTCTGCAAAGGCTTCCTGGAGAAGGTAGCACCTGTGATCTTTCAACTCCGGACCAGACATAAACAAGCAAGATAATAACAGAAAGGACATCCGAGTCCAGAAAGACAGAAGCCACTGCCTACCCACTAGGTGTGCCACACTCCAGACGAGTGCCTGTCTCTCCCACCCTGTGTGCAGCCTGTCACAGGCTCCGTGCATGCATTCACCAAGGCCCGCAGACACCTACCACAGGTCACTTTGCCTTCTGAGGCAGGTCTGGCTGGCTCCTGCTGCTGCTGGGGGGTGGCTGGGGCCCCTCTCCGCCGCCGTCTGGCACCACCACTGGGCCGGCCCCGACTCCGCCGCTGCCGCTTGGTCGGTGGGGAACCTGAGGAGGGAAAGACAGGGCATGCTGAGACCAGGATAACAGAGCACTGAGGCAGGCGCCTGGAGAAGAGCTCAAGGCTGGTCTCCATGCCATGAGACCCTGGGTGAGCCCCTCTGCTTCCTGAACCTCAGTGGCCCTGTCCATAAGATGAACAGTTGGGGCACCTGAGTAGCTCAGTTAAGCATCTGACTCTTTTTCTTTTTTTTAATGCTTATTTATTCATTCTTGAAAGAGAGACAGAGTGTGAGCAGAAGACAGAGAGAGAGGGAGATGCAGAATCTGAAGAAGCAGGCTCCAGGGTCTGAGGCTGACACGGAGCTCAAATTCACGAACCACAAGATCATGACCCGAGCTGAAGTCGGATGTTTAACCGACTGAGCCACCCAGGTGCCCCAAGCATCCGACTCTTGATTTCCGCTCAGGTCATGATCTCACAGTTTGTGAGTTCGAGCCTCGCATCGGGTTCTGCACTGACAGCGCGAAGCCTGGTTGGAATCCTCTCTCTCCCTCTCTCTCTGCCCCTGCCGTGTTCACCCGTGTTCTTTCGCTCCCAAGATAAATAAAATAAACATTAAAAAAGGAAAATACATAACCAGTAAGTATAACCTAGCATCATTCAGAAGAGCACACCCCACCCCTCAGCAGTCCCACATCTGACCCTGAAGAAACCCCTGCACACTCACACCAGGAAACAAGCCACTGGGGCATTGTTTATAACTATCTAAATGTGAAAATAATGTAAATATCTGACAAGTAGTACAGAGTAACTTCCCGGAGTAGCCTGTTTAGTGAAATAAAGTAAAATATAATGTAAGTGGCTATAATTTGCTACATTTTACGTTAAAAAAAGAGAAAACAAGAATACATACATACTTGCTATTTTTATAACACAAAACACCAAAGATAAATCGGAAATAGTGAAATTGGTTACCTATTCACGAGGGGGTGGGGGCAACACTGGAAATGATACTTCTAAGAACATCTTTCCTATGTACCTTAGTTTTGACTTTTGAGTCATATAACCGTTTTACATATTCTAAAAATTTAAGAGACCAAAATAACACCAACCATAAAATTAAACAGAAACAAACGAATCTAGCTGTGTATGTGTATATATATATATATGTATATATATATGTATACATATATATACACACACACATATATATATACACACACACACATATATATACACACACACATATATATACACACATACACACACATACATATAATTAGTAACACGAACGAGAGAATTATTTCAAGTAACTTGGAAGAACATTCTGCCTGTATAAACTCTCAGTGGCATATACTCCTAGGACAGGAAGAACCACAAATAAATGGTATGTTTCGTTCAGTAGATGTAGTCAGCAGTGGTACTGACGTCATATTTTCAAAGCTATTTTATGATTGTTATAAAATGAAGCAAATAAATCCATTTTCCCAATGTTATTAAGAACCAAAATTCTAAAGGGGGCCTGGGTGGCTCAGTCTGTTCAGCGTCCATCCGACTCTTCATCTCGGCTCAGGACGTGATCTCACAGTTCTTGAAATCGAGCCCCGAGTTGGGCTCTGCACGGACAGCGTGGAGCCTACATGGGATTCTCTCTCTCTGCCCCTCCTGTACTCGCTCTCTCTCAAAATAAACTTAAAAAAATTTTTTTGAAAACAAAGAAACAAAAATTTTAATGTGAAGAAAAAATCCTCGTAATGTTAATTTTGAATTGAAAACACTAATAGAAATTTTTTTTTATTTTTTTAATTTTATAGGTTTTTTTTTTGTTTTTTCTTTTTGTTTTTGTTTCTGAGAGAGTCACAGAGTGCAAGAGAGCTGGGGAGGGCAGACTGAGAGGGAGACTCAGAATCCTAAGCAGGCTCCAGGCTCCAAGCTGTCAGCACAGAGCCTGATGCGGGGCTCGAACTCATGAACTGTGAGATCATGACCTGAGATGAAGTCTGACGTTTAACCGACTGAGCCACCCAGTTGCCCCAAATAGGAATTTTTTTTAAAGCAGTCTTTAACCCTGTTCACTAAAAGAACCCAGAAAAATGTGCCCACTCGGCACCCAAGTCTTGCTCTCTACATGCCAGTGCCTCTAAAAGAAACCAGGCCTCTGGAAACAGCAGATTGCAGGGCTGGAGAGAGAAAAGTACAAGCTGAGTCCAGGACGCCTTACAGAGGCACAGAGCAGGAAGCCCAAAGAATGATGGAAGCAAATCAAAAAGACAGTAGGAGCTAGTCAATCTGAACATCAGGAAGAATGACTAACATATTCTAACCCAGTAAATAAATAATAACACATGAGTCCATAGTGACACTCCCCCACCCCTCAGGACAAGAGAGAGAGAAAAGACAAACTTTTTTTTTTAAGTAAGCTTCATGCCCAGTGCAGAGCCCAACAAAGGGCCTGAACTCACGACCCTGAAATCAAGGCCTGAGCTGAGATCGAGTCGGACGCTTAACGAACTGAACCACCCATGCGCCCCAGAAAAACTCTTTAAAGACTACATGCCAGCTGATAGACATTGAAAAAACAGTAAGAAAATCACCCTTTTGTGAACACCAATGTAATGACCAGTTCAGGCAGAGATCAACAGTGCATGCTAAACCCACGGGCGATACCGCTGGGGAGCTGGATGTGCCCAAGTGTCACCCCATAGGTTATTTACTAACCGTGAAAGGGGACAATGTGCCTTTATAAAGGACAAATACGGCAGACAGCACCTTAAGCAAGTGATCAAACTTCCCCCTCACAGCAAGAAAAGCAGACCTTAAGCTTCCTGATGCACTGCACGGCGAGGCACACAGCATCGACTGAGGAACATTCCTGCCAAAAACATGTAACCTGAATCTAACCAAGCCTCCTGACCCACTTTTTTTTTTTTTTTCTTTTTGCACCTTACTTTTACCTCACTAAGCTATTACTCCTGGAAATTACCCAAGTTTCAATTTATAAACTATAAACAATGCCCAGTGGCTGTTGCCACACTTGTCTCCTGGTGTGAGTATTGGGGAAGGGGGGGGGGAGTGGCTTCCCACGTCACAGGAGATACAGGGGACAAAGGAACCAGTTAAATGACACCAGCAGGAAATTATCAGGCACTTCCTGAAACAATCGCAACATTCTACAAAACAACGGGCCTGACCAGGTCAATAAGGTGACGGATGTCATGGGAAGAAAAGAAACAAATACACAGTTGGGGAGAAGTTTGGGTTCTAAACTAAGAGATTAAGGAGACATCATAATTCAAAGCAGAGAAACTCAACTATGAGTGGGTCCTGAAAGTAGAGTCACTCTTGGGGAGATTTGAAAATGAACCATTAGGGGCGCCTGGGTGGCGCAGTCGGTTAAGCGTCCGACTTCAGCCAGGTCACGATCTCGCGGTCCGTGAGTTCGAGCCCCGCGTCAGGCTCTGGGCTGATGGCTCGGAGCCTGGAGCCTGTTTCCGATTCTGTGTCTCCCTCTCTCTCTGCCCCTCCCCCGTTCATGCTCTGTCTCTCTCTGTCCCAAAAATAAAAAAAATAAAAAAAAAAATAGTTAAAAAAAAAAAAAAAGAAAATGAACCATTAGGATATCAGAGAATTACTATTTACTTTCTCAGGTGTGATAACGGTCTGGAAGTGGCCTAGAACATTCTCCTTATTCTCAAAAAATGCCTGCTATTTAAACGGAAAGTGTCCCGATGGCTGTAACTTCCAAAGAGTTCAACTAAAAACCCATCATTACGTGTACATGTACATGCACATAAAGCAAAAGTGACAAAATGTACGGGCACCTGGGTGGCTCAGTTAGTTAAGCATCCAGCTTTGGCTCAGGTCATGATCTCATGGCTCATGAGTTTGAGCCCCAAGTCAGGTTCTGTGCTGACAGTTCAGAGCCTGAAGCCTGCTTCAGATTCTGTGTCTCCCTCTCTCTCTACCCCTCCCCTGCTCGTGCTTTCTCTCAGAAATAAATAAACATTAAAAAAAAAAATTTTTTTTAAGTGGCAAAAATGTTAAAATTACTGAATCGAGGTGAAAGATAGGAGCGTGTTCACTGCATCCATCTTTCAATTTCTCTGTATGTTTGAAGTTATATTTGAATAATTCAGGAACTAGGAAAGAGGAGGCTGCATAAATGAATTGGCACGGCAATTAAAAGCAACCAATTAAAGGTCCTCGACACGAGTAAATCTCAGAAAGGTATCCAGCAAAGACAGCCACGTGAAGAATACCCACCACGTGAGGTCATTCAGATGAACTATAAAACCACAACAAACAATTCCATTCATTGCTTCTGGACACATACTTTTGTAGAATAAACACACACACATACACACAAAGGAATGCGGAGACAGAATGACCCCTTGGTCCCCTTCCTTAATGGGCCAGGATGGAGCGGGTTCATCAGGGTTCAGAAGGAAGAAAGGGATGCTGCCATCTTGCCCACCCGCCTAGGCTCACCTGTCTCCCATTGACCCTGCTGGGCATTTGAGGTACTGCTTGACTGGCGACGGCGACGGCGGCTGCCTTCTGTCCTTTTTGAGGAAGAGCTGGAGGTGCCATAGTTGTAACGTTCCGGTGACACTTCACGGAGAGAAAAATGGGAAGAAGTATTCACAGCGTCTGGCACCCTCCTAGGCCCAGCCTCCAATTCCCACCTGGAGATAGATTACTGCTCCACCGGGAGCCCAGGTTCCCAGAGGTTGGAGCCCAGACATCTGCTCCCTCTCAAAGGCTTCCTGCCCGGTGGATGCTAGATGCCTACAGAGATAGAGAAGACTCATGACCTCCCGGGGCCACCCCACCCCTATCTACAGCAGCTCCAACTGTCAGGGTTATTCTATAAGCCAAGTCACGGTCAGGCCCCTGCAATGTTGCCCCCAGCTCTCCCTGAGGCCCCAAGGAGTAAGCACGGTCCCCAAATCTTCTCTTCCGTAGCCTAACCTCCAGACACATTTTTCCAAAAACACTGTCACTTCTTCTCTAGTGCTGCCTTTCTCCTGGTTATCTTTAGGCAGGGGAAGGTCACAATCCCCCTCCCCAACTATCCACTGCACCCCTAATAACCCAGCCAAGAGCTCAACAACTCGATCCCAAGACACACAAAGGACTCCTGTCCTTTAAATCCTTGAATTCCTCATCTTCTTAGGACTGCTCCTCCATGAGTACTTCCCTCAGAGGATTAAGGGCAGAGCCAAGCCCTCAGAGGCCAGCCAGCTGCCTTTGAATCCTGACTCCCACACTTTCTACATGTGTCATTTGCATGTCCCTGTGCAAAGTGGCTTATCTCCCTCTCTGCTCCTGCCACACAGGTCTCTGATGATACCAAATTCATTCCTGACCCCAGGGGTGAAAGCTTGTCTTTCCCTCTGCCTAGCATTTTCTCCTGTGAGATCTATGCACATCAGCAGTACAGCCTCCATTCAAACGTCGCTTTCTCAGGAAAATCTTCACTGGTTATCCAATCTGAGAAAGGCCGCCTTCGTTATAAACCGCTGCCTATTTTCTATATTCTGTTAACTTTGCTTTAATCTTTTTATAACCAAACCTAAAAATAAATTACCTGCCTTAATGGCTGCTCCCCTCCCCCCCACACGCTAAATATAAGCTTCATGGAACACACATTGTGTCAGTCCCAACACCTTGTAACTTCTGTGCTCAACACACAGGATTCAGTTCTTATATGTAAGCAAGCTGCTTAACTCCTCTTAACCCTGTGGTTTTCTCTGTATGGTGGGAACACTAACAGAACCTCCTCATGGGATTACTAGGAGGATATAAGGGGATAGTTCACACGAAGGGCTTACCGTGGTGCCTGGCATGAAATAAGCCCTCCATAAACACTGGCCACAAACCTCACTGATGTGGCCAAATTCCACAAGTTCACCTCTCTCAAAAAGCCATGCCTCCTCCCTCTTGTGTTCCTCATTGATACTCTGGGAGGAGGGGCGGCGCGGGTTGGGACATAGGCTGATACGGTGCTGTCCATATCGCTGGCAACCATAGAGTCCTAGAGAGAGAAAGGCCCTGTCCCCACCGGAAGTCTGTCATCCTCCCATTCAACCTTACCTGGACGGCGCCGCTTGCGCGCCAGGTGCGGCAGCAGGTCGTGGCGCGCCAGCACGCGCAGGAGTTGCCCCAGCAGCCGAAGGTTGCTCTCGTCGCACTGCCCGCGGCGCTCCAGCTCCAGCAGCAGCTCCAGGCCGCTTCGGGCGCGGGCCAGACCGCCGGCCGCGCCGGGGGCCTCGTCGAGCAGGAAGGCCAGCAGCTCCAGCTCGCACTCGGTCAGCTGTCCGCCCACCACCTCGAACATACGGTGAAGCGACAGCATCCCGTAGTAGTCCAGACATTCATCCTCCTCCCAGCTCGGGGCCGGGGTCAACCCGGACAGCGCCATACCCGGGGGAGGGGGGCGGCACAAGCTCAGAACCAGGGCCTAGAACCCACACAGAGGGGAGGGGGCAATGGTCAGCGACGCGGGGACCCGGACCCCACCCCCGCCAGTGCGTCTCCCCAACCTCGATCCGCTGGGCAAGGCTATTTTCACAACCCAGCCGTCTCTGCCTCCCCCTTCCCCCAGAAAGGAATGGTATCGCCCGAGGTCCCCTAGTAACAGGTCGAGACGCTAGACCCCGCTCGTCCTCCCAGACCCAGCCCGAACGCCCCTCCTCAGGTGGTATGTCCCGAACCAGCCTCCGGACCCGACTACGTGATTCGGTCCGAATAAGCGCGGGGGGCCCATCCCAGGGCACCCTGCCAACTGCCCTTTGACTCTGGGTGGCACTGTCCGGACGTGCCCCTTGGCTCCGGCCAGTGGTACTGTCCGATCAGCGCCGCGACTCCACCCAAATCATACCTTCCGAAAGCGACCCTCTGCCCCCCACAAGTGGAGCCTACCAAAGCAGCCCTTCGCCCCACACAGGTGGTGCTGCCCTAACCCGACCCTCTCGCCCTGCAAGGGCGGTACCGCTCTCTCCCCAACACCCAAGTGGTTCCATCTACCCGCCACCAGTCGCCCTCAGGCCTCTCTGGATCCTCACCGGGTTCCGGCGTCTGACGACTCCTGGGCGACGGCCGCAGCCACTTGTTTTGGATCTTTCTGGCACCTTCTCTATTATTACGCCTGCGTCACCTCGCCCCTCCTCCTTCCCCCAACTCGCGCAGGTGCGACCGCCACGCCCCTTCGGCGCAAGCGCAGAGTGAAGCTTCTAAGCCCCACCCCTCCGGGCCCGCCTCCAACCGTAGCGTCTAGCTCGCCAGTGCTGCGCCTGCGCAAAGCGAGAGCGATTCCGCCTCTGAACTGGATCTGGTACCTGGTTGCAGGGTTCTTCTGTGAGCCCGTGACTTAACCCGTCGGGTCCTCGTTGCCCCCCACGTCAAATCCATCTCATGTACTACAGTTCCATCCTAATCACGACCTAGACGCCCACATTACCACTGCTCCTAGCTGCCCATGGCAAAGGACCACAATCCCGACAGTCCTGGCTTCAAATAGCGCCTAGGCCCCTTTATGATCAGGAATTGGACACTCCCCCATTACACTGCCCCTTATTCCTAATGGCAACCAGGAACCTACATCACAACTGTGCCATCTCATGCCCCCGACTGAAATCTCCCTTCATCCAACACAAACCCCCATAACTAAGTTCTTCCCCTGATCAAGACCAGGAAGCTCCCGCATCTTATGTTAGGAACCAATACCTCCTTCCCGATTGCAATAGACCCCTCCATCCTGACCGTGCACCTCCTGATGTCATCCATCACAGTCCCCCATTACAGTCAGACACCCTGTCCCCGTCTCAAACACCCCTCCCTCTGAAACCCTTTCCAATCTCTGCCCTCCAAGGTCACAGGGCCTTCCAATACCCCCTCTTCTAACCTGCACCTACAAGTTTCACTCTCTCTAGCAAGAGAACTGGAATCCAGGCTGTGTGTCTGAGCAGCTCCCCCGGGCAGGGCCTTGGGCGCGGTGGCCACCCCCGCGACACCCCCCCCACACACACCTTGGTGAGTCAAGGCCAAGGCCCGCACGTGCCTTGAAACAAGTCCCCTACCCAGAGTGGTTCCCATCCCTGGGATTATCTCTTAGAAGGCAGGAGACCTGGGTCCTGATTGGCACTGGCTCAGCACTGGCTCTACTTGGGCTGCAGCAGTGACCTCGAAAGAGTCCCTCCCTCCGATGGCAACTGTCACCTACTGAAGCCCGGTGAATATCCTTAAATCAACCGAAGAGTGGGAGGGAAGGGAAAGCAGTTTTACAAACTGGGAAGGACTATGTCCATGTTACATGGGTTATAGGGAGCACCCACGGTGTATCAGGCCCTGTGCTGAGAGCTTTTACGTGTTTCATTTCATCCAATCCCCTCAACAGCCTTTGAGGTGAGTCAAGCCCATTTTACACACTACTAAAAGTGAGGTCCAGAGAGGGGAAGTACCCTCCAAAGCTGTGTCTGCCTCCAAAGCTGTGCTCCCGGAGATGCTCAGCCTCTTCAGCCATGAAATAACACCTCTGTCAAGGTCTCCCGCCACCCATTCCACTCCCTGGGCCCTCTTTTCCAATGATGCCCTCTTCTCACCGCTTAACTTTCTGATTCTTGGCAGAGCAGCCCAGGAGAACTGCGCAGGCGCTTGTCTGAGGCCCGACTCCGCCCACAGGGCACAGTTGTGTGCGTGGAGAAACTCGCCAAACCCCGCCTGAGCGTCAACACGCAGGCGCGGGGGCGCGTGCCCTCTGCTGCCAGCTTTGATTGGCTGCCACGGGTAAGGGCACCGCCCAATGGTAGGTGTGGATAGTGAGGGGTCCCGCACGCCTGGAGCAGAGAGGGTCTGTGTCAAGAGCGGCGGGGGCTGCAGGAGGCGAGAGAGACGGGTGAGGGCGCCGCGGGGCGGGCGGGGGAAGAGAGCACTGGGCGTACGGAGGGGGCGGAGGGAGAACGAAGGGGACACTGAGGGACGAAGAGCCTTGGGGCCTGCGCTAGGGCGGGAGCGGCGCGGAGTGGAAGGAGAGCGCTCCTTCCTATGTGCCCTAGAGCATTGATTAAGCTTCTGCGGCGTGCAGGACCCTACCCTTGAGCCCGCCGCCCCCAGCCCTTACAGGGTACTCTCGTGCTACGGAGTTGAGAAGTGCGGTCGGTGAAATGGGATGTGTAGCGGAAAAGTTGAACTTCCAGGCCCCTGGTGGGTTCTTTCCTGGAAGGACTTACTGATCTATGGTATAAAAAGCCCCTGTCTCTCCCTACCGATAGTACACAGTCCCATAATTGGGAAGGGAGGAATGTGGGCGAAAAGTCCGAATTTTAGATTACTCGAGGCAGCCTTCTGGAAGAACATTTACTGGGTGCCTACTTTGTGTAAGCCTTACCCCAGGCCTTGGGCCTCGCCCCATGGGAGTTCTCTGGAGTGTGGGGCTGTAAACAAGGAAGAACTGAACTCTTGGGCTCCGGGTTGACTACTTTCAGGAAGATACCTTATTGGGTGGCCGTTGTGTGCAGGGCCCAGGCGACTCGTATATTAGTGAGGGAGTTGGGATTTGTAGTTAAGAAAAAGTAACTCCTGGGCCTTTAGTGAATCATTTATTCGAGGAACATTTATTGGATATCAGCTGGAAACAGAGTCATGTGCTAGGCTGTGTTATTGTGGAAATTCACGGTCTAATAGGAAAGTTGGCCTGGTGGAAGAATGGGCACAGGGAGAGTTAAGCTCTCATGGCCTCACTTCCTGGAGGGAGCATTATTCATTCACAGAATATCTACTGAGTACCTGTTGTGGGCTAATCATTGTTCTTGGTGCTGGAACCACATCAGTGATGAAGAGACTAACATCCCTCCGGGAGCTTAATATGAGCAACTTTGCATGCCTGCGTGTAAGCTGAGTTCCACCAGCCCTCTGGCATTAACAGATGAGTTAAAGACTGAGAGAGTGGAGACTGGATTCAGAAAATTAGCAGGGGGTAGGAGGGCAGTCATTTGCTAAAGTGCCTCTGAGCCCCTGCTGTGTAAAGAGGCCTGGGTTGAGCCCACGCATGTAGAAGGGGAGACAGGGCACATAGGCGGAGGTTCAGAAGTTAAAAATCCCTGGCCCAGGTCCGTGGTTTTGTTGGTGACATCAGCCCCTACAGTGAATCAGACCTGCCCTGCCTGCATGCTCAGTCTGGAGAGGAGCACAGACCGCAACCCGGACTCATGATAGTTGCTATGATAGAGGTGGCACAGGTTACCATAGGAACCCAAAGGAGGAAGGAGTGGATGGACATCACCCTGAGAATGTAGAGATGTTATCAGAAAAGGCTTCACAAAGGAAATGCTGGGCAGGAGTTTGCTGGACAAGAAGAGGAGAGAACTCTCTTGGCAGAAGGAATGGCAACAGCAAAGACTTAGGACTCAAAAACAGAATCTCTGGCGAACTCCCAAGTCATGGTTCTGTCTAACCTTTCTCAAGTACCAGGGTGTTTGTGGTCAGTACTACTTTTACCCCGTTTCACAGGTGACAAAACAGTCTCAGAGGAAGTAAGTGGTGGAACGCAGATTCAAGCCAAGGGCGGTCCGGTCCAGAAGCCTGCGCTCTCAAACACTGCTGCATGTCTGTGTGTACATACAGTAGGAAGAACGGGGCTGAACAGTGAGGAAACTGTACAGGCAGACGTTGAGAGGCATAAAGAGAGGTGTCCTTAGAAAGGGTGCAACTGGCCCTGCGGGTAAGGAGGGAGGGTGATGTCTGAGGCCAGACTGAAAGAGGCTGTCTCTCTCACAGATGCCCGGCACCCTGGGGCAGGGGTCGGCTACAGAACCACAGGTTCATTGAAGACGGAGGCGTGAGCACTGGATGCAGGCTTGCCGATTGACAGAGGCTGGTGAGCGACAGGATGGGCAAGGAAGCTCTTGAGACATCCCTGCTTCTCTCAGGTTCTCGATGTTTCACCAGCTTCCCCTTTTTTCTCCAGGCACTACTCTCCCTCCCCACCATGGCAGAGGTGGCGGCTGAGGTGGCCGAGGCGGCCGAGATGCCAACACAGATGTCACCAGGGGCGATGGAGACGTCAACACCGATGTTAGGAGAGATGACGGAGATGTCAACAGAGGTGACCGAGATGACACCTGGGGAGGCCCTCGCCTCCTCCCTTTTCTTCCAGCACCACCAGTTCATGTGCTCTGAGTGCGGCAGCCTCTACAACACGCTGGAGGAAGTTCTCTCTCACCAGGAGCGGCATGTGCCTGCTGTCACAGAGGAGGAGGCGCTGGTCACCCAGGATGCTGGCCTGGAGCCAGAGCTCATGGCGGGCACCGAGGATGGGCCTTTCCAGTGTGGGGAGTGCAGCCAGCTCATCCTGTCCCCTGGTGAGCTCCTGGCCCACCAGGACGCCCACCTCCGGGAGTCTGTGAGCCAGATCCAGTACCAGTGTGGGGACTGCCAGGAGCTCTTCCCCTCGCCTGAGCTGTGGGTGGCTCATCGCAAGGCCAGGCACCTTTCTGCTGCGGCGGCCGAACCACCGGTGCTGCCCCCTCTGCCTCCCCCGGCACCGGCACCTCCCCTCCCTGCTCCACCCGAAGTGAAGATGGAGCCCTACGAGTGTCCCGAGTGTTCCACCCTCTGTGCCACTCCCGAGGAGTTCTTGGAGCATCAGGGCACCCACTTTGACTCCCTCGAGAAAGAAGAGCGCAATGGGCTCGAGGAGGAGGAAGAAGAGGAGGAGGAGGAAGACGATGAAGAGACGGAGGAGGAGGAGGAGGTGGTGGCAGAGGTTGGTGATGACGCCACGGGAGGCGACAGGGCCACAGCCGGCCGGGCCAGGGGCTGTGGGGACTGTCCCCCCCGCTGGACGTCAGCCGAGGCACGCCGGCGACACCGGCGGGCATCCCGCGGCCCGGCATCGGCAGCCCACCCCTTCCACTGCGACCAGTGCCAGCGCAGCTTCAGCTCGGCGAACCGGCTGCTGGCTCATGGGCGGGCGCACGTCGGCGGCACGCACGAGTGTACGACCTGCTCCAAGGTCTTCAAGAAAGCGGCGTCGCTCGAGCAGCACCTGCGGCTGCACCGCGGCGAAGCCCGCTACCTCTGTGTGGACTGCGGCCGCGGCTTTGGCACGGAGCTCACGTTGGTGGCTCACCGGCGGGCACACACCGCCAACCCCTTACATCGCTGCCGCTGCGGCAAGACGTTCAGCAACATGACCAAGTTTCTCTACCACCGGCGCACCCACGCGGGCAAGAGCGGGGCGCCCCCCGCGCTGGCGGCCGCCTCCCCGGCTCCGGCCGAGCCCTCGCCGCCGCCGCCGCCGCCGCCGCCCCCCGCCCCGCCCGCCCAGCTGCCCTGTCCACAGTGCTCCAAGTCCTTCGCCTCGGCTTCCCGGCTCTCCCGGCACCGGCGCGCGGTCCACGGGCCCCCCGAGCGGCGTCACCGCTGCGGCGTGTGCGGCAAGGGCTTCAAGAAGCTGGTCCACGTGCGCAACCACCTGCGGACACACACGGGCGAGCGGCCCTTCCAGTGCCACTCGTGTGGCAAGACCTTTGCTTCTCTGGCCAACCTCAGCCGCCACCAGCTGACCCACACGGGTGCGCGTCCCTACCAGTGCCTGGACTGTGGCAAGCGCTTCACGCAGAGCTCCAACCTGCAGCAGCACCGGAGGCTGCACCTGCGGCCCGTGGCCTTCGCCCGCGCACCCCGCCTCCCCATCACCGGTCTGTACAACAAGAGCCCCTACTACTGCGGGACCTGCGGCCGCTGGTTCCACGCCCTGGCAGGCCTGCGACTGCACCAGCGTGTCCACGCCCGAGCCCGGACCCTGACCCTGCAGCCGCCCCGATCGCCACCTCCTGCCCCGCCCCCGCCCCCTGAGCCTCAGCAGACTATCATGTGTACGGAGCTGGGGGAGACCATCGCCATCATCGAGACGTCCCAGCCTCTGGCACTTGAGGACACGCTGCAGCTGTGCCAGGCCGCCCTGGGGGCCGGGGAGGCGAGCGGGCTGCTGCAGTTGGACGCGGCCTTCGTGTGACGCAGCCGAAGAGCAGCAATAAAAGAGTTTGGTTGCAACAACAATCGTGGGCACCTCCGGGAGAGAGGGGACCACCCCCTGGCAAGCCACTCTGGCACCTGATTGGGTGCCAAGATCCACCCTGGCCTCTTACCCACTGACTCCTCACAACGGCCCTGCCGGGTGTGTCTTGTCACTTTTCTCTGCCTCGGGGTAAACTGAAGCCCTGAGACGGGACGTGATCTGTCCCGGGTCCCCCCGGTGCGTTGCAGAGTAGCATTTGCCTAGGCTCTTTGCTCTGCACCTGTCACCCTGGTGCCCAGCAATGTCAGGTAACCTTTCCTGAGCCCCGACCACGTGCCAGACCTGTGCTGGGCACTGTTGCATACCTCTGCGGGTTCTCGCTTGTCCCCAAGACTGTCACCTTCCCTGGACCCTGGGCATACAGGACTTGGCTCTGCCTGGTGGAGAGAGAGGTACTGGACTTCTCTGGGCTTCCTTAAGCTCACTTTTGACAATACGGAAGGAAATCTCTAGGTACCCACATACTCAGCTGCAGGCTGGGTGATGCTGGAACCCCGGGAATGACTCAGACCCAGACCCACGCTCTACCCCAGAAGGTGCTCAGTGGCAGTGGAGTTCACACAAGTACAGATGGCCTTGCTCTCTGAGTGTGTGTCATTGATTCATTCAGCCTGGGAGTCCACGGGCCTCCCTCCCACATGCCGGGCCATGCCGGGGGCCGGAGAGGAGTCAGGCTCCTGCCCTGCCCCTGGGGAGCAGGCAGATCTCAGTCCCGGGATCCTCAGGACGGTGCTGGGGATGCACAGGGACGGTGGGATCCCAGAGCAGGGAACAAACCCCTTGGAGGAGGTAGTCCTTGTGGAAAACTTAGGAATCCACCAGTGAGAGAGGAAGAGAACGGAACAGGCAGACGACACTGCAGAGAGGGTGAGTTCTTGGTGTACTTGGAGACCGTCCAGTTACTCACAGCCACAATGACAGCACACATGACCGCCTAGCCGTGGCAGGCACCACAGCTCGCACTGCACATGGATTGTGACCCGGCGGGCCCGTGTGGTGATCTCAGCATTAGGCCTGCTGTACAGATGAGAAAACAGGGACAGGCACTCACCCAAGGTCTCACACTAGGCAGCAGTGTCGCTGAGATTTGAATCCAGGTGGTGCCTTCAGCCCACATCTGTAACCAGTACCGTTGAGCGAGTGCGACGTTTGAAACCGGTGCAGGGGTAGGCATGTTCAGGGGATTTGCTACATCTGGAGGAGAGGTGAGCCAGTGTCACCGAGCAGTTGGGGTTTGGTGAGGCCTTGAAAGATCAGAGGCCTTAGGAACAAGAAGGGATCCCCAACCTTTTTGAAGTCTACCTAGAGTGGCAGTCCTTCCCTCCCTAAACAGGAATGGATGATTTATGGCCGGTTCCTGGGGCAGGCTCCCACCAGGCCTCTACAGACCAAAGTGCTCAGGTGGGGAGGCCTGGACCTGGGAAGGCTGTGAAAGTCAGACTAAGTTGGGGTAGCGGGGACGGTCAAAAGTGGGCCTTAGGGCTCCCCGGCATCAAGGTGGGGCAGGGGGTTGGCTGAAGATGGTCTAAGGGGAAAGGATGGGCCAGACCAGGGCCGAGGCCATGGGAGTGGGAGGAGGGTGAGGCACATCCTCACTGACCTCACGGCTGAACAGATGTGAGCCGTAGGGAGGTAGGGGGGCCCCGGGAGTGCCCCTTGCCCGGACCAGCCCTTCTGTCCTGCTGTGGTCTCCTTGCTAGATGCATTTATCTTACAAACAAGGTGATATCCAGAGGGTCTTGAGCAGGAAAGGCCAAGGATTGTTCTGAATAGTTTACAGGTGCCCGTGGGGCTGGCCCAAACTGGAGAGTTCAGGTGCCACAGGAACAGTCCCTGAACTCTTTGGGACATGTTCAAAACCCCTTCCCTTTTGGGGCTCAGTCGGTAGAGCACGCAACTCTTGATCTCAGGGTCGTAAGTTCAAGCTCGCCGGTGGGCGTAGAGATTACACAGTAACCAAGAAAAAAAACTTCCTTTTTTCTTCACAAGTGAAGTCCAGTGGAGGACGGATCAGTTGCTCCTCCTTCCACTTTTGAGGCCTCCTGCCCTCACATATCATTGGCACCACATGGAGGAGTGGCCATTTCCCTCTGCCCGTGGCCCCGCCATGTTTTCATGGAAGGGGAGGAGGGAAAGAAACCGAGTTCTCTGTGCCAACCTTCCCAGGCTTGTCGCTTCCCAGCATCCCTAGGTATGGGCCGGCTATGTGCCCTCTTTAAAACAGAAACGAAAGCTTGGAGATCTGTTAGGGCTTGAGGACAGCTACTCTGCCCCTGTCTGTGCCCACTAAGGGTCTACATCTAGGCTGTTTTGGCCTGAGTGACCCCTCATCATTCAGTGTCCCTGTGAAACAGCATGTAGCTTAGGCTATGAGACATAGAGCCATTTGTTCAAAGTCTCGACTCCGCCACTTCCACTCTGTGGCCTTGACCTCTGATCCCATTCTCTCAACTGTCGCCTGGGGATGACAGTGCCTGCTTCCCTCCAGATCAGTGCTGGGTCCATGAGGCAGGCTCCCACCAGGCCTCTGCAGTGGATAAGCCAGACTCAGTTTGTCACATGTGCAGAGGGGAGCTGAGGCACAGGAAAGCTGGGCCTGTGAGGCAGGGCCGGGACTCAAGCCTCCAACAGCCCAGCGCGGTGGGTTCACTCAGCCCTGTTCCCCTGCCTGAGAGGTCCTGTCCCAGAACAGCCCCTCAGGCATCACCCTCACCTCTGTGGAAACAAGGCAGCCAGACAGGAAGCAGGTTTTCATGCCAATAATTTATTGAACGGAGGTCTGTACACAGGCAAACCTTACTGTGGAAACTAAGACATCAGGAGCTCCCCCACCCACCCACCCCCAGCCCTCCAGGGTTGGGAGAGGAGGGAGGAGACCTTAGGGGCAGAGGACAGGAGGAGGGACAGCTGTAGAAGGGGGACGGGCCAGGTTGGACGGTGTGAATCGACGTTTTCTTTAAGAAAAAAATTATAACAATCTATTTACACCCGAGGGGGAAGGAGGAGCAGGGAAGGGAGGAGGAGTAGACGGGATGGTCTGGTTCTATTTACAAGGGACACAGGAGGGGAAGGGGGTTGGAGGAGTGTAGGCCTGGGAGGAGGGGAGGGGGCCGAGGGGGCAGGAGGTCCTCATGCCTCCAACCCCCTGTCCTTCCTTCTCTTCCCTCCCCACAACCAGTTAAAATCCTCTTAAAAAGCCCACCATAGGGTGAGGCTGGTGAGGGAGGGACTGGAGGTAGGGACAGGGACTCATTTACCTCTGCCCTCTAGTCTAGGGGCCCAGCCAGGTCAGGAGCTTGATGGGCTATGGTCCCCCTTCCCAGCCCCACTGGAGGCTCCCAGATGGAAGGGTAGTTGGTGGGGCCCTCAGGAAGAGTTAGTGAGGGGAGCTGTGGCGTCGGTCGACTGCCATTCCGAGCCGGTCTGAGCCTCACTTAAAGCTGAGGGAGAGGAAGAAGCAGACAGTTACCCTTTGCCTTGCAGACCTCCATCCCTCCAAGAGCAGGAACTCGGTGGGGGATGCTACATCAGAAACAGATAGCTGCCACTTTGGGTCCAGGGTTGCATGTTCAAATGCCAAAGGGCCAGGTTGGTCATGGACGGACTCCAGAGAACCAGGCCCCACATAAAAGAGGGCAGCTGGAACTTGGCCCCAGCTGACAGCACCGCCCCGAGGAAAGGCAGGCCCGCACTGCCCAGTCGGATTTTCTTCCCCAAGAGAGACAGGAAATCCGAATTTGTACATGCAGTGGCCTCAATTTTTAAACGTGGACAACAAATTTAACTTTTTGTTTGTGTGTGCAAGCCAAACGTTTGTCTTTGGCTTTCCAGTTAGCACTTAAACACAGATATAGATGATAATAGCCTACAAAGGTGACCATCAAGGCAGGCGTATACGATCAAAGTGTCAACAGTTTCCACACATGTGCAGGAAACTCTAGGGCTGTGGGAACAGGCCCGCCTCCCAGGCTGAGAAAGGCTTTCATCTGCCACAGATGGCCCCTGACTTACCTTGTGAGGATGGAGTGAGGGTGGCAGTGCCCGCTGGGGACCTCAAGTGAGGAGGGATGAGAATGGCGTTGAGAGATGGTTGGATGGAGAGTTCTAGGGACAGGAATGGACATGCCCAGTCAGGAGGCAGGGCACTGGGAGACAGGGTCAGGGTTAGAAGGGGGCACCAGGTAGGGACCCAGCTCTTGGCAAGGGTGTAGCCACTGAATGCTTTAAGTGAAAAACCAGAGGGAGCCTCGCACAGGTGATCACAGGGCATGGGTTAAGCAGGGTCAAGTCTCCTGTCTTGGAGGCATCTCCTGAGCCCCCAGGCCCTTCCTGTAGCCCACCCTCAGCGCCCCACTCCTGTCTGTAACACCAAGCACTCCTCCACATCCTCTGCCTGCCCCTCCGGTTCCCCAGATCCCAGGCTGTGCCCTCACCGCCAGGACTGAAATTGAAGAGGGGGGGAAGCGGGCGGTTGTTGGGAAGCTGGGTTCCGTGACATCGCAGTTCATCAAAGAAGCTGTGGGCGCAGGCTTCCAGAGGGGACAGCCTTGAGGACGGCGTGTACTCCAGCAGGCTAGAGCAGAGCGCGATGGCCTCCGGCGGCGTTCGAGATTTGAACACCTTAGCGGGAGGGGACAGAAGTCACCAGGGTGAAATGCCCCAGCACTGGGTCAGCCAGCATCGTGCTGCTACGGGGCCTGCAGCAAACGTGACTAAGTCCCGCACACCCACTTTCTAACTGAGGCACCACCACTGAGGGGCAGTCACCTTCTTTCGGGTGAGCAGCTCCCCCAGGTCCCATCACTGGACGGGCCCTGCTGGGAGCCTGTTTCCCCACCAGAAAAATGGCACTGTCGAACTTACCGTCGATCCTCACCTTCTCGAGTATGGGAGATGCCATAAAATTGGAAATGGGATGAGTTACTAACCCACTCCCAAGCCCTGACTCTATAGCCAGGTCCCCAGGCCAGCTGGCCTCCAAAGGGGACCTCAGCCATGCTGCCTGAGCCCCTAGCCCTTCCCCACCTTTGTCCAGGGGTGAGCTTTAATCTGGGGAAACTTGAACTCCGTGTAGTTGGGGTTCATCTCTCGGATCTGTTCCCGGGTTGGTGTTCCCAGCACCTGCAGAGAAAAGGAGGGGTCTGAGCCAAAGCCCCTCTCCCTTAGCCCACCCCCCCCACACACACACACTGTGCCGTGCCCTCACCTTGATGATCTCCACCAGCTGGTCTACCCCACTGTCCCCGGGGAAGATGGGCTGGCCCAGGAGGAGCTCAGCCAGCACGCAGCCAGCTGACCACACATCTGAAGGGGGAATGGGGGAGGGTCAGGGCTCCTCCACCCATCTCCTCACAGTGCTTCGATCCCCCCCCACAGTCACCCCGAGGGTGCCAGGAGCCCATTTTCTCAGCCATGAGAAGCAGCACCCTGCTCAAGGTCCTACGGTTTAGGAACGCCGGAGCCTGATGTTGAACCTCCAGGTCTGACTGACTGTGCTGCACTCTCCAATCTAAGTGTTTCCAGCCTTAATTGCCTCTCTCCCCTCGGTGACCCCAGTAAGCCCCTTCTCTACCTCTGGCCTCCGGATGGCCCAACATACCTAGAACAGGCATCTGTGTTCTTCGGGCCTCGGGAAGATAAAGCCTTAATTTCCAGGCCTAGCCTTTATCCTGCCCACAGGAACAGCTGCAACCTGGGAGTCTTGCCCCCCTCCCTGGTCTGTACTTGACCCCCAAGGCACAAGTTCACACCTAAGGACCATTCAGTTTCTCCACACTGCTGATGAATGTTCTCTCCAAACCCTTTCATGCCCCCGCCTCTTGCCTGGAAGGTAGTGCTGCCATCCCCACCAATGGGGAAAGACACGAGGCCTGTGAGCAAGTCACACCCTCGCGGTAGAGAGCCACTGATTCCCCCAAGGTCACTGTCAGCCCCTCCCCCCCAAGGCGAGAAAAGAGGGCTGACTGGGAGGCTCCAGAGCCCGCATGGACTCTGGAGTCAGGTCAGCTTTCAAAGCCCAGCCCTGCCCAACCCCAGCAGTGCGAATGCAGGCAGGCGGCCTCCCCGCTCCCAGCCTCAGACTGCTCATCTGTGAACCGAGCATACGGCAGCATCGCCCTCCAAAGTTTGTGAGGACTGGATGAAAGAACACACGTTAAGCTTTTATCGCCGAGCTTGGCAGACAGCACACAGAAAGAACTCAAAAACTGCCATGACTGCCGTTGCCCACCCCCACCCTCCGGGAAGTCTGACCAATGGACGAGGTGTAATCAGTGGCTCCGAAGATCAGCTCCGGGGCCCGGTAGTAGCGAGAGCAGATGTAGGAGACGTTGGGCTCCCCCCGGACCAACTGCTTTGCGCTGTGGGAAGAGATGGGTGGGAGTAAACACAAGGCCAGGGTTGGGGTCCCTCCTCGCCCCCTTTGGCCACCCAGCGCACCCCAGGTCAGACCCACCTGCCAAAATCGCAGAGCTTGAGGACAGCAGTGTCAGGGTCCACCAGCAGGTTCTGGGGCTTGATGTCGCGGTGACACACGCCCTGGGAGTGGATGTAAGCCAAGCTCCGGAAGAGCTGGTACATATACACCTGGGACAGGCAAGGGACAGCACAACTGTGGCCTAGGGCTGCCCACGGAACTTGCCAGCGCTCCACCCTCTTGGCCTCAAGAGCCCTCCCAAGCACCTCTCCAGTTGACTCATAAACTCTTCCACTGCCCCTGGGTCCTCAAACCTTACTCTGCACCAGGCCCACTTAGAAGGCTTGTTAAAACAGGGACCTCTGGGGCCCCCTCCCAGTTTCTGATTCAGTAAGTTCGGGATGGGGCATTTGCGACAGACCCCCTCAGGGCTGGCACTGCCCCGCACCTTGAGAATACTGCCTCAGTCACACACCTCAGCAAAAGCCTGATACACACACACACACACACACACACACACACACACACAAGGAAGGCCTTGCGGGAGCCAGTCACTCAGCTCCAAAATCACTGGCTATAGGAAGGGCTCGGCTTCCTTCAGCTGCCAGTCAAAACCACCCACGGGCTCGCCTCCCTCCAGCTGGATTTTCCTGCCACTCTCCCTCCCACTGGCTAGAACGTAAGTGCCAAGAGAGCAGGGATCTTTGTGTGTTCATCGCTGCTGTGTCCCCCAGGACTCAGGCCAGTGCCCAGCACATAGCAACTGCTCAGGCCGGCTTCCTGGGCCCCCCTCCTCCATTCCCACTGCCCTTGGCTAGAGATGCCGCTTCCTCACCCTGCACCTAATGATCTCCCAGAAGCCTTCCTTGATCCTTCTCACCCCCAAAGCAGGCAGGGCCGGGGGCCTCCTGTTTCCAGAATTCCCTGTGTTCCTTCTACTATGGCAGTTGCTAGTAGTTTTATAGTTCTTTGTAACGACAGCTGTCTACTCCACTAAACTGAGAGCTCTTCAGGAACAAAGCCTGGGTCTCAGTCAGTTAGGTCTCTGGAACTGCATTGGGTTCAGCACACAGGTAGCCACAGTAGGGATTCACCAAACCAGAGGACTCCCCTCCTGGGAGGCGCAGTCCCCCAGCACCAACCCCTGATAGAGCTCTGTAGCTCACCGAGGCCCAGCGTTCTTAAAGCTAGCAGGAGGATCTTCAGCCAACCTGAACCCACCCACCTCCTCCCAGTGCAGAAGGCTGCTCCGGGGGTGCCTGGGTGGCTCAGTCGGTTAAGCGTCTGACTTCGGCTCAGGTTATGATCTCACAGTTCGTGGGTTCAAGCCCCGCGTCAGGCTCTGTGCTGACAGCTCAGAGCCTGAGCCTACTTCGGATTCTGTGTCTCCCTCTCTCTCTGCCCCTCCCTGGCTCACACTCTGTCTGTCTCTCTCTCTCTCTCTCTCTCAAAAATACATAAACATTAAAAAAATAATTAAAAAATAAAAAAATAAAAAAAAAAGAAAGCTGCTCCGGCCTCTGTTCTCCACATCATCCCTAGGCTCATTCATTCATTCATTCATTCACCCATTCATTCAAACACCTCCTGAAAGAGACTAACACCCGGGGCACAGCACCAGGCCCTGGGGAATGAACCCAGGTTCTGTGGACAGCAACCTTCCTCCAACCCTGCCTCCTTCCCACTCCCCTCTGCCAAGGCTTTGCAGGCCAGGACTCTGACTTCAGCATCTCTCCCTTCACATTCTCGGTCCCCACCCCGATTCTAACTCCACCAACAATACTGGTGCCACTGGGCTCCCAGGGTGGACCCGAGCAGGTACCGTGCAGTCTTCCCCAGACCCCAGTCAGCCTGCCTCCCTGACTCGGTCAGGCCTCAGGTTGGCTTGCCCTGCATTTGGCAAGCTCTGTCTATGGTGGTTATGGAGTCAAGGGCAGGGAACACACAGCCTGCAGAGACCAACATAAAGTTGGGAGGAAGAAGGAACCCACAGAAGGCAGGAGGATCCAGAGCCCCTGGCTTTGTAGGCCTGGGTCCCAGCAGCCTGCCCGCCTGCCCACCTTGACATAGATGATAGGGATGGTCAACTTGGCCTTGGTGAAATGGCGGGCCACCCGGTACACTGTCTCGGGCACGTATTCCAGCACCAGATTTAGATAAAGCTCGTCTTTCTGCAGAGAGCAAAGGAGAGGTGTGAGGCACTGTGAGGAAAGAGCGGGGGGGGGGGGGGGGGGGGTGGGGGGGGAAGGGGGGGGAAGGACTGGCAGTCACGAGAAAGGCAGGCAGGAACACGGGTGGAGTCAAGGTGGAAGACTCCCCCACATGGGCAAGGCCTCACCTTCTCCCCACTGGAGTAGAAAAAGTATCTCAGCCTCACAATATTGCAGTGGTCCAGCTTACGCATAATCTGCAGCTCTCGGTTCTTGGGAGCAAAAGGAAAGTGCCTCAGACAATGGCCGACTCTCCCCGCCTCCCCTCCCTGGCACCCCTCACCACAGCCCTGCTCCTCTACTCCTGCCAACAGAGCCAGGTGGCTACTCCTTGCGTCCCAGCTCCAGGACCCCTCTAGCACAGACCCTAATTCCTTACCACTACCCATTTCCCTCCCCCACAAGCTGAAGGCCTATGGACTAAACCCAACCTACAGATCAGCTTTCTTCAGCCCACTGTTCAAAAATTCCCAATGCGTTGCTAACATTTGAAAATCAGGGGTCTCCATGTATGAATCCACTTTTCCTGGCTGTCTTGAAAAATCAGATGATATGGCCACACAAGGCCCGAGTGCCAACAGACAAGTACCGGCCACCCAGTTCACCCTGGTCCCCACTCCTCTCTATTGCCTCCCCTGGAGGCATCTGGGCCCTTGAACCCTGACTTGGATCTTAAGTCCCAGACTCCAGACTTCCATCTTCCAAGAGCCTCAGTCTCTTCCCTATTCTCTGTTCCCCTGAGTTCTGGCCTCAGAATTCCCACCCTCAGATCCCTCGCACTTCTGGGACTCAACGCTAATCAAATTCTGGCCCACACCCTGGAGCTCCTCCTGCCCAAGGGTTCTCACTGCCAAGACCCAGTCCCTGACCTGGTTCGCTCCCAGCCTAGGCTCAGTTCGTTTATATCCAGGCCAGCCTGAGCTCCAAAATGCCAGTCCTTGCAACACCAACTGTCCCTCGACTTCTACCTCTTCCATCTCCTTTTGGTTCCCTGGACCTCCACTAGGTTATAGGGCACATCTGTCCCCAGGGGGACAGATGCCCACACCAAGGCACATGGTTTGGTGAGCAGAGTACAGTCTGGATTTCATCCTGCGCTTGCCAAGCACCTGGGTCAAAGCACGACCTTCACAAACACACTCATCACCCTCTACCAGCTTCCTTTCTCCTCTGGGCAGAAGCGTAACTTAGCGGGTAAGGTGGAAGGCTTTGGAATCAGACAAGCCAGAGGCTAGTCTTGCTCTCAAGTCAATTCTCTTATCTGAGTCTCGGTCTTAGAATGAGGATAAGACACCAGTGTCCACCCTCAGAGAACCTTCATGTGAATTAAATAACAACTCGCCTAACAAAGCACTTCACCCAGAGCAAAAGCCCAACATCAGCTCTGGTCTCTCTTGGAACCCACACTCCCATCTTCCACACACTTTTCCACTCCTTTCTCTTCTGGCTCGTGTTCAGATCCCGTGAAAACCCAAATCCAGCACCCTCACTAGGGTGCTCTCACCCATTATGCCTGGTCACACCTCCTTGTCCCCATTTGCCCCAAGCTACCTTGAACCTCTTGTCCTGGAGAACCTTCTTGATGGCCACCAGTTCCCTGGTCTCAGCCAGCCGTGCCTGGTACACGACCCCAAACGAGCCATTGCCAATCACTTTGATGTCTGTGTAAGCCACCTCCTGGGATCGCTCTGGGCCTTGGCCTAGAGTCGCTACCACTGTGGTCACCTTCCCGCTGTCACCTGGGGAACAAAGGGGACACACATCCACTGACCTTCCCCCTCTTGCCACCACCCGATCACAGGGCTGTGGGGAGGGAGGCGAATCTCTATAGGATGCTCACTGGGGGCCTTTGTCTCTTCTCTGTCTTTGAGCAAAGGTGGCTGCTGGATGCCTCTGGGTGCCCTTTCTCCTCTTCCCTTCAGGGAACCCTAAATCCTGCTGCTTCTCTGGGTGGGAAGACACTGACACTTAAACTTCTTGCTGTTCAAGGATTGATAACCCAGAATTTCTACCTCTAGTGAGCAGCAAATCACTGGTCCCGCTTGGTCTGAGGGCATCCTCATACTCTCAGATGATGACTGTATCCACTCTGAGCTTCCTGCCTGCTGGCCCCACTCCTGACTGGGAAAAGCCTGACCTAACCTCTCCCACTTACCAGAGCAGTGACCCCGAGGCACTTCTACTTTAGGAAAGCACTAGCCTTTCTCACAGCTTGAGGAACAGTGACCACTAAGTCCTCCTTGCTAGAGCTGATAACCACCACTATTTTTTAGTGGCAGAAAGGACTCCTCCAGGTATGAGTGACAAGGTCATGACTTTCACAATAAGCCCTTCCCCAACTACTCTGGAGTTAGAAAAGGCGCTGACCTGGCCTCCTCATCTGTGTGGTCCAGAGTTCCAGACCCCTTCCTGTATTTGGGTGGTCCCCAATGGACAAGTACTAAGTCTTGAGACTGATGAACCTGGCCTCCATTAACAAGGGGCCATCCCAGCCTCAGTCCTTTGAAGGAAAGCTGTAATTTCCAATTCCATTCTCTGAACAGCAGCAAAGTTTTGTGGCATTCTTAGGGAATAGTGACCTCTTTTCTTTGGTGAACTTTTCATCAATTTCCCAAAGAAAAGGGGTCACTGATGAACCAAATTTGTTTTGAGGGGCACTGACACCTTCTTTTGGAGGAAGATGATCCTATGTGGCTATTCTTCCAGAGCTAGTGACACCATACCTCAGAACAATGATAAGGGTAGAACCTTAGATCCATATTCAATGGGGAACTGTGACCCTCCCTGACACTGTTCCATTTTTTGTGGAAGGAGACTTACCGAGCAAGTTTTTTTTGTTCTGTTTTGTTTTTAAGTAAATTCTACCCCCAACGTGGGGCTCGAATCCATGACACCAAGAACAAGAGTCGCATACTCTACAAACTGAACCAGCCAGGCACCCCAAGCCAAGTTTTTGGAAGAACAGTGCCTATGGACTTGTTTGGCAGGGTATACTGATTCCCAGTCTGTCCTCATTTCTAAGAAGCACCAACTATTAATTTCCACCATTGGGGGTACAGTTCTATCTGTTATGGACAAATGATGGTAACAGGTCTTGCATTTTAAAAGGAAAGACTGCCTGGGTACCAGTTTGGGAAGCCCTGGCCCTATCCTTCCGGGGACACAGTAACCTCAAATCCATTCCTATGTGATATTCACTCCAAACCCCCATCGTCTAAAGGAGAGCAAATTCGATCCCCTTTTTGGGGTGACGGTGATCTTCTTTTTGGGAACAATACCCCTTTAGCCCCATTTGCAAGCGAGGATGACTCCTGATCCTGTTGTCTAATGGATGGCAACATCAGATTCCTGTTTTTAAGGCTCAGGGACCCAACATCTCAGTACTAGAAGAACAGAGACCTGCGACCCCTGTTTCCTTGAGGACCACTAATCTAATCCTAATATCCAGTCCTAAACTCCAATTGATGGTAACCCCTCAAATCCCTTTCTCTGGGAAGGGGAGCGCTCAAATCCCATCTTTGGAAGCACAGGGAGCTGGACCTCCTATCTGGGCATATGGAAGAAGCTGATCGACGTTTGAAGGGCTTCGGGAACCTTGATCTCCACCCTCCACGGACGCCGCTAATACTCACGGCCCAGCTTCACTCCGGGCGGCGGGAAGCTAGTGCCCGCACCGGGGCCGCCGCTGCCTCCTCCGCCGCTGCCGCTGGGGCCACCCCCGGAGCTCGAGGCCCCCACGCCCCCACCCATGGCTCCGACTGACGCCTTCCCACCGCCGCTGCCGCCCGGACCGGAGGCCGAGCCCCCGGGGCCGCCGCCGCCACCACCGCCTCCGCCGCCTGGCTCCGCGAACGAGCTGGTCCGCGCCCGGCCCGAGCCCCCAGGGCCGCCTCCTGAAGGCCCGCCGCCGCTCATGGCGCCGAGCGCAGGCCCAGGCCACGGGGCTCGGGCTGCCCGGGCTGCCCCCGCCGCCGCCGCCGCCGCCTCCCCCGGGCTCTGGCCTCTTCCAGGCCGCGCCGCTCGGGCTCCGGCTCCGGCCCAGCGCCCGCCGCGGGGCACGTCGGGAGATGCAGTCCGCCTGCCCTACGCGCCGCCGTCGCCGCCCTCGGTCCGCACAGAGAGCCGCGAGGCACGCCGGGAAATGGAGTCTGCAAAGGCCTTAGAGCCCACCGCGGGGGATGACGGATCGCGCTGCACGTCAGGAAAGAGTCCTGGGCAAGAAGTCAGCCAACTGTGTCGACTGCGGACTCTGAAGCACATTGGGAAGCGGAGTCAGAGTCGCACACTCACTCCATTGCAGCAACTGTGAGCCCTAAATGTGCTTCAAAAATGTAGTCGCAGCCACTCTTTCAGTGAGCTTTGTAGGCCGATGCACGCCGGGAAATGGAGTCCAGACGCTTATTTAGTCTATTGGCCGTGTATGCCGATCCGTGCCAAGTGCACGGTGGGAAATAGAGTCTGCGCCGGTGCATCCGCAGATACCGGACCGTGAAGCAAGCCGGGAAATGGAGTCGTCGCCACGCCCTCACCGCATTGCAGGTGTAACGCGACTTCCAAAGCACGCCGGGAAATGGAGTCCCAGGTACTACCTAAGCCCCAAGTGGACACTGCAATTATGGAGATAGGCTAGGAAATAAAATAGGTACGGCGTTCCTCTGCATCTCCTACGCTATGCCGCAGTCCCTACCGGGAAATGTAGTCAACACCAAGGCTTCAGAGTAGTTGCTACAGTGAACTTTGTGTCTTCTGGGAAATGAAGTTCAAGGCGGCCTCCCCGTTTGACTGAGCGGGAGGGATCTACGAGGAACCCGAAGCATGCTGGGGAATAGTCCAGTCAGGATCCTGACCCTTTGTGAGATGAGACTGCAGAGGCTTGCTGGGAAGTGGAGTCCAGCCGGTACTTTTGGGAAAGCGAGAGCCGAAGGTGAAAGACATCAATTCCCCCGGGAGACTGTAGAGTGTTCAACGCCTCCTTCCCCTCCCCCAGGTCCCAAGAAAGTGACCAAGTCTATCAGGGGCTGCGGGAAAATGGGAGCCCAAACATTCCAAATTCCAAGTTTCCACTAATCAGGGAGGCAAATCCCCCGCAAACGACTTGGGAAACAAAGTTCCTAGTGGTCTCTCAGAACAATAGCCTTCAGATACAATCTAGCTTTTTCTACCAACGTGGGTTGCACCAAGAGGCTGAGAGGAGAATTAAAAGAGGTGAAAAAAGAACTTCTGATTTGAACCCTCTTTCAGCCTTTTGCGTTCTCCCGCTTCCCAAGTTTACAGGATCCAGGAGGGCCCAAATCAAGGAATCAAGGAAGCCGACTGTTAGGAGTAGCCTCAAGTTTTGTGCACGGACTATGTCGCCCTATTTATCGACTAATAAATACCCGGGAGGACTCTATCCCCAAAGGACGCTGGGAAACGGAGTTCGTGTGAGGGTGTGTGTGTGTGTGTGTGTGTGTGTGTGTGTGTCCCGGAAATACTTGGAACTAGAATGAAATCATTTTCAGCCCTCCTGCCTCGTAGAATAATGGGAAATGGAGTCTGTAGACCTTCACTTTAATCTGAGCCAGTGTTCATACTAACTGTCCTGCCCTTTCTAAAGCCTGAAGAAACTTTCATCCACTCGATCTAACTGCAGTTCTCAGCGGACACAGAGCAGACAGACAGTATCTCTCAGGCCTTCTCGGACTACATTAACCAGAAGGCAAAGCGCGGACAGACTTCCGCTCCCTTTTCAATGAATGCAACTGCATTACGAACAGTTCAGAGTCTGGGAGTCGTAGTTTTTCAGCCAAATGGTGGTTGCTGCCCTCTGACGGCAGCTCGAAAAATGAAAAGCAAAAATCTGAAGCAAGCAAGCCCCAAGCCTGGGAAATCCTACACTGGACCAACAAGGCCCAAAAGGACAGCGGAGCGGGGCGGGATGGCGGCGGTTACTTAACGGCCAGAATTAATGCGACATGCGCAGTGGACGGCGCGTGGGCAACCGACAGGAGGGGATTGGGGTCGGTGGGAGTCTGAGGGCGACCGTCTGAGGGAATTTTAACAAGATGTTTACAGGGGTGAGAACGTTTGTTGAGGGGTGCTAGGGCAGATTGTCTGTGTCTGTGAGGGGCCTGTGGTGTCCGGAGGTGTCCAGGGGAGTCTGTGAAGTGAAGGGGTCTTACTGGGGACCAGTGGAGAAGTCATAGGGGACTTGAGGTGTCTTTAAAAGGTCTGTGGGATGCCAAGAAACTACTCCAGACTGAGGGACCCGAAGGGGTGAGCAATGTTTAAGAAGCACCAGGAAGGAGAATCGGGCGCCTGGGGCGGCGGGGGGGGGGGGGGGGGGGGGGGGGGGGGGGGGGGGGGGGGGGGGGGTCTGGGTCTGGGGATTATAGGCTTGAAGAGAGTCTCTGAAGGATGAATTAACTGATGAAAAATTGTGAGATCGACAAAGGGCTTTCTACTGGGATGTGGAAGACATCGAGGGTGTGGTCTTGCAGAAATTGAATAGATTTCTAGATTTGGGTGGGTCATTAAAGACTGGCGGAGCTGCTGGAGTTTACAAAACTAAATTCCACCTGTGACACCCCACTAGGTCAGAACTGGGGGCAACAAGTCTGACCTAGAGAGCAGTTCTAAAGCCGAGCACTTCTTAATCCATATTGGACCTGGTTAGAGGTGTTCTGAAGGCACTGAAATCGAACTGAGACACTCGTCTGGGTCCTTCCCCCCCTCCCCGCAGTGATAACACCCCCCTTTCTCCATCACACCACCACCACCAGCAACTCAGTTGCATCTATGTTGCCAGGAGACATGCCTCATCCCAACTTCCAGAAATAGCCCAGTGGCCCCCACCCCAGGGAGTGACTTACATCACCCAGGAGAGGGAGCAGTTGCCCGCAGGCTGCCAAGGGAGCCTGGGTTTCCTGCCAGTACCCCAGCCCTGGATCTTCTCTTCACTGCCAATCGACATCATCTGGGACCACCCACCCCGGGCTGGCAGGAAATGAGGGTGAAGCCTGAGTAGATAAGAGTTGCCAGTTCCTTCCCCCTCAGAGTTGCACAGGGTGGGGTTTCTCCATGAAGCCAGTCCAACAGGCCTGAGCCCTCAATTCCCACCTCATTTCTTAGCTGTGTGGCCTTGGGGAAACTCCTTCCTCTCTCTGGGCCTCAGGCACCTCACCTGCACTGTAGGGGTTGGGCAGTCTCTAAGGACCCTTTCAGCTTGGATTCCTTCTCCTGGCTCTTTCATCCCTGAATCAAGCTCTCCAGCCTGAACTTCTAGCTTTAGGAGCTCACCTTTCAGATCCTATGATTGAAACCTTTGTCTAGATCCAACTGTCCTGGCCTGAGGAAAAGGAGTTGTTGAAAGCACACAGGCTTCAGAAACAGACCTCATTTAAAGTCCTGGCTGGGGTTAGGGCCTTGGGCAAGTCATTTAACTGAACTGCTTGCCTCCACATTGCTGGGTGTTAGAAATAAAGCACTGCAGCTAACTAGGTATTAGGTACCTGGTACATAGCACGTCGTCGATCAGTAACAACCAGGATTAAGCCTGTCCCTTAACTCGCTGGCAGGGGATGTTCCCTTGCTTTGACAGAGACCGCTGACATACCTTGCAAGGTCTGCATTTCGAGAGTTGTTGCAGGCCTGTTGCCAAAGTCCCTTTCCAGGCCGTGGGGACACCGACCGGGGAACACACAGAACCAGAAAGGAAAGGCATTTCAGGTGATCAGAAAAGCAAGGACGACAGGGTGGTGGAATCTAAAGCGCTTCCAAGGATAAGCGGATCCCCACAGAATAGGGGAGCTGTCAGAGGGCAAGGGTATGCCTGAGACGTTTATCATCAGGTCCTGGGGGTTATATGCCCCTGAGGTCAGATCATTTTCCAGGCCTCGATTTGACCCATTCGGATAGGGTTAGACCTTCTGGCCATAGATACGTTGGAGAGCCAATCTAGGTTCCTGTCTTTCAGAATCAAACAAAGGCTGTGTGTGACCTTTTAGTTGTTGTACCCAACACCCAGGACAGATCACCACATCCAAAGGTCCAAAGTTTTATTGTTTTGAATACATTCTCCAGCAGCCCCCCAACTTCCCTTCCCCCCCCCCCCCCACCCACTGTCCCCAATACAGAATAAGGCTTGACCACAGACCCCCACCCCAGGGGCCCCAGCTAGGAGGCAGAGGGGGCTTCCAGTTTGGTTTCAGGGCACCCCCTTCCCACCCCCCCCCCCACCCGCCTGCCTATGGGCTAGTCCTAGGAGCAGCTGGGGGTGAAGGGGTTGGACCAGTGCTGGAATGAGGGGGGAGGAGTGGGAGAGGGATAGCAGGCACTTGTAGAGATTTGTGGCCTATGGGCGGCACCCCTCCCCCTCCTCTGCCCCCCACCCCCCCAACATGGAATTTTTGGTTCATCATATAATGTCCCTCCCTCCCCTGCTGCAACCCTGTGGGGTATGAGAAACCCAGGCACTCAGGGCCCCTGGAGGGGCAGGGAAGGCAGGATCAGGACTGAGGATGGACGAGAGTGGAGAGGGACAGGGACAGGGACAGGAGGCAGAGAACAGGGAGGGAGACAAGGCTTTTACTTCCTAAGCGATTGTAATAAAAAACGTTCCTGGGCATTGAGGCTGGAGCCTCAGTTCAAATATAAATTCCCCAGAATGGAGGTGGCCCCCTCAACTCCCCCCACCCTACCCCCCCCCCACCACCACTTTGCCTGGAGCTTAGAAACCCACAGATAGGGGAAAGCCCCCAGCCCTGGACACCCACCCACCCTCACCATTAAAAAAAAGAAATTAAAAGTTTTATACAAAACATGGGGCAGGAAAGGGGAGGAGGCAGGGAAGACACCAGAGAGCTGTCCTTACCTCCAGGGCTTGGGGAGGGGGGGGGGGGTTAAGGCAGCAAAAGAAGCATGGGAGGTGGGGGGAACAGGGCCCCCTGCCCACAGCCCTCAGGAATCTCGATGCTCCAGAGAGAGCTGGGCTGTAGCGTGCTGGAGGTCAGAGCTCACTCGCCTTGGGGTGAGGGGCCCCCCCGGCCTCCCCAGGCCCCTCCCCCCGCACCTTCTTGTCCTCACCCTCATCCTCCAAGCCCCCAGTGGGGCCCCCACCCCCCTCCAGGCGACAGTCTTCACTCCAGCGCCGCTTAAAGCGCAGCTTGAGGGGCATGCACTGGGCTGCCCCAGGTGTCTCGCCGGGCTCGGGCTTGGGGGGCGCAGGTGGGGCACGAGGGGTCTTGAACACCTCCCCATCTTCCTCATCCTCATCGCTGATGTCAGTCACCTCCACTTCCTCAGACTCGCCTTCCGAGATGGGCTCCACCTTGATCTGTGGTGGTGGTGGCGGTGGGGCCAGCGCCCCCGCCCCCTCCGCCAGCCCGCCTGAGCCGCTGCCAATGCCAATGCCACCACTCTTGTCAGCACCCGCTGGAGCCTTCTCCCCAGCTGCCCGCTGCCGGCGTCCCAGCGGGGGTGGCTGGAGCTTAAACTTGAATGGGGAAGAGGAGGAGGAAGAGGAGGACGAGGCTGAGGAGGGGACCGGTGGGGTCTCCGGTGCCATGGGCGGCAGCGGGCACTTGTCAGGGCGCTGGGGCTGGGGCACCACCAGCCCAGGGTAGTGCAGGAAGGCGCGGGGACTGAGGTGGTAGTTGTAGACGCTTTGGGTGTGGGCCTGCAGGTACCGTTTCATGTCCTCAGGGCTAAAGGAGAAATGGGAGCCTCCTCCTGAGCCACTGGGGCCCCCACCACCACTGGGGTACATAGGGCTCAGCGTGGGTGAGGGAGTGTAGGCCAGGTGAGTGGGCGTCATGGGCAGAGCTGGTGAGAGCTGAGGCGGCAGTAGGGAGCCAGGCCCGGCCAGAGGCGACACAGGGAAGGGGCTCAGGGGCTCAGGGCCACCCCGGGGCCGGGGGTAGACTCGGAAGACGCCAGGGTCATGGGGCAGGCGTGCCAGTGGGGGGCCCGCGGAAGGCACCCAGCTCTGGAGGGCCTGGCGGTCGGGCCCGGGGGTCCTCTCCCAGTGGCTCTTCCAGCTCTGACGTGCCATCGCTACAGTCACTGACTGAGCCTCGACCCAGGCGTCGGGCCACCACAGCCGAGAAGAGGGAAGATGAGGATGAAGAGCAGGCCGGTGGTGAGCGGGGGTCCTCGGTGGGGGACAGCACCTCGGAGGGCGTTGAGGGAGGGAAGCGGAAGTGGCTGCCACCCGATGGCACTGGTGGGGCGCTCTGGGGCACCGCACCCCCTGGCAGAAGAGGGGAGATGTGGTGTCAAGGCCCTTGGCCCAGCCTGGACATACACACAGACCCTCTGCTTCTTCTGAACCCATGCCCACCAGCCCCATTACTCACCAGCCAGCCCCACATCGATGAAAGGGTAATTAACCAGCACCAGTTTGTTGAAGTTGAACTTGTAGGTGAACCGTTTCCCCTTGGTCTTGTGCAGAATGCGTTTATTGTAATAATAGCTGTGGATGTAGAAACCCATCGAATGATCAGTCAACGGGACCAGAGTCTAGACCCCATTCCTTGACATGCGTTACATGCTGCTCACAAAGGGGGACCAAGAAACCTGGGCCATACAAGAGAAATCAAGTGCCCGGAAGGAATGAAAACTAGCTCTCCCCTCAGGCTTGGGGCCAAACTAGACGCCACACCCAGGACTGTATTCTCTCCGCAGGACACCTCTACACGACAGATGGGCTCAGAGAAGGATTAAGACTTGCCCAAGGTCACACAGCTATGATTTGGCAAAGGATCAAACCCAAAGTCTATTCCCATGGGTTACGGGTTCCCCAACTAGCGGGGGCTATCCATGTCTGCTCAGGGGTCTCTGCCCTTCTCACCGCAGGGCCCGGCTCAGCTTGTCATAATTCATCTGGGGCTTGCACTTGCGGACGCCCCAGAGCCGAGCCACCTCGTCAGGGTCCTTGATGACGAATTCCCCGTAGTCCCCCTGCCAGGCGATGACACCCTGGTATTCCTCCTTCCGCAGCAGCTCCAGGATAAAGTGCCACAGCTGGATCTGCCTCGAGCCAGGGGACGACTCTGGCTTGTAGGCCCAATCTGGGAAGGCAAACCCTGAGGACAGGAGGCAGGGGAGTGGCCCCGGGTCAGGACACAGAGTCCAGGGCTCCAGGTCCCCTCCCGGGGTCCACCCTCCTACCCCACCCTCAACATGGGGAAATCCGTCTCCCCTCTGCCAAGTCAGGACCTGGGTTAGAGGGAGACAGTGTGTGTCTGTGTGTAAGGGGGCTAGACGGGAGCCGGGGGGAAGGGAAGCTGGAGCCTGCTCCAGCGACACCGGGAGAAACAGGAAACCGTCGGCGGCGGGTCCCGGGGCCAGTGCCAGGGGGCCAGGCACCAAGCCAGGCCGGCGGGCAGGGCTGCCAGTGGGGGAGGGGCAGGAAGGGGCACACGTGGCCAGCGGGTTGGGGCGAGCCCCCCCCTCAGCCCCCACACTCCCATTCAGGGCCAGTTATACCCCTCCCCCAACCCACCCCACAGTTCCAGTCCCCTCCTGGGAACATAACACTGTCTCCCTCCCAAAACGTATCAGAGCCCTACTCCCACCCCAGGACCTGATGATTTTTTTTTTTTTTTTTTTTTTTTTTTCTTAAAAGGACCAGGAGGAGTGGGGTGGGGTGGTTGGTTGACGATGAGGTCAGCGCTTGCACACACAGAGGCTTCTGTCTTCCCTGGAGAGTGAAACCCAGACTGTCTGCCCCCCCCCCCCCCACAACGAGCCCTAGACCCTCTGTGCTGCACTGCCCTCCCCAGACCCAGGCACATGGACCCAACCTGGCTGGAAGGCCCCAGCCCAGGCCTGCAGATTGAACAAGCAATGCTACAGCCCGTTCCCCCTTCCGCCTTCTCATCCTCAGCTTCTTCCCTGCCCACCTGCCTACCCGCCCCCAGCATTAACCTTGGGTAGAGGTTGGTGGTGGGCTGGCTGGTCCCTGGAGGGGGTGGGCAGCCTGGGGGGGGGGTCGATGGGGGGGGCTGCGGTTGTTGTCATTTCCCAAACCCCCGGGTAATCAGGGGCCATCAATAATTCAGCACTAGGCAGCCGGTAATGGAGGGGTGGGAGGAGGGAAGGGGAAGAAGAGAAGGAGGGGGAGGCAGGGCAGGGGCCCTGGTGCCACCAGAGGGAGAAGGCCAAGGTGGACAACTAAAATGGGCAGGGTCCCAAGTCACAGTCAGGCTGCACTGGTCAGCCTCTGGCCCCTGGCCCCGGCTCAAGCCTCAGCTCAAGCAGGTACGAACCAGGCCCAGGGCAATGCTGAGCCTCCCTCAAAGACACCACTGCAGTCTGGAATCCAACAGGGGATACTTCCCCTTGGGGACACAGGGGTTCAGCAGTTCCTACTCCCACAGGGACCACCTCTTCTAAATCCAGAGCTGAGTCTATCCCCCACAGCGACCCAGCTTCCTGAGCCCTGGCCTTGGGTAGAATGGGATGGCCAGCATTCCCCTCATAGTCCCTGCCCCATTCAGAAATCCCAGCCTCAAACAAGCCCCTCAGGGCTCCAAGGATACGACCTCCAGCTGGTCACAGACCCAGAGTCCTATACCAACAACAGCCCCTGCTCCATTCAGAAGTAACAGCCCCTGACAATGCCTTCCTTAGATCACAGCATCCATATAGCCCCATTCTCCTCTCTTTTTTAGGAATCCAGGTGTTCATCCCATTATCCTCACCCTGCTGGAGAATGCAGGTCCCAGGGTCTTCTTCAGGGGCCAGAGGCCCTTGAGAACCCAAGTGACCAAATCACTAGCTCCATGGACCCTCTACCTCCTCCAAAATGCTCCTACCCCCCACTCAGAGCACCAAGCTCCGTGCTTCTCCTACCTAAGCTCCAATCTGGTTCTCAGACCCAAAAGGGGGGGGGTGGGGGGCAAAGCCCCTGAGACACTAGTCTGGGGTTGGGGGTGTACTGACTTTCACCCTCCCCCCAAATTAAAGCCACCCTTTCCAGCCCACCCGCCCCAGCCTCCTTGTCCCGGTAACCAGGCAACGTGTGTGCAGCGACAGTCCTGGGAGCGGGGGAGCAGGAGGCTAAAAATAAACTTTGCAGAAGAGGAGTGAGAGAGACTACATGCAACACAAAGGGAACTCGGAAGGGAGGTGGGGGGCTCTGGAAAGGCCTCAAGCTGCATTCCGGGGGCTGTCCCAGGCTGCCTTGTTAACCCCCCCTTCCCTGACCAAGCTCCCTCTGGGGCTAGGACCCTGGATCCCAACCCAGGCAGGGACTTCCCCACTCCCAGGACCACCCCTACCAGGCTTTCCTCTTCGGACATGGCATACATGAGGGCCTGTTCCTGGCTTTGGGGGGAGAAGAAGAGCGGGGGTGACGTCAGGGTGTCTCAATGGGGCTCTGTTCCCCAGGCCTTGGAGCCAGGAGCCAGGCACGGGCAAGGGGAGCATGTGTGAGTGTGTGTTGTGTATGGGTCCACGTGCTTAAACAGGGAACCACCGGGCCTGCACCAAGAAAGCTTGGGGGAGAGGACCTCTGGAGCATGGGGGACAGTGATAGAAGGAGCAAGCAGCTGACACAGAGAGGGGCTCAAGACACTTTGAGACAGGGTGGAGAGGTAGCAGCAGACAGACAGGAAGGGCTGGGATGGCAGGGACCCAGAAGGCACACCTGGGTCCCACAGAGGTGGGGTAGGGATTCTCCTAGACAGAGTGGAAACCTGGGGGGTGGGGGGCATAACTCCTGGGCACCCCCCAAATTCACATGACTGGCCAAACTTTTTTTTAAAGAGACTATGGGGGTCGGAAGGGAGTGGTGGTGGTAGAGGAAGAACACGCCGACCTCCTGGGGGGCCCTGCCACCTCCCCCACACTCCAGGCAGCCCTCGGTGGCGCCAGAGCCGGGAAGAAAACAGGAAGTGGGAAACAGCCGCGGCAGAGAGGAGAGGGGCCGGGATGGAGGATCGGATGGAGGGGCGTGCAGACGGACAGACGCACCGATGGACCGATCGGGAGGCCATTCCAGGCCCCCGCCCCTTCCCCCAGGCGGAGAACCCACACGCGGCTCGGCCCCAAGACAGGGTTAGGGGAGCGGCCCAGCCGGTCCCACCAGGCAAAGGCCCGTAGCAGGGAGGGAAGACGAGGCGGGGTTGTCTGGGCGCCTAGGCCCCCTCCTCGGGCGAGAAGAGGCTCTTGCTGCCCCCAAGGCCCAGCAGCCCTGGAGCCTGTGGGAGCCAGAGAGTATGTGGGACGCACGTGACTGACCCTACAGCACTCCGCACCCCTGCCCCACCCCCCTGCCCCCCTCCTCGGCCCCAATCCCCAGGCGCCGGAGCCCGGCTCGGAGCCCTTTAAGAGCCGCCCCCACCCGCCGAGCGGGGGGGGCGGGGTGGGTGGGCCGGTCGGGGCACACACCCGCACACAGGAGCCCTAGCCGCGGCCGCCGCCGGGGGAAGGAAACAAGTTTGAACAGCGGCGCCCGGCCCCCTTCCCCCTCCCCCGTCCCCGCCCCGGGCCGGATTCCGACGGGGTAGACGGGCAGGGGGCGGCTGGGACCCCTCCCCCCCAGCGCGCTCGGGCGCAAAGTCCAGCCCGCGCGAGCCCGGGGGCGGCGGGGGAGGGGAAGGGGGAAAGTCCGAGTGGGAGGGGGGTTAATCCCGCTGCCCCCCGCCCGCCGACAGGGGGGGAGGGGAACCTTGGCCCCTTAAGGAGGAGCAAGTTGGCGGGGAAGAGGGGGGCGGAGGGAAAAGACGGCCGGTTGAAAGAGAAGAGCTGGAGGGGGGGGGGGGGGCGAAGGGGGAGCCTCCGCGTCCCCCCCACCTTCCCCACCCTCCTCCACCCCGGGGCCCCGGCAGCGCGGGAGGAGGGTACCCAGGTCTCCCCGGAGCCACCTTAAAGCCGCGCGTTCTAAGGTCGGAAACAAAAAGTTCCTTTTTCGAACGTTCGGGCTGCGCTTTGGAACTTTGCGACTCGACGCGGGCGGGGGAGCGAGGAGCCGGCGGAGACGGGCGGGGGAGGGGCGGCGCAGCCCGGACCCCGAGTCCTGGGCTCCCCAATCACGCCCTCCTTCTAGAAACCATCCCGTATCCCCTCTAAGCCGGTGCGGGGCACGCGCCGCGGTGAAGGTCATGGGCCGGACCGCGCAGCGCAGAACCGGGAATAGCGGGCCCCGTGGACAGCCCCCCCCCACGCCCCGCACACGTCCCGGCCCCCAGAGTGCAACGTGACAGAGCGGCGGGGAGGGACCCCGCCACCCCCGTGATCCCGGGAGTGGGGGAGAACCCAGTTCTCTGAGTCCAGTAGGGAGAGGACCAGGACTCGCAGCGCCCACACCACTCCGCCCGGACCCAGAAATTGGGGGTCCCATGCAGCACCCCTCGCTCGCGCCACGAGAAGCAACAGGTCTCGAGTGCTTGGGGTCCCCCCAGAACTGGGGATCACTCCGGCTGCCCCGGAACCCTTCAGCCCCCCCCCAAAGTTTCTCTGCCTGGTTTCCCCGGGCAACAAGTCTCCCCCACACGTGCTGCCCCCGCCCCCACCTGTGTCCGCCGGGGTCTTCATGCTGGGGGGGCCCGGGGCTAGGCGCCCCGACTCCGGGCCGCAGCTCCCGGCGCCCGCGCTGCCCCGTCCCGTCCCGCGCCCGTCGGGCCGCCCTCGGCGCTTCACCCGGCCTCGCCTCTCAGAGCCTCTCCCCTCCCCGCCGCCGCCTCCCGGGTTAATATCGCACTCCGGGGCCGGGACGCCCACGCCCCCCCGGCCGGCGACGTCACCGCCGCGTCGCCATGGAGACACTGCGCCCGCCCCCTCCCCGCGCACTCACACACACACATACACACACGCGCGCACGCACACACACACACACACTCGCCGGCGCGCAGCCACTGAGGACCGGCCGGCTCTGGGCTTAAAGGGGCCGCGCGACAGGGGAGGAAGGAAAGAGGGGGTGGGGGTGGGATAGGGTCCTGGGGGTCATGACCCTTTTCCGAGGCTCCTAGTCTGCAGATAACTTAAGTCCTCCGTGCTCGTGACCTGTCGCCCCTCCTCCTCTCCTGCCCACTGCGGATCCAGAGTTTCTTTTGGGAGCTTGTAAGTGGGGGGGGGGGGGGGGGGGGGGGGGGGGGGGGAGCTCTGGAAGGGGTCAAAAACTTTTGAAAGGCATGGACCTTTCGAGAGGGGGCAGAATCTTCACTGCAGGGGGGCAGGTCAGGACCTTGGAGAATGATCAAGACCACATTTCTCACCCTGGCCTTACCCTGCCCCCCCCCACACACACAGCCCTGAGCCTGAATGGGGGCAGCTGTCCAGGGGTGGGGTGGAATGGGTGGGAATCATTTCCCAGCATCGGAAATGGGGAGGCGGCTGTGCCCTCCGCTCCTCCGGGATGGGGTCTTGGCCTTCCAGATAGCCCCAATCCCAGCTGGGGAGGAAGTGACCAAAGAGAATGCATTTGGGAGCATCCCCCCCCCCCCAACTCCATCCCCACGCTGCAGCTGTCCTGGGGACACAGCCGGCGCCGGAGGTACCCCCACCTCCACCACCAGGGCAGGGGGTTCCGGAGGTGGGCCAGGATGCGAGGGGGCGACCAAAGTCTGAACAAATGTGCTCCCAAGGGGCACTGGTGGGTCGCCAGGAGAGAGGAAGGTAGGGCTTAAGGATGAAGACCAGTGCGTAGGGCAGTGCTAAGTCTGTTCTCCGCAGCTGGGAGGGATGGATGGAGCCTGAGGCTTCAGGAAACAGGAAATAAGCGCTGATCTGACGGCTAGCGGGAGCCGGCAGCAGGGTAGAGGGCAAATAGAAGCAATATCCACAGACCGAGCCCGAAGACAGAGTTTCAGAGAAGACTCCTGAGGTACCAAAGGAGGGGAATATTGCAGGGTGGGGGTGAGGCTCAGAGAAACTGAAACAGAAAATGGGCAGGGAGAGACAAGCCACAGGGTGGGAAGGCCAGGAGGGTGACTCTGGCTTCTTAGGGCTTCAACCCTTTGCTGGGTGCCTAGATGCATTAGAGCAGTCCCCTAACCAGTGCCTCAGAAGTCTCTAGCCTCTTCCTCCGTAGAGACCAGAGCCTCCGGGGGGGGAAAGCATCACCTCCCTGGGGAATTATGTAACCTTGCCTACGGACAGTACTGCTCCCCCACGGATATTGTAACCCTCTGGGAGCAGTGTGGTCCAGCAATAATAATCACCATCATTGTTATTATAACAGCTCCCGAATTCCTAGCGCTCATGATGTGCCAGGCACTGGGCCAAGCATTGTCTGGGGCATCTTGTCATTTGATGCTCACAAAATCCCAAAGTGGGAAATTGCTATTGTTATCCCCACTTACAGATTAAGAAGGTGAGGCTCGGAGGGGAAATCAGTCCGTCAAAGTCCTACAGCCAGGAAGTGTTGGAGTCAGGATTTAAACTTAGACCTATCCAATTTGAAACCACATCCTTCACCATCAGCTTTACTGACACCTTTACTGTCTACCTCCCCTCAGAAAAAGACAATGCAAAGTTTCAACAATAATAGGTCTGTAACAACTTTAGTGATCCCACACTCCCACCAACAAGACAAAGATGGGGGTTGCAACCCTAACTTTGCTACTTCTTGTCTGTGACATAGAGCAAGTGAATTTTCCTCTTTGAGCCCCAACTTCCCCATCTGTAAAATGGGGATATTATTAGACCCTACATGACCAGGTTGTTGTAAGAAATTGGGGATATGAAGTAAGTATGTAGTAAATACTGGTAATAAATTATTAGCAGAATGAGCTATATACCCTGTGGATAATGTAAGCACCCCTTACCCTACAGACTCCAACTAGATAATAAATACAGGGTACTGACAGTGTGAAATTGCCTTTTTTTTTTTTTTTTTTTTTTTTTAAGAGGGAGAGAGTGAGCACATGTGCATGCAAGCCAAAGTTCAGCTCAGGTCATGATCTCACAGTTCATCCGTGAGATTGAGCCCTGCGTGGGGCTCTGTGCTGACAGCTCAGAACCCGGAGCCTCCTTTGGATTCTAAGTCTCCCTCTCTCTCTGCCCCTCCCCTGCTTGAACTCTATCTCTCTCTGTCTCGCAAAAAAAATAAAAAATAAATAAAAGTTGAAGAGTCATACGCTCAACCGACTAAGCCACCCAGGCACAACTCTCCCCCCCTTTTTTAAAATAGGGAACAATTCACAAATTTGAGTGTCACCCTTGTGCAGGGCCCATGAGTCTAACCCTCTCTGTATCATCCCAGAAATTGCCTCTTAATGGCATAAGTCCCACCCTGACCCAGTTGCATAACTCAGTCCTGCTGTTCCTATGAAATACAATCATGGGTAGCGGGCAGGCATCATGGTAGAGACTGAGCCGTCAGAGAGAGCGGGAGTCCCTGGTGAAAATCCCCCCTGAGTAGTGTGACCTCTGGCGGTTTATGAAAACCTATCCACAGATCATGTAACCTCCAGGGGGTCAATGTGACTCTACCACAGAAGTGTGGACCCTCTTGGATAGTTCACTTGCCTTGTGAACACTGAGAGCCAATCAGGGAAGGTGAACCCCACCGTTACTGTATGAAACATTCGCATATCACAAACTTGGCAGAGAGACTATTCGTCACCACTGGTCATTCCTTAAAGGCATGCCATCCAGTGAAGGCATATGGAAGGCCATATCAATTCCAGTGAACAAGGGGACACTTCCTTCCACCCTCTCATTCCCTGTGGGAAAACTCCACCTGAAGGCCCCTGAAGCTAAGTGAAAAGTGCAACCTCTCATAGACCTAAGACATGCCTACAGCGAACAGTGTAATTCTCCAGGGAGAAAACAACTCCATCCAGACAGTGGAAGACACCCTCACTCCCATGGACGTAGTTCTTCTTGTTCCAAGTTACTGTCCTGACAGTAGATGACATTTATGCTGTTGTTGTCAGGCTAAGGCATGGACAGAACCTATCTATCCCCACGCTTCTGGAAAGAAAACCGTATAGGCGATAATCATTGTCACAACCTACCCATCACCTATAACAAGCAACAAGGGGCCATTACTACTCTTTGAACATTGTAGTTCCCTTAGAAATAATATGAGCCACGATATATAGAGACTGTAGCCACCTAAACAGTGTGACTACTCCCAAACAAAAAATGTAATAACCCCATTAGCGTATCACCCTTCTTCAGCCCCCTACTTGAAATGCTGAAGGGTTCCGGGGCTCAGAGCTGGGTCCCCCTCTTCCCTCCTCCATCTGTTGCTGGTTCCCTTAGTGATCTCTATCAGCCCCATGGTTTCACATGCCATCTCTGTGCTGATCACACCCAAATCTTTTTCCTCCAGCATAGGACTCACCACTGGCTTCCCAATCTCACACATCAAACTGCCTCACCAGCGCTTCCATTTTGATTTCTCAAGTTTGCCAAGTCAAAATGGTTTCCCTGAGCTCCCCAAAACTGTCCCCACCCCAGTCTCCCCCATTTTGGGAACCTGAAACACCATTTTGCAAGTTGCCCTGGCTGAATTCCTTGGTGTCATCTTTGACCCCTTTCTGTCACCCATCACCCAGTCTGAAGGGAACTCCCATATATGCTCTACCTTCAACTGTTTCAAAATCAGCTACTCTTCGGGGCACCTGGGTGGCTCAGTCAGTTAAGCGTCCGACTTCAACTTAGGTCACAATCTCGCGGTCTGTGAGTTCGAGCCCCACGTCGGGCTCTGGGCTGATGGCTCAGAGCCTGGAGTCTGCTTCGGATTCTGTGTCTCCCTCTCTCTCTCTGACCCTCCCCTGTTCATGCTCTGTCTCTCTCTGTCTCAAAAATAAATGTTAAAAAAAAAATTTCAAAATCAGCTACTCTTCACCATCACCACCCCACTGATCTGGGCACTCCTCGCTGGCCTCCTGGCTGCCACTTGTGCCCCACCTACAGCTAGAGGGGTTCTAGTAAATCAGATGATATCCCTTTGCTGCCCCAAATCCTCTGTTCACTGGGAATAAAAGCCAACTCCCTGAAGTGGCCAGCAAGGCTCTTCCTCCCTGCCCTCACCTCCCACCTTTCCCCTCCATTTCCTTGCCAGCCGCACTCCAGTCTCTGTGCTATTTCTTCAACAGGCCAGGCATATGCCTGCCTCAGGGATTTTGCCTGTGCTGTTCCATCTGCCTGGAAGGCTTTTCCTGCGGAAGTCTGCATAGCTCTGCCCTTCGTCCCCTTCAGGGTTTTACTCAGAAACCACCTTCCCAATAAGCCCTACCTGACCACTCTCTTTTCTTTTTCTTTTTTTCTTTTCTTTTTTCCCCTTTCCTTTCCTTTCCTTTTTTCTTTTCTTTTTTCTTCTCTAAGTAGGCATCATGCCCAGCACAGAGCCCAACTCAGGGTTTGAACTCATGACCCCAAGACCCGAACTGAGATTGAGTCAGAAACTCGGGGTGCCTGCGTGGCTCAGGAGGTTAAGCGTCTGACTTGGGCTCAGGTCATGATCTTGCAATATATGAGTTTAAGCCTTGCGTCAGGCTCTGTGCAGACAGCTTAGAGCCTGGAACCTGCTTCAGATTCTGTGGCACTTTCTCTCTCTCTCTCTCTCTCTCTCAAATAAATAAACTAAAAAAAAAAAAAAAAAGAGTCAGAAACTCAACTGACTGAGCCACCCAGGTGCTCCTGACCACTCTGTTTTAAATTGAAGCCCCCTTCCTGGACCCCTATGTCCCTTCTATGCACTATTTTTCTCCATTGCACTTATCCTCATGTGGCATGTATTTCTGTAATGTATTTGCTCTTCTTCTGAATCCCCCCTCTATAATGTCAGCTCTACGAGGGTAGTGATTTTTGCCTGTGTTGTTACCTACTGTGTCCCCAGAGCCTGGCACAATGCCTGGCAATCTAGAATGAATGAATAAGTTCATCTCTGGATAGTGAATCCCCATGTACCCAATGTAATACCAATAAATGTAGCCCCATACACACAGAGAAACTCTCATGGACAGCTGATGCCAACTCAACCCCCTAAAGAGTGTCAACACCATTGTGGACCCCGTATACAAGGAAAAACTCTGCAAAGGTGTGCTTGTCCTACTGAAGGTCAGCTCCACAAAGAAAGGGATTTGGTCTGTTTTCTTCACTGCTCTACACCAAGGGCCTACCCCAAGGTTGGTCATAGAACAGTCTGCTAATACATATCTGCTAAAATGAACTGAGTCCACGTACACTGGTATAAGCCCACAATCAGAGTCCATCTTACAGACAGAACCAAGTCCATAACTGATATAAACTCCCATTTGCAGGGTGGCTCTCGCATGGATAGTGTAAACCCCAGATAGTGCATGCTCAAACACAGCGTGAACCCCAGCAGAGGCAGCACGACCCTCATAAACCTCATACAGACAGGGTAGCCCTCATAAATGACCCAAGTCCCATCCAATAGCACAGTCTTCATAAACTTTGTGAGCCTCGTATACAAAGGCAACCCACATAAACAGTGTAACCCCGTATAGGTGGTGTAACTTTCATAAACAGCGTGAGCCCCATATACGTGGTGAGACAGCAAATAAACAAGGTTGGGCCCCCTCTACAAATAGCGTGTTCCCTCATTAGCGTGCTCTACCCTAGAGGCAACATGGCCCGTTTAACATTGTGTGAATTCCTCCATCAACAGGGTCAGCTCCTTCAACCTGTGTAAACCTGTATGCACAGTGGAGACAAGCACATAAATAGGGTCATTTCTGTAACCAGTGTGACTTTTCATGTGAACAGTGTAGCGCCGTCGTCACCTGGCCTCATGAGTGTAACCCAAGGACACTGGGCCCCCATGTGGACAGTGCCACCTCAGGGGAGCACTCTGTGAGCAGTGTACGGACTTAACAATGTTTCCAATACACCTCAGTGTCACTATGTCAGTTTTATTAAGTCATTGATAATGTAGCCCGAAACCCCATGTTCCATTTAAACTCCCCAGGCCTTTGTAACAACCATCATAAAATTCTATTATCCACCCTCCTCCTAAAAATCCTAGTTCTCCCATAAAAAGTTACACAACTGGGATGCCTGGGTGGTTCAGTCGCTTAAGCATCCAAACTTTGGCTCAGGTCATAATCTCGCAGTTCGTTGGTTTGAGCCCCATGTTTGGCTCTGTATTGACAGCTCAGAGCCTGGAGCCTGTTTGGGTTTCTGTCTCTCTCTCTCTCTCTCTCTCTCTCTCTCTCTGCCCCTCCCAGGCTTGTGCTCTCTCTCTCTCTCTCTCTCTCTCTCTCCAAAATAAATAAACATTAAAAAAGAAAGTTATGGAACTGGGGCGCCCAGGGGGCTCAGTTGGTTAAGCGACCGACTCTTGGTATGGCTCAGGTCATGATCTCGCAGTTAGTGAGTTTGAGCCCCACACCAGACTCTGCGCTGACAGCGTGGAGCCTGCTTGAGATTCTCTCTCTCTCCCTCTCTCTCTGTCCCTCCCTGCTCAGGCTCTCTCTCTCTCTCTTTCTAAATAAAAATAAATAAACTTTATTTAAAAAGTTACCTAACTTCCCTGCAGCGCACACAGGTATGAGGACAGGATGACTCCCCAGAGGGTAGTATAACTTGTCATGAACACTGAGGCCCCAAATAAAGACCCAGAAATGGTGAATTAATTCCTAAGTGGCAGGGATTTCCTGGGGCCCAGCACAGGATAGGGCACATAAAAACTGCCACTTCTAGAGGCACGTGTGGCTCAGTCGGTTAAGCATCTGGCTCTTGATTTCAGCTCAAGTCACGATCTCATTGATTGTAGGATCGAGCCCTGTGTGGAGCCTGCTTGGGATTCTCTGTCGGCCCCTCCCCCACTTCTCAAAAAGAAATAAATGAACATTAAAAGGGGCACCTGGGTGGCTCAGTTGTGTGCCGACTTTGGCTCAGGTCATGACCTTGCGGTTCGTAGGTTCAAGCCCCATGTTGGGCTCTGTGCTAACAGCTCAGAGGCTGGAGCCTGCTTCAGATTCTGTGTCTCCCTCTCTCTCTGCCCCTCCCCTGCTCACACACACACACACACACACACACACTCTCTCTCTCTCAAAATAAATACATAAACACACAAACATTAAAAAAAATCGCCACTCCTATTTACTGAGCACTTACTATATACAAGACCCTGGACCTGGACTCGGCATCTCATTTCATCATCACGTCAACTTTATCAGGTAGGTACTCCGATGATCCCCATTTTTCAGATGAGAACAGTGAGACTCAGAGAGGTTCCAGGCCCACGCTAAACATTGTTACAGCTGGGACATCAAGTGCTAGACCACGGTGCCTCCTGATAGCTCGGCAAATGCTCCAGAGATAGGTTAAACCCTGGAATCCTTTCAAACACTTCCGCCACCACCACTACCAGCACCACAAGCAGCACACACGTACGAAGTGTGCAGAAGGTGGCCAGTTAAGACTGAGGCAGCATAAACCCTTCAGGTAGTGATAACCCCCTGGATACCAACAATCACGACAATAGCTAAGATCTTTGCGGGTTTACTCTGCTGGAGCCACTTGTCCCAAATGCCTTGCACATCTAAATTCATCATAACCCTAGGCCAAGGGCTATCCGTTTGTTTGTTTGTTTGTTTGTTTTTAATTATCCCCATACAGATGCAGAAATGGAGGCACAGAGGGATTAAATGGCTTGCCCGAAGTCACACAGCCAGAGAAGAAGCCCAGCTGGGTTTGACCCCAGTAGCCTGGCTAAGCCTGTATTATCCCGCTTCCGGCAACATCACCCCCCACCTTGCAGGACAGTGTAATGTCAATGAACCGTGTACTAAGTTAATTACATTTTATGTAATTCTCTCAGGGGCAGGGTACTATGCGCACCTTTCCTTGATGACAGGATGACAGGAAAAATAGGCCCTTGGACGGTGTGAATTCCCACAGACAGGTCTCCTTTGTGCATGGTGTAACTCCAACAAGCAGTGAGGATTCCTGTGTGAACACTGTAAACTGACCACAGCCAAGACGATCCTGAAGGGACAGGAGAGGTTCCCTTTCACTACATCAGAGGGCTCCCTGGGCAGGGTGAGTTCCTTCGCGGACAGTGCACACCTCCCTCCCCACTGACAGGCTAACTCTCCCCCACACCTGATGCCAACTGACTATGGAACGTGAAACACCATCCTGATCAACGGAAGTCTCTAACGCAATATAATCTCTGGGCAATGTGAACTCCCACCCAGCACGCACTTCCCCGTGGACACTATAATGTCTCACCTCCATGGCAAAATTAACAAGGACAGGGCACATCTCCATGTATGGGGGACCCTCTGCAGCTGCTGTGAACCCCTTCTGTAACAGCGTGAACCATTCTCCAAGGGTCTACCTAAATAGGCAATGGGAACTCTCTGATGAGTATAAACTTCCCTCAGACCCAGCATCTACCCAATGCACACGGTCTAACCTGCCCTGTAAAAGCTCCCTCAAAGTCCACTCAGTTTTTCAGTGCAAACTCTTCTAGAATGTTATGAAAACAGTATAAAATAGCATGATAGTATGAAATGGTGTAAGTCATAATACACTAGTGTAATAGTGTAAGTGTAAATAATAGTGTAAGATTCCTTCCCACTGATTCTCTTTCCCTCTTTCTCTGCCCCTCCCCTGCACGCCTACTCTCTCTTTCTCTCAAAATAAATAAATGAACGTTAATAAAAATTGAGGGGCACCTGGGAGGCTCAGTTGGTTGCGCGTTCGACTTTGGCTCATGATCTCACAGGTCGTGAGTTTGAGCCCAGCATCAGGTTCTGCACTGACAGCGCAGAGCCTACTTGGGATTCTCTCTTCTCTCTCTCTGCCCTTCCCCCACTCGTGAAGTTGTAGACAGTGAAATTTCCCCCACTCTCAAAGCAAATCTCCTGTGGACAGTGGATAATGTGACTCTCCTTCAATCTCAGTGAACCCCATTGGACAACTGAGATTGCTTCCTAGCCCCCGGGGTTAACTGGCCATATGTCTCAGCACATTCTCGCACCGGTAGTGGGAATGTTGTACCGTCTGCACCTGCAATAGACTGGGTTCATTTGCTTCTCAAGCGATGTGAATCCTGTGTGGATACCGGGAACCCATCACAGGCAGCAAAAGCCTCTCCTAAGGCCAGTGTCCACTGCTCCCCATTACCCTCTATTTAGGGCAAATCCAACGTGGAGAGTTTGGATGCCCTGCAGACAGCCCCATACCTGGTGTAAGCCCCAGATTTGGGCTGCCGGAATCTACTACCGACAGGGCATATCCCTCTCCTCCCTACCCCGTGTGAACCACCCCCTAACCTGAGACCTTAAAAAAATCTCGGTCCCGCCAAGAGCGAACACCCACAAAGTAGCTCTCTACAGAATGTAGTGTGAAGGGAATGTGGTGTGAAGCGCCACGAAGCGCTACATTTTCCCATCTTGTACCCCCACGAGCCTGGGGGGAGGCTGTCAGAAAACTGCACCGCCCTAAACGCCAAAGTCTTCGAAGAGGGGACTTGTCTCCAGGGTCCTCCAAGCCCCAGGCCGCGCGCGTTCACTCCACTGCAGCGCGCGCCACCCCACACGCGCACGTTCTCTCCCCTCCCGGTGGCAACAGGGCTTTCCGCGGGGCCGCGCCGGACTTTCTGAGGCTGTTGATTGGTCACAGTCCCGGCCACCCTACAGCCAATCAAGCGGGGGAAAGGTGACATCACTCGTTCTCCTCCCCTCCCCCCCCACCCCAAACTTCCCTACTCTCGGCTACCGACAGCAACAACCACGTGGGGGGGGGGTAACAGAGTAAAACCCGGTGAGGTCATTGCACCGCCCCGCCCGCTGCTGATTGGCTGCGGGGCTTGCGGGTGGCGGTTGGCTGCTCCTCGCACCTCCCCCTCGTGCCGCTACCGCCGCCACTGAGAGGAGCCACTAGCGACGCCAGAGCCGGGAATCGGGGTGAGTCGGGGCCCTGGGTCTAAGATGCTCCTGGTGTGCAGTGAGACTTACAGGAACTGCCCTGTCCGACTTTTTCTCCTCGCCCGGGTTCTTTGGTGCTACAGCACTCTGTCACATGGGAGTTGTAGTCTGCTTTGTACTATCGACTATGGGCCGGAGCCGTAAGAAGACTACCATTCCCAGCAGGAATTGCGACGAGCCGGTCAACAAACGCTCAGGCCACGCCTTCTAAGCCTGCTTATTGGACAGCCTATCCCTAAGCCCTTCCTTCTTGCACTTCATTGGCTACTGTCCCTCACAGAGGCTGGGTTCCGGCCTAGAGTGCAGGGCGACTGGGTACTGTATTCGTCAGTCTGCACTAAGACGGCCTGCAATTGGCCAAGGCTGAAGTCCATCACTTGTTGTGGGGAAGGGCCCTAGGCAGATCAGGCGGTCGTAGGCTCAGGTTGGTGTCGGTCCCAGAGGGAGGCCGGTCTTGGACTTTGGCCCCTCCCCCTGGCGCTGCCGGGTGGGCGGGATTGGCCTTGGCGAATGTCGCTCGTCGTGGAGAGGCGGAGCCGACTGAGCTGCGAATGTCTATTGGTCTAGGACGGCGCCGGTCAGCGGGGTTGTGGCCGGTGATTGGCTGGCTGCTCCAGCTGTTGCAGGTCCATTCACCATTTTGTGTGTTGGAGTAAAAAAAAAAAGGGAGAATCGAGAGGGAGAGCCGGAGGGGGGGCGGGGAGGGACCGGACCGGACCGAGCCGGGGCCACGGCCCCCCGCCCCGAAACCCCGCCGAGCCCGAGGTGAGGGGCGGGGCCAGGGCTGACACGGGCAGGGGGGATTTGGGGTGCTGGGGGCCGAGAGGGGACAGGTGGCAGGGACGGGGAGGGGGTACAGAGGAAAAAAGGTGATTTGGATGGTGGGAAAGGGGGATAGAGTGGATGAAGTGGTGGGTAGGAAGAGTGCTAGAAAAGGGGTGACGGAGAGGGGATGGTGGGTAGAGAATGGGTAACAGGAATGGAGGGGTGACAGGACTAGATCAGGGTGACAAGGGAGAGGGAGGGGACAGAGTTGGAGGGGTGACAAGGAGAGGTGATGGAGAGAAAAGGTGACAGGTCCAGAGATGGCTGACCGGAGAGTGACTGGGAGGAAGAGGTGACAAAGATAGATGAGGGTGACAAGGAGAGGGTGACTGAGGAGGGGGGCTAGGGCCTGTGAGGAGAGAGGCAGAGGTAGAGGTGGTGACAGGATGGCAGAGAGAGTGGCAGAGAAGCTAGTGCCAGGAGGGCTGATGGGAGCAGAGGGCATGAGACCCTGAAGAACCAGAGCCTGGGCCTGCCTGGGCTTCAGGAGTTACTGCTCAGATTCTGAAGGAGGTGAGGGCCCACAGGGCCTTGGGTGGGAGTTATCCAAAGTGGGGTGGACAGGAAGAGAGGAGGCCCCAGGGGAAAGAAAAAGGTTTGGCTTCTGGGGTGAAGAGACTGGACCAGGCAGCAAGGTCCAAGGGGGCCAGGCGGTATGGTTGTAGGCCCTGGGTGGGGTATGCAAAGGTTTGTGTTTGGGCAGGACTGGGGCCGCATCTCAGTCCCCAGGACGGTGGCCCAGCGGGTCAGTGGGGAGAAGGTGGTGGCAGCTGCCCAAGTCATGGGCACCTGAATGCCTGCCCCAGTGTGAGAAGCCCCGGGCCCTACGGACTCTGCCTGGGAGGACCCCAGGTTTGGCCCAGAGAAGGAGCAGGCAGGGTTTGCAGGGTCCACAGGAGGAGCAGGCCCCAAGTAGGAGAACACAAGATCAGGGGTCCTGGGGGAGCTTGAAGACTGAGTCAGGGGTGTCTCTGATTGTGTTTGAGTTATGGTCCTGGACTCCCCCCACCCTCCCAGAGGCCCCCTTTTGGCCTCTCAGGTTCTCTTAGTCACTTCAGAGTAAAGTTTTTTCCCTTTTCTTTTCTCAGGGCAGCTTGAAAGGGGGCGGGCAGTAATGACTGTTCAGGAAGTGGGTGAGGTTGGCCTGCTGGGCTTGCCCTGCTCTCTTTGACCTTCTCCCACTTACCCCACCTGGAGTCGGAGGGCATATTTGGGGGCCCCAGGGGGCCCGGCCAGCTCAGCCACCCTGCCAGAGGCAGCCCAGTGAGGGCGGGGGATGCGTGCAGGCCAGAAGGGGGGCTGGGCTTGCTGGTATCACGCTGGGTGCTGTGGGGGGAGGGGCAGGCTCCCATCCAGTGGGACAGCGAAACCCTGGGGTGTAGCTCTGTGTCCCACTGTGTGATGACGTGTGTGTGCCTCTGTGTGTGTTTCTGTGCGCGTGCGTGTGCTCATGCACGGCCCCGTGGCAGCACTGGGGATAAGCTCTTGCCCCAGACGTGCCCCTGCCTGCTCCCTGCCAGGATCTGGGGAGATGGCTATACCTGGCAGGCCCGGGGTGCAGAGAAGAGTGGGCAGCCGTCCCTCAGGACTTTCAGCTGCCTACTCCTTCCCACAATGTCTGGCCATGCCAGGCTGCTCAGAGGGGTGGGGGTGGGGGTGGAGAGAGGCTCACATCACAGCCCAGTCACCTCCTTTTCTGTGACTGTGTTCCTGTGCATGTGTGTGTATGAGTGTGTGTGCTCTCTGGACGGTGACAGTGCAAGGAAGCGTGCCCTCTGGATCATGTGACAGGCGGCACACTGAAATGGTTAGGAGCACAGACTCGGGAGCCACCAGATTGCCTGGGTTCAGACCCTAGCCCTGCCATTTCCTAGCTGGAAGAATTTGAGCAAGTTGCTTGAGCTCTCTGTGCCTCGGTTTCCTCAAGTAGGGCCGTTAGTAGCACCTGCCTTTTAGGACTGTCATGAGGATGAAATGGGTTAATAAAATCAAGTTTGGCCCATGGCTTGGCGCAGAGTGAGTGCTGTACAGGTGTGAACTGTTACTGCTTCTTGTGTCCCCTCGGGCAGTTACAGGGTGTGCACACACCTGCTGTGGCCTCTGTAGAGAGAGCAGATATGTGTAAGTGTCCCCAAGCAGCCAGAGCATATAACTCAGGGGACATGGGTGCCAGTCAGGGGCCCACACGAGTTGAGGACAGCCAGGAAAGAGGCTTTGGGCATCATGGAGTTGAGGCAGTGGCCTCAGCAAGTGGGAAGTCTTGGGGGACACTGGGTCTGGGGACTTCCTGAGTTGCTCCCGATGATCCCTGTCTGCCTTCCCATCTGCAGGTGGACAAAAGATGAAGCCAATGAAGAAGGCATGTGCCGGCCTCCCAGGTTCTGGCAGTGGTGGCAAGTCCCCACCAGCCACCCGGGCCAAGGCCCTGAGACGGCGAGGGGCCGGGGAGGGCGACAAGCCAGAGGAGGAAGACGATGAGGCACAGCAGCAGCAGCAGCCTCCGGGGCCAGAAGAGGCTGAGGAGGGTGAGGAGGAGGAGTCTGAGCGGGGCCCTGGGGCTGAGGGGCTGCTCCCGGAGCTGCATCCTGACGACTCGGCAGCCCCAGGCCCAGCCGAGGACCCCAAGGTAGAGGGGGAGGCAAGCCGCTGGGAGCCCTCGCTCAGCCGTAAGACGGCCACGTTCAAGTCTCGAGCGCCCAAGAAGAAGTATGTGGAGGAGCATGGAGCTGGCAGCGGTAGCATTGGGGCGGCTGGGGCCCCTGAAGAGCGGGCACGGACCCCTGAGGAGGCCGGCACCCTGGGTGTACCTCCACGGCCACCCACCTCCACCCGTTCCTCTTCCACCGACACGGCCAGCGAGCACTCAGCTGATCTGGAGGATGAGCCGGCCGAAGCCTGTGGGCCAGGTCCCTGGCCCCCAAGTGGAACCAGTGGTGGATATGACCTGCGGCAGCTGAGGTCCCAGCGGGTGCTGGCTCGGCGTGGAGATGGCCTCTTCCTGCCGGCCGTGGTGCGCCAGGTGCGCCGAAGCCAGGACCTAGGGGTACAGTTCCCTGGGGACCGGGCCCTGACGTTCTACGAGGGGGCACCTGGCGGCGGTGTAGATGTGGTCTTGGATGCCACGCCGCCGCCGGGCGCCCTGGCGGTGGGCACGGCCGTGTGTACCTGTGTGGAGCCTGGTGTGGCTGCCTACCGTGAAGGTGTGGTGGTGGAAGTGGCCACCAAGCCAGCTTCCTACAAGGTCCGCCTCAGCCCTGGCCCCAACTCCCAGCCGGGCCCACCAGCCACCCTGCCACAGCCCCCACAGCTGCCACACCGTGAGCCCGAGGAGGCCGTGTGGGTGGCCCGCTCCAGCCTCCGCCTGCTGCGGCCCCCCTGGGAACCCGAGGCCCTGCCGAGGAAGCCCCCCGCGGGCCCCGAGGAGGAGCAGGCTGAGCCAGGGGGTACCCTGCCACCCTGTCCTGCTGCCCTGGACCCCAAGCAGCCTGAGGATGCTGAGGTCTCTAAGATCAGCTTCGGTGGCAACCTGGGGGCTTGTGAGGAGGGCGAGGAGAAGCACCCGCCAGCCCTGGGCACCCCGGCCCTGCTCCCACTGCCCCCGCCCCAGCTCCTGTCACCGCCACCCAAGTCACCGGCTTTTGCAGGCCCAGGCCGCCCTGGGGAGCAGCCCTCGCCCTGCCAGGAGGGAAGCCAGGGCGGCAGCCGTAGCAGCAGCGTGGCCTCTCTGGAGAAGGGGGCTGCGCCAGCCGCCCGGGCCCGCACACCGTTGACAGCTGCCCAGCAGAAGTACAAGAAGGGCGACGTGGTCTGCACACCCAATGGAATCCGCAAGAAATTCAATGGCAAGCAGTGGCGGCGGCTGTGCTCTCGAGACGGCTGCATGAAGGAGTCGCAGCGGCGGGGCTACTGCTCGCGCCACCTGTCCATGCGAACCAAGGAGATGGAGGGCCTGGCGGACAGTGGCCCAGGTGGGGCTGGGCGGCCGGCAGGCGTGGCAGCACGCGAGGGCAGCACCGAGTTTGACTGGGGTGACGAAACATCGCGGGACAGTGAGGCCAGCAGTGTGGCGGCCCGTGGGGACTCACGCCCACGCCTGGTGGCTCCTGCTGACCTGTCACGCTTTGAGTTCGATGAGTGTGAGGCGGCTGTGATGCTTGTGTCCTTGGGCAGCTCCCGCTCGGGCACACCCTCCTTCTCTCCAGTCTCTACACAGTCGCCCTTCTCACCTGCCCCATCACCCTCCCCTTCACCGCTCTTTGGCTTCCGCCCCGCCAACTTCAGCCCCATCAACGCCTCACCGGTCATCCAACGCACTGCTGTTCGCAGCCGCCACCTAAGTGCCAGCACCCCGAAGGCAGGAGTGCTGACGCCACCAGACCTGGGCCCCCACCCACCACCACCTGCCCCCAGAGAGCGCCATTCTTCTGGCATCCTACCCACCTTCCAGACCAACCTGACCTTCACCGTGCCCATCAGCCCTGGGCGGAGGAAGACAGAGCTGCTGCCCCACCCGGGGGCATTGGGGGCTCCTGGCGCAGGGGGCGGAGGAGCCACCCCAGACTTCCCCAAGAGCGACAACCTAGACTCTGGTGTGGACTCGGTGTCTCACACACCTACACCCTCCACACCGGCTGGCTTCCGGGCTGTGTCACCCGCCGTGCCCTTTTCCCGCTCCCGCCAGCCCTCGCCATTGCTGCTGTTGCCCCCACCTGCCGGCCTGACCTCGGATCCTGGGCCTTCTGTGCGCAGGGTTCCTGCCGTGCAGCGGGACTCACCCGTCATCGTTCGCAACCCCGACGTGCCGCTGCCCTCCAAATTTCCAGGGGAGGTGGGCACTGCTGGTGAGGCTCGGGCAGCGGGACCTGGGCGGGGTTGCCGAGAGACCCCGGTGCCCCCTGGGGTGGCCAGTGGGAAGCCTGGCCTGCCCCCGCCTCTGCCAGCCCCCGTGCCCATCACCGTGCCTCCAGCCGCGCCGACTGCTGTGGCCCAGCCGATGCCCACCTTTGGCCTGGCTTCTTCACCCTTCCAGCCGGTGGCCTTCCACCCCTCACCTGCTGCCCTATTGCCCGTCCTGGTGCCCAGCAGCTACACCAGCCATCCTGCCCCCAAAAAGGAAGTCATCATGGGCCGGCCTGGGACAGGTAAGAGATGTGGATGGGCGGGCTGGGTAAGGGCTCATTTTGAACAGGGCCACTTGCAAACTGGCTCTCGGGAGAGGTGAGCTCCCCACCTGGAGAGGGGTTTAAGGGGAGATTAGCCTCCTCTCTGCATAGATGTTTCAGTGGGAATTAACGTGGGCAAGGGACTGGACTTTGAAGGCTAGTGCAGTGTTTCCAGAGGCCTCCTGCTGGGAATGCATCCTCAGGGGTCTGTCAGTCAGCAAACCTTTCCTAAGTCTTTGGAGCCAGGCCTCCACAATCCTGATGGGGTAAGAGAGTAACAGAGGTGATAATTGTGATGACAGCTCCCATGTCTGGAGGACTGGACTGGTGGGGGCATCACCATGTTAAGTATTGTGTGTGTTATCTCGCCGAGCCCTCCCATCCACCTTGTAATGTACTGGGGCCTGTTTTAAGCCCTTTTGAAATATTAGCTCCTTTAGTCTTCATAACCCTAACAGGTGGGTGCTATGATTATGCTCCTTTAGAGGAAACTGAGGCCAGGTCACTAACTTGCCCTGGGTCACATGGCTAGCAAATCCTGGAACCAGCCTTCAAAGCCAGGCAGGCTAGTTCATCCCTGCTCAGCTATAGTGCTGGGTTACAGATGGGAAGACGGAGGCTCCAACAGGGCCTTCTGCCTCGGGGGGGCAGGATCGGGACGGGAGCCCTCCTCTTCACGCCTGTGCCCAGTAAATATCACCGGTGCGGCCAGTGCCATGGAGGGGAGCTGGGGGTGTGCTGGGCAGGCCTCCAGGTGTGAAATCTAGTCTGGCTGCCCTCAGGAAAGGGCGTGTAAGCCAAGAGTTGAAGGATGAGTTGGAACCAGCAACCATAGGGTGGAAGAGCCTCCTAGGAGGCCGAAGGGAAGACTCCAAGGCCAGAGGAACACAGCTCAGAAAAGCCAGGGTGGCCAGAGGGCTGAGGCCAGAGGCAGGGAGAGTGACACTTCTGAGATTGTGCCAGAGAGCCAGAGGCCAGGCCAGGTTGGCCCTTGTCAGAGCAACTGTCAGGGAGGGTGACCAGTCACCAGCCCCTTCCCTAGCCTCTTCTTACTTACTTATTTATTAATCCACTGTTGACAATCTGTGCCATTGTGCCTGGCCTTGTGCTGGTTGGTGCTGAGGACATAGCCCTGCCCTCACAGGGTTCACAGTCCCTGGAATAGACAGATCTGTCCTCAGACAGTGAGCATCCAGAGTGGTTAAAGCTGAGGTGGGGGAAGGCTAGGAGGCTATGGGAAGTCAGGGAGGGCTTCTTGGAGAAAGGGCCAGGGTCTCTAAAGTGAGATATGCAGGGTGTTCTAAGTGAGCCTGGCAAGGGGGACCTTCAGGCAAAGGGAAGAGTTTGGGCAAAGTCCTTGAGGCCAAAGTGAGTATTTGAGGGAAGTAGAATCTGCGAAGTCAAGGGCTTTAGAGGATAGGTGAGTGTGGGGATGTGCAGCTATATTCATCAGCAAGGGTCAGATCATTGAGGGCTCTTAGGAGACTTGTGAACTTTATCCCGAGGGCACTAGGGAGCCATGGAAGGTTTTGAGCCGATCTGACTGTGGGTGACCATGGACGGTGAATTCCAGTGCCTGAGACCAGAGGCAGGGGGACCAGGGAGGAAGGAGGTCGGGGTGGGGATCTGGGTGGGAGCTGGGACTGCAGCAAAGGCTGTTGCAGGAAGGAACCCAGGCCCTGACCTCATGGAGCTCCAGTCTAGACCCAGAGCACAGGGACACAGGGGCTATGCTTGCCCCTCATGCTCATATACTGAGGTTATGAGTTGTGTATTTTTGCCCTGCCCCAGCATCTTTTATATTTGTTACTGTCGTTGACAGGAGCAAGATTCCACAGAAGTGAGCACAGCAGGGATTTCTGTCCTTAGCCACATGAAGAGAGTGAAGCAGAAGGACTCTAACTACCCCCCCCCCCCCCCCCCCACATGCTTACGGCCCCCAACATTGCCGTCATAGCATTGGGTCATGTGACCCTGACTGCTGCAAGGGGAGGGGTGGCACTGATGGTGGTAACCCGAGGGCAGGCCCAGCAGGATTACTTGCCGCCATTTTTCCAGATGAGGAAAAGTGGCAGGAGAGTCCTAATTAAGGTCATCCAGCCAGGGAGGGTCAGGAATGGGCCTTGGACCAGGTCTCCCAATCTCCAGATCAGAGCACTCTTAACTGTCAGAAGTTACAGAAGTCCTAATTTCTCAAGCACCACCCGTGCATGTGCGTGGTACACTGCTAAGTGCCGGCTGAGCATTTACTCACTGAATCCTCACAACACCCCAGGAGGTCAGCACCATTATTATTTCTAGTGTTCAGAGGAGGAAAGAGCACCCCAAGAGGTTAAGTGACTTTCCCAAGGTCACCCAGCTAGGAAGAGGAAGAACCAGGATTTGAACCCAGGCTCTTAAGTAGTCTCGGTAACAATGATAACGATAATAGTAACCACTCCTTATTAAGCATTTACCATGTGCCCAGCCCTAGGCGTTGGGCCATCTCGCCAAATCCACCTGATGCTATGCAGAAAGGATTATCAGCCCTGCGTTGGAGGGGGGGTGGGGTGGGGGGGCTGGGGCGGTGGTGGCGGGAAACCGAGGTTCAGGGAAGGGAGGCTGCAGGCCATCTGGTCGTCAGAACTTGTCCAGTGCCTGTCCTGGCGGTTCTGAGCAGCGCCTCTCTGACAACACCCATGCTGAGGTATCCAGGCTGCCCTCAGGTTCCCAGCCAGCAGATTCTTTTGTTCTTTTCCCAGAGGCCTCCCCAAACCCTTGGTAGGCAGGCACCTGGGGCCTTTTCCCTCTGAGGCCTAGGTAAGGGCAGAACCGTGCTCGGTGGCATAGTGAGGCCGTGGTCCTGTCCCTTTCTGCCCGCTCATGCCAAGGCCTGACCCTCACTCAGGGCAGCAGGTGTGAGGGGGCGGCCTGGGACAGCTTGCCTGCTCCTGCCCCCCGCCAGGCATTTGCTTCCGCTGGGGGACGTGCCGGGGCAGGCGGCCGGCATTCTCCACATTCTGTGCGTGGCCAGGCCAGCCAGCTGCCATTGCCACCTCCCTCTGACTCTTCCCGCCTGCTCCCCAGGAGAGGAAGCCGCCCCAGGGCCTGCAGCCCCAGCCCAGGAGGCCAGATGTCTCAGCCCCATTCCTGGCAAGGCCTTCTTTCTAGCTCCCAGCTTCTGCCTGGCTTCGCTGTACTGACAGGCAGTGCCCCCTCTCTAGGCCTCTGTCTGCCTGTTCTGCCTCTCTTTGAGCCACTGTATGTCTGTCTGTCTCTGCCTTGGGTTCCTACATCTGTCTGTGTAGCTCTCTATTTCTGGGCCTGAGTCTCTCTCACTGGACTTCTGTCTCTCTGTCTGTCTCTCTATATCTTTCTTGGTTTGTCCCTCCCTTAGACATCAGTCCTTGTCTGAGCTTTCGTCCCACCTTCTGTTTTGGCCCCCTGTCTTGGGATCCTGTGTCTCTGGGCTTCCCCTGGCCCTCCTCCCACTCTTTAGACAGACTTGCTGCCCCCATCATAGCCCCTCACCACTACTCTGTGCACATCGGGTGCTCCCTCCCTTTAAGTGAGTGGACAGGTGCCAAGTACTAGGTCCCTTACTCCGTTCTTGGGGAGTGTTGGGAGGTTGTACAGGCCTGGGAGCCCCCTCCTGCCCACCACTGTCTCTGAAACGTGTTGAGAGGTGTCAGGAGCCTCCTGCAGACCTATCTACATTCGAGCACCTGTTCCCAAGTCAGGCAGGAAGGCGGGGGCTGCATGGGCCAAGCTAGGAGATCCGGCTGTGGGGGAACAACAGGAAAGCAGCTCCTGTGCCCACCCACCTGCTAGAGGGCATGACCCAGACCACCCTTGCCACCCCCTCAATGCCTTGCAGGAGACACATTTGGTGCCAGCTCCATTTAATGGAGTCCCAACATACTATACCCCAGTGAACGGGACCTCAGAGACCAGGCAGTACCCACCAACTATGCTTGGCCTGGTGGGGAAAATGAGGCCCAAAGAGGAGTCTAGGTTCTCCTGACTCCCCAAATCCAGATTCTGCCCACCAGAATTTCCATTTTGTCTCAAACAGTGAACTCCATCTCTCTGATCAGAAGCCTCTCCTCCCCTCCACCAGGCCCAAGCTGAGCAGCCCTGGGGGAAATGGGTGGGGAAGGCAGACATGGATGCAGGCTCAGGCAAAGAGCAGAGGGAGGTACAGAGTCTGGGGAAGCCAGAGGATAGTGACAACTTTGTGGCTCAATGCAGAGTGATGAGGGAGGTACAGGTAGGCTTCTCACTGGAAATGACCTTTGAGCTGAAGCGTGAGGAATGAGTGGATTTCAGGAGAGTGAAAGAAAGGGAAGGGTGTTCCTGGCCAAGGCAGCCATAGGAGCAAAGGCCAGGAGGGGTGAAAGTGCATGACCTCTCAGTGGCTGGTTGAAGCTGGAGCTGACACTAGAGCCTAGGATTGGCAGAAAGGTGCCAAGGAGCACGCATCTAGCCAGGCTAGGTTTGAATGCCAGTCCGTGAAGAGCCAAGAGTTTAGAGTAGGAGAGGGAAAAGGTTAAGATCTGGGTGTCAGAGATTCCTGGAGACTGCCCTGGAGAGGAAGGAGGCCTATACTGGGAAGACTGGATGACTTTAGGGGAGAGAAGGGAAGGGGCGTTTTTTGAGGTAGTTGGAGTCAATCTCAAGCGACTTCGTGGAAGAGACCCCAGCACCAGGCGCTGTGAGGGGTCAGGCTGCCTCCTGGTGGCTGCGGGCGGCAAGTGGCGGGGGTAGACGGCGCGCGCATGCGCAGCGCGCGCGGGAAGGGGGTGCGGCCCGGAGCCCCCGGCGCCCGGGCATTAATGGCTCCATTAGTGGCCGGGAGGGAGGCGCATTAGCGGCGGCGACGGCGTCTGGCTCCCATTACCACCGGCGGCAGCGGCTGCACCGCAGGCGGCTGGATCCTAGCCCGCCGCGCCGCCTCCTCCGCCCGCACCCCGTCCCCTGTTCCCGCTCCCCACGGGGGCCTGGGCTAGGGAACCCCTGTCTCCCCATTTCCGCAGAAAAGCTGATTGTGAAGCCAGGCAGACCTGGGTTCAGATCCCAACCGTGCCACCTCCTGACTGCAAGATCCTACTCTCCTCTGATCCTTTTTCTTGCGAAGCAGCCGGGGAAACAGGGTGTACCGGGGGCTTTGCAGATCCGGACAGGTACCCCGTGAGGGCCGCGCCCAGCCCCCGCCGGCACCCAGGGGCGCGGGAACCCGCGCCCTAGGGGTAGGCCCCGGGCGTGGGGCCTCGGTCTTTCCCATTGGCCGCCTCCGCGCCTGCTGACGCTGATTGGCCGAGACCCCCCCCCCTTCCCCGTCGTTGCGCCATTAACCCCTAAGGGGCCGCGCCCTAGGGCTGGGTGGCGCCCCCCCCCCCCCCCCCCACGCAGACAGCTCGGGTGCCAGCTGGCCCGCGCCCCGCCGCGGCCCGCGTGGGTGTCAGGCCGGCCGGGCGCCCGCCCGCCCTCCCAGCACAAAGCGGCTTTGTGGGGCCCGCCGGGGGCTGGCTGGGGGCCAGGCGGCGAGTGGAAAATCTCGTGAGCGCGGGGAGGGGAGGAGAAGGCAGGGCGGCGCCCCCTCCTCCGCCCGGGTTGGGGCGCCTCCCCCAGTCCGCGCCGACCAGCCCTCTCAAGCCCTGGTGCCTGTACACTCCCCCCCCCCCCCCCCCCTTCCCCCCCCCCATCCCCATTCCCCCCCCCCGTCCTATGCTGTCCATCTCCCAATCCCTGGGGACCCTCCCCCACACCTCTCGCCTGCCTCTTTCCCTCCTAGTCCCCCTGCCTACCCCAGCCCCACTCACACTGACTCACCCCGGCGCTATTTTTAGGCCCCCATCCCTCCCGAGCCGCACCAGCCCAATCCTGGGCTCGTTCCCCAGGCAACCCTGGCCGTCGCCGACGCCGCACGGGGTGGGTGGGTGGGTGGGTGTGTATGTGGAGAGCGGGTGAGGGGAGCTGGGGACACCGGGGTGGTGAGCCGAGGCGGGGACCCAGGCCTGGAGAGCAGGGTGGGGAGCCACGGGCGACAGGGGCGTGGTGCCTCTTGGGCTCAATAAATGGGCCGGTGAGTTCAGAGTGTGTCTGCCTGTCCCTCAGTCTGTCAGCATCCCTGGCTGTACGCCCCAGGCCTCTGGGCAGGCCTCAGCCTGTGCCACCCTGGGTGGCAGTTGGTGTCTCTGTCTGGGCTCCCTGTCCCCAGGCTGGGGGTGGGGTAGTGCTTCGGGGCTGTTTGGGGCCAAACCTTTTGTGGAATTGGTAATGGGGTGGTGCAGGGGATGGCTGCACCATAGTTCTGCCTGAGTACCTGCCTTGAGCAAAGGGTGGTGTTGCATCCCCACTCACATGGGGCGGGGGCCCTGGTTTGGGAAACCCCCTCAGTCTTTTCCAATTAGGGAGGCCCCAGTTAGGGTTGGGGATGGCTGGAGAGATGGAGCTGTCTGGGGTTGGGACCTGCTCTCTCTTCTCCACCCCTAATCACCCCCACCCAGGGTTTCTCCACTCTGAACAATGGAAGCTAAGTATAGGGCTGGCCCAGTGCCCAGGGCAGGGGGGCCCTTCCCGCCCGGATTCCGGCCCCTCCCTGCCAGGCTGGGCCCCCACTTGGCTGTACCCTACCCTGTAAGGGGCCTCTTCCCATCCCTCCTATGTGGGCACTGTGTCTTCTACCAGATGTGCAACCCTCCCAGATGTGTGGGGCCCTCTTTCCCTGCTGTGCCAGGACCTCGCTCTTTTTCTCACCCTACAGAAGTGGGGGAGCTGGGGGCAGTGTTTCTCTGAGCTGTGGCCCAGGCTGCAGTGCAGTAGGGAAGGGGTTAACTTGCCAGTAGGTGACTCACCGGTGGGGAGAGGAGGGGGCAGCGGTGGGGAGATAGCGGGACACATTGATTTCAGCCTTGATTTCTGCCTCACATTGCAGTCCCTGGGGCAGTGAGGTAATGGAGGGTCTGAGTCTGGGGCTGCATAGGGAGGAGGGGGCAGTCACCTAATAGTCCCTCCAGTGGCCCCCTCCAGGCTCACAGCCAAGTGTCTGGCCCTGCAATCTCTGGAGGTCAGAGGGCTATGGACCTTCCCTTCCCCTCTGGGCTCCGATTACCAGTTTTGCCCCTTTTCCATTTCTTCAGCTCTGTCAGTGGATGGGATAGGCTGGGAAAAGGATTTTGTTTGTGCCTGTCCCTGACTCCACCTGTGTAGGGGCCCACTTTTTGTCCATCTGAGCCTGTGCAACCTTTACCTGCCCAGGTGTGACCCCAGGCCTCTGCCTCTACTGGATGTGACCCCAGGGCCATCTTGGGTGACACAAGACCTCTGCCTCTCTCCCCGGTGGGCCCCAGGCCCTTGCCTGTGTCTCTATGCGTGCTCTCTGACCTTTTCATAGTTCACCAGTTGTGTAGATCTCTTTGTATCACTGTGCTACTATATTCCCCGACCTCTGGGAATGTCTGCCTGGGTCCACCCCCAGGTTGAATTTTCAGTAAAGAGCAGGTGATTTGGAGCTCTGGGCTGTTATGTTCTGGAGGCATGATCTTGCACAATTTATTCAGTTTCTCTGAACCTCATTTTCTCATCTGAACAATGGGCATAATAAAGTGTACCTCCCTAGTGGCTGTGAAGATTCAGTGAACAGTATAATACATGCTGGGTCCCAACACACTGCAGCCCCAGTGTTAGTTTCCTTTCTTCCTCCTGGCCCTTTTCTGGAAGGGGTGGCTCCCAGCCTAGAGTGGTAGGGCCAGCCCACAGTAATGCTCATGACACCCTGCCTTACACTGTCAGTTAGAGGGTCCCAGGCAGCTGCTAAGTGTCAGGCAGTGTAGCTGAATGATGATGAATGACCATGGCACTCTGGATACCTGATGGGACAGGGTACTGAGGTAGTGCTCGCTGGGGTAAGTTTATATAATGTGTGGGGTCAGTACAGTGGCATCTGTGAGAGGTAGCCTGCATCGGGATCGGAGGTGCCAGCAAGGCCACGTGAGAGGGTGTGAAGATGGAAGAGTGTGTGCGGTTGTGTGGGAGGGATGTGGGGTGTGTGTGTGATGGACAAGCAGTGGTTGTGATGAGGTGTGTGAGATGATACTGCTTATTTGATATGTTGTTTGTATGATGATTCATGTGGGCTGGCAATGAGAATATGCGTTGGTGAAGCATGTATGACAAGGCGTGTATGCAATGGGTGATGTGGAGGATGGGTGAGAACGAGTGTGTATGATGATGGATGGGGAGTGATTGGCCGGGAGTGTGGGAGGTACATGTGAACAGGTGTTCGAGGTGTGCGACTTCGTGTGTGGCAGTGTGAGTATAAGACCACGGTACATGTGACTGTGGAGTGTGTATGAGATAATGGGTGTGGCAGGAAAAGTCTTTCTATGAGAGGGGTGTGTGTGTGTGTGTGTGTGTGTGTGTGTGTGTGTGTGTGGTGGGGGTGAGAGTCGGCTGGTGTGAGTTGGCGAGGGCTCGAGGTGGCTTGAGTAGCCCTACCGCGCAGTTCATCTGCCCTGCGGCGCCGTGCGCGCCCCGGCGGGCCAAGCCGCGCGTGAGCATGTTCTTCGCGTGGACTGGACACACGTAGCACCACACACAACCCCGGGGCCTCCGCAGCGCGGTGCCCCGAACCGCCCCCCTGGCTCGCTGCCTTTACTGCAGTGCGCCCTCCCTGCCCCCCTCCTCCCGCGGTCCCGCCCCGGGCCGGCTTGAGGCCAACCGGAGCCCGCCCCGCCCTTCCCTTATTTGCATATGACTGACGTTCCCCCGGGGCGGCCAATGGGGGCGGGCGCGGCGGGGCCTGACCCGCGCGCGGCGGCGGCAGCCAATGGGCTCACGCGCGGGGGGGCCGGGCTTGCGCGGAAGGCCGCGGGGGAAGCGGGGAAGGGGCGGGGGGAGGTGCGGCGGGGGGGAGGGGAGCGCGTAGTAGTGGCGGGGCGGGGAGGCGGCGGTGCCTCTGCGCGGGGCTCGCTCGGAGCGCACGGACGCACGCACGCTGGTCCCTCTGCCCGCCCGGAGCCGAAGGTCGACCCGGCGCTGAGCCGCGGGCCCGGAGCCCGGAAAGGCGGGGCGGCGGCACCGGCAGCCGGGGCGCGCGGGGCCAGAGCCGTTACCCGCCGGAGCTGCGAGGGAGGGAGGGAGCGAGCCAGCGAGCGAAGGGAGGGGGCCGCCCCCGCGCACGCGCGCCGCGCCCCGCCCCGCCTGCCCCGCCCGCCGGGCACCGCGCGGGAGGAGGGAGAGGGAGGGGGCGGCGCCGATGGCCCCTGTGCCGCGCGCCCCGTGACGGCCCC